>NC_091858.1:23499548-23802579 GCF_037783145.1 Equus przewalskii | reverse complement strand
TCATTCTTCTACATTTTGGATTCTTCTAGTGTTAGCTAGACGTATCAGATAGACACTGCGACTTATCCTTCTATCTGTCCATCCTTCCTTCCTTCCTCTTTTTTTCTTTTTGGATTTACTCTCTAGAAGGAAAACGCATACGTTGTTAAAAGTAGGCAACTAGAGAAGCCTAAACTAAGAGGGAAAAGGTGTTTTTATGTCTCGGAGTGTTCAAATGCTTCTACATGCTTCACAGTGCACTTAGCAGCTACAGACTCCATGTGGTTAGGACCCATGATTGACGCCTTCTGTTATCCCCTGCACCTTGTAGGAGCTCGAGAAGTGTCTGCTGAAGATAACGAAGAAGATTATGTCCATTTGTGGTCACTAACTTAGTGCTTTCCACCTCCAGTTAGAATACTAATTATTCTAGCATCTATTGGGTATTTCCTACGCACAAGGATTTTCATTTTGCTTGGGTGGGATCACTCTTGATTAAAGTAGTAAAAATAATTTTCATCTCAAGTAGAAATAATATCCAGTGGTATTTTCAGGTACTAAGGAAGCTTTTGTGTAAGGTCAGGAAGGTTGACGCTCAAGTCTTGACAGTTGATAGCTGAGTCCCACTTTAGAAAAACTCCGACTTTGTTGCAGGCCAGCAGAACTGGAGCTGTGATGTTCTAGGCCTGGCCTGCTCCTGGTGTAACCCTTGTTAGTCCAGCTTTGCTGAGTAGGCTGGCATAGTTGGTGATTTGGGTCTTGTGCTAAGCCAGTTAACTCACCTGGACCGAGCGCCTCAGATTCTCTAGCTGCAGTCACTCGACTGTAGCACGCGATCCAAGCAAGGCAACACAGCAAGAGAAATATGGCAAAAGGGAATCAATAGTTTAGAAAACTTAATTTCATTACTGGGTCAGTACTACAGAGTTCATCTTCTTATAATGGAAAAAAGGAAAATTTTTTCTGACATTTTAATGATAGGAAGGTGAGAGGGAAGAGCTTCTTTAACTGTCAATTATCTTATAGGCTATGGATTTTCTCTTTTCTTTTACACTGTAGTTTATTGGATACTGCTTGATTTACGTCCCACGTCCCATAAGTTCAAAAGTAAAGAAGTAATTCATTCATGAGGCTTGGGGGGCTGAAACAAGACAGTCCACAAAAGTCAGGTGCTTGTAGTTTATGGGAAACTAAAGTCCACTGCCACGTGAAGAAAACATTAGTGAAAGACTTTTCAAAGTTTAAGCAGATAGAAAAGTTCCAGAAGTTCATCAAATCTCATAAGCATTGACTGAATGTCTGCTACAAATCTGCTATTCTGATCTCCTTAGATAATTTTTTGCCTCCTTAGTTGCTGAGCACCGGTGCCAGGCACACAGTAGGTGCTCAGTAGATGGTTTTTTGCCAGAATGAATGGATTATTGTTTGAGGTGAGAACACATTTAAGTCTCCAACTGACGTTTTTAGAGTTGAAGTTTCAACCGCAGTTTCCTAGAGAAGGGTCACAGCCTTGCAATAGGTGTCACTAAGAGCTTGGATAATTGCTTTCTGGAAGTGCTTGGCGCTGTTTTTAGTGTTGGGGAGGATTCAGAGGTGAACACAATACCCCCTGTCCAAGCCCCCTCAGACTGAGTACATTGGGTTGATAGAGAGGACTGGATGGGAGGGCAGATGTTTATAGAGACAGTAAAAACATTCACACTGGCAATCCATGGCGCCAGTTGGCTTGGGCAAGACTTCTAGAATTCCTAAATGAGGTCTTTTACTAATACAAAGGTTCTTTGAGTAAAACAAACTTAATTTAGTTACTTGAAGGAAAAACAAAAGAAACAGGAATTAGGGGGCCTATATACAGCCTCTTTGTGACTTTCTTTTATTATGCTAATGTGATAAACTAAGCTTCAGTAATTTGATCATGGATAATGGCAAAATACACTTACTACCTTCAGAATATTTGTTTGCATTTTAACTAGGGGGTTTAAGTCCTGTTGGCTAGTGGGGAAAATATTTTTGAGAAAGGTGGCTTTTTGAGAATGCCTTAAAATCATAGGATCCTATCTCATTCTCACTGTATTGTAAGGGTTGTTTTACTTTAAGTTCATACTATTCCTAATTTTTAAATGTAATTTTTTACATGGGTTATACAATCATATTTTTTTTTGAAAGAATCAAAGCATGTGAAAGAGTATACAGGGAAAAAAAAATCCTCCTTCCCTATAGGCAACCACTATTAATAGTTTTTTCTTCCAGATATATATTTTATATATTTATATAGAAGCAAATACAAATATGTATTCAAAAAGAAGTTTTCGATACCTATGATCTCTTGATATATAAACAGTGATTACACGTAAAAGAAAATTATTTATTTTCTGTGCTTATATTAGGAAGGAACTATTCTTTAAGGTTGGTGAGCATCAGATGATGCTGTATATGAACAGTGATAACTTCAAAATAGGAAGACATAATACGTGGTTAAATGTAGACCATAAGAAATGCTCATGAGAGCCAGCACATGTGTCCTAAGGAATGAAGAAAGTATGTATCTGAATTTCACAAAACTGTCTAAAGGAAGCAATATATATTTTCATAATTTGTACAAAACCAAAACCAAATAAACCAAGCAAACTGTTTTACAGACAGAGTACATGTACCATTTGGGATTCGAGTTGCCGGTGAGTTTGTGAGATGAGTCATAGGCACTAGGATGGGAAAGTGGCTTTGGTCAGCTTGTAGAAGTACTCAACTGAGAGAGGAGAATTGGATTTTAGTGTGTAGGCGTGGCAGCTATTGACGTTTCCTGAGCACAGCCTCAGAGCTGGGCTTTAGAAAGGTTAAATGGAAATATGATCGGGATGGACTTAAGGGGAGAAATACTGTGCAGTTATAGTGATAAAAAGTGAGAGTTAATGAAGCTGTGTGAATTCAAGAGTGAGTGTGGTTTTCCTTTGATATTCATTATCGTTAGTTATCATTGCAGGTAGGTTCAAGAATCTTTTCAAGAGTGTTCTAGTCCTAAAATTCTCTTTAAACAGTGAATTGAGCCCCAAACCAAAAGGTCCCACTGTTTACTTCACAAACGTGAAGACTGAAGTCTCCGTACTCGAACATTTTACTTGGAGCCTAAATTCTGGTCATTCCCAGGAGGTTTATTTCTAACTCTTTTGAATCTGAAGCTACTTTTGTTTTGGGAGCATGCTGTGATGTCACCTTACTAATTGAATGTTGCCTTCTTAAAAACGTCTTAGGATTTGTTTCCCACCCTTGTCGTTTTGGAGGTAGGGAGTGCCCTCCATTCCTTAAAATGGATGAGTCTTGTAGTCAGAATGGTGCACACAATTGTACAGAAACGATGACTCAGCAGGTTTGGTGCTGAGATTTCAGGTTTTAGAAAATGAATGGTGGCTGTGGAAATCTGTTAGTATTAAAATGATGGCATGCAAACTTGCTTTTTTGCAAAAAAAAATTGCAACTTTGCTTTTGAAAGAAAAAAGTTTGCAAACATGGAACTTGTGTCTTTACCTTTCACTGCAAGGTCGCTTTCCAAACTAGGGTTGGTTGGTTGTGTGGTGATGACAGGGTTAGATAGCAGCCCTGGGGTCCCCTGGATACCCTGAGAGCCAGGGCTTCAGTTCACTTACTCATTTCTACATCCTACTTTAGTCCTGAGGTATGTGCTTATGCAGTTTCTCGAAACACAGTGGAGTTTCTGGAAAACCCAGTGGGTTTGGTTGTATTTTGGTGGGCTTCTCAGCTCAGGTGCTGCTTTGGGAGCATGGCATGTGAGGTGTGCCTGCTCTGTCCCTGGGGCTGGCCCGTGCTTACCAGTTACTCTCGGCACTGGCCAGTCCTGGTGCACTTGTCAGCCAGCCTGAGGATTCCATGTGTGAATTAGCCACGAGCTGGATGTAAAGAAAAATGACTACGATAACCCCAAGTAAAATGCCTCTGAGGCCAACTGGGTAAAGGAATGAACTGTGCGGTTTTTTTTTTGTTTTTGGTGAGGAAGACTCTGCCTGAGCTAACGTCTGCTGCCAATCTTCCCCCTTTTTTTTGCCTTGAGGAAGATTAGCCCTGACATAACATCTGTGCCAATCCTCCTCTATTTTTGGTGCATGGACCACCTCCACAGTGTGGTTGGTGAGTGGAGTAGGTCTGTGCCCAGGATCCAAACCTGGGCCGCCAAAGCAGAGGGGGCAGAACTTTAACCACTTGGCCAAGGTGCCGGCCCTGAATTGTGCATTTTTAGGATAAGACGATGAACTTGTTTAGGCCACTAGGACCTATCTAATAAGCTTTCAATGTTAGTGTAGAATACACCTCTTGGAGAATTAGGTAAGTTTTTGCAAATACTCATTTCTAAAGTAACCTGAATTTCTCACCCACCTGTAAGTATGAGTTTACATTAAAAGTAGTAACTAGGGGCTGGCCCGTGGCGCAGTGGTTAAGTGCACACATTCCACTTCGCCGGTTCGGATCCCAGGTGCAGACATGCTGTGGTAGGCGTCCCACATATAAAATAGAGGAAGATGGGCATGGATGTTAACTCAGGGTCAGCCTTCCTCAGCAAAAAGAGGAGGATTGGTGGCAGATGTTAGATCAGGGCTAATCTTCCTCAAAAAAAAACACAAAAAAAAAAGTAGTAACTAAAATTTTATGGGTGTTTGCCCCTGTCTGCTCATGCAGGGCCATCACCCTCGACCTCCTCATTCCTGTGAGTCCACAGGCAGGGTCTCCTGTATTTGTGAGTAAGCTCACTTACGTTCTTCCATTCCTGGTGCCTGCAAAACATTTGAGAGGCTCCTCCGCTGTCACCACTGCCAGCCTGTGAAAAAGTGCATTTCTTGTTGGACTGCTACTCTGTCAGTCCCCCAAAGCTGGATATCCAGGAATGCTCGGTCATTGTGTTTGTTCTGAGCCAAAGCCATATTACGTGCTTTATAGAATCCGAGAGTGTAGCCCCTTTTCTCTCACTTGCACGTGCTTTTTAAAAATGGTTTCACTTTGTTGTAGAAGCTGGGGAACTTCTGCCCCTGGTTGCATCTCCTGTGAAGACAGCCCCTTCCCTTCTGTCTGTGGCTTCTCTCTCCACCTGGCTCCTTGCAGCCCCTGGGGTCAAGCTAGGACTTTTTCTCTGAGCTCCAAAACTTTCTCTAGTCTCCAACTTTGAACACACAGGCCACCTCCCAAAGGCCTCTTCCCCCTGTGCAGGTCAGCCCATGCAAATATACACCTGAGGGTTGCGTACGGGCTCTGCCAACTTGATAGATGTGAAATTAACATCTTAAATATTTCAGAAATTTCAGTGCGTTTTTCCTGAGGCAGACTTGTGAATCTCTTATTTTTCCTTCTGATTTTTGTCTTGTTTTACTAAAGCTTTCTCAGCTTTTGACCCTTAGAAGCTCAAGAAGTTGGTTCATTCTCCGGATTTGAGTTTTGGTCATTCTTGAGGTCTCATTTTTTTATCATCTCACTCTTAGGCGGTCTCACCCTTGAGCTGCTAGAATAACCATCTCTTCACTGAGGATTCGAAATGCATTACTCAGGCTCACGGCTCTTTTTGGGCCTCAGACTCGTTTATTCAGCTGCTTAACTTGACGTTTCCACTTGGCAATCTGAGTGGTGCTGGGAACACGAGTTCAAGTGTCCCCATCCTTCTTCCATTGTTCCTTATGCCTGTGACTAGCATCTCTGAAAGTCAAGTCCCCAGCTGGAATCCTAAGAGTCCTTCTTGACATTTCCTTCAAATCCTGTCTTTTACCTTTTTTTTTTTTTTTAAAGATTGGCCCTGAGCTAACATCTGTTGCCAGTCTTCTGCTCCCCAAAGCCCCCCAGTACATAGTTGTATATTCTAGTTGTAGGTCCTTCTGCTTATGCTATGTGGGAAGCCGCCTCAGCATGGCCTGATGAATGGTGCTAGGTCTGTGCCCAGGATCCGAACCGGCGAAACCCTGGGCCACCAAAGCAGAGCGCACGAACTTAACCACTCAGCCACGGGGCCGGCCCCCATGTCTTTTACCTTTTGAGTGTCTTGCATGCATCTGCTTTGTTCCCTGTCTCCCACCTGGTCCCAGCTACCATCGTGTCTGATCTAGGTGACTACAATGGTCTCTGGTCCAGTCACCCTGCCTCCTGGTTGGCTCCTCCTTCGGTTCATGCTTTAATAAATGCAAACCCAACCAGATCCAAACCAGCAAAACCCTGGGCCACCGAAGCAGAGTGCACAAACTTGACCACTCAGCCATGGGGCCGGCCCCTCACTTTTACTGTTTTAAAAAACTTTTTATTATAAAGTAAGAAAATTCAGATTCAGAAAATCACACCAAATAATCTCATTCTAGGTGTTAGAGAGGATCATTGCTATTGGTTTGGCTGTTGTTTCTTGGCCTTTTCTACAGAGAGGTCTGGAAAAAATACGTATGAGATCTTTTACTGAGAAGGATCTCACCCAGAACTGACGTATGTATACTCTATATGTCGTCTTAAAGGCAAGTAACACTTATTCGGAACAGCGCTATGTAATCGCCTTTGCCGTTTGCTTATCATCACCTGTATTGACATTGTTCACAGGTTCAGGGAAATGGTTTCTGTGGCCTCAGTTTGATTCATTTTACTCTAATCCACGGCTGTTAATACAGTGGACAAATACGTGTACTACAGCCGTCATAATGTGAATGTCATAAAGCGAACGCCTTAATAATTGTTATAGCTAAACCTAATATGTATTGCACTTACTCTATGCAGGTGCATATATGCATTACCCAATTTAATTTTTATATCTATCATATGAGTAGGGGCTGTTAATCTCATTTTACAGCTGGGAAAACTGAGGTTTAGAGAGGCTAAATAATGTGCTCAGGCTACACAGCAAGTGGAAGGACGAAAAATTAAACCCAGGTCTCTTCCTCTGGATCGTCCTATGCACTTAACCACTGTATTACCCTTTTAATGATTAAAGATTATTCTGGCCTGGTTCAGGTTTAAGAAAACTTGAGTCTTTGGGATGGTTCTAAGATCTGTTTAGGAATTAGTGTCACTTTAGAGGTCTCAGAATGAACGAAAATGATGTCACAACTGCCCCTTCTATGCTCATGACAATCATTACTAATCAAGTCAAGCTGTTTTTTTTCTTGCTGAATCTGAATGAGGCCTCAGAATCCCTTTCAACATGGCATTCCAGGCAGCCACTAAACGTTTACTAGAGTTGGCACATAATGTGAAACCCATCTGCCCTTCTGAGTGAGAACCTCACAGAAGGACAGTGATCCCTTTGGAGTCTTGCAACACTTTTTCTGTGCCTATATTACTCTGTCATTGCTATACCGTACCGTAGCAGTCAGTCATACACTCTGTTCATCTCTTCTGATAAAAATCAGAGTTTTCTAAACTCTCATCCATAAACACTTAATTCTGGGAGATGCTTTTAGGTCCCCTGCAAGAACAAAGAGGCAAGATGAGAGGCTTGGTGGTCATGTAACTTTGAAAAACTGAGTTCTTGACACTTTACTCATGTGTGTTATTATATTAACATTCTGAGAAATCCTACAGTAAAGGAACCTGTTTCAACTGTTTTTAGCTCAGGTTTTCTAAACATGAATGATCCTTGTAGCCTCCTCCTTTTTAAAATTTTTATTTATTTATTTATTTTTGATGAGGAAGATTGGTGCTGAGCTAACATCTGTGCCCATCTTCCTCTATTTTGTATGTGGGATGCTGCCACAGCATGGCTTGATGAGCAGTGTATAGGTCCACGCCTGGGATCCGAATCGGTGAACCCTAGGCTGCTGCAGAGGAGCGTGTGAGCTTAACTGCTATACCACTGGGCCGGCCCCTCCTCCTCCTTTTTTTTTTTTTTTTAAAAAACAGTAAGGAGATTTATCATCTTAATAATACGTAATCCAGAGGTAGGACAGGCCCAGCGGTGGGGCAGGCTCCATGTGGGGAATGTCAAGCCTCGAGCCCCATTTCTCTGTGTTTTTCTTAGCTCTGCCCTCCCCATGAGTGGGGTTAACTCTCAGGCTCTTGGCCAGATGAGTGCGGCCTTCTCAGGCGCCACAGCCACACAGCATGATGTCCAGAGGAAGACAGTCCCTTTTTAGAACAAGGAAAACATTCTTAGAAATGCCTCTGGCAGTGTTCCCCTCCCATCTTACTGGCCAGGTTTGGACAGGTACCCATTCCTAATGAATTGTTGGCAAGGGGGACAGGATTTCTGTATTTAGAGAGGAAGGAAGTAGTGGAGTCAAAACAATGACCATTTCACGTCACGGCACAGGTCTTCGTGACTGGGGCTAACCTCTCATTTTAGCCTATCTTTCGCACCCCCTGTCACTCTGCACTTCAAGGAACCTACCTGCCATTCCTGAGTTTACCTTCGTGTGGTGGACGTGTGCGCCTGTGTGCACACATGGGAGGGCCTTTACCCCCGTTTCCACATATTCAGTTCTGCTTGTTGTTGAAGGTACACTTCAGTTACCCTTCCATCCAGTCAGGTTTACCATGCTCTTCAGTTCTGCTTAGGAAACGGTTAGGGAGGGAGAAACGGTTAGGGAGGGAAGGGAAGAGAAAGAAGAGTCTAGGGTTTGGGCTGGCGGAAGATAATGAGGTCAGTTTTGGCCATGGAGATTTTGAGATGCCTCTGGATATGTTCAGCCTGCAGGTAGGTTTGCAGGTCTACAGTTTGAGAGAGAGAGATCTGGGGGAAACAGGCAGGTGTAGTGGTGGCCAGTGTCCATGTGGTAGATAAATCATAAGGTCAGTGAGACTGCTGAGGATAGCCTGTGTTGGTTGAAAAGCAGCGAGCCACAGGGCAGGCCATGGAGGAGGCTCCTACTGGGATGTGAGAGAAAGCATTCAGAGACGGTGAACAGGAGAGAGAAGCCGGGAGTAAATGGCCAGTAGTGTCAGGTGTGGCACAGAGACCCAGAAGGAAACCAACAAGTGTCCACCAGAATTGACATCTTGGAGGTCTTTGGAGACCCATGCCCAGAGGTGTTTGGGAGGCCAGTATGGACGTAGGGGCAGAACAGATACTCTTCTTAGGTGAAGAGTGAGTGGGAGGTGAGAAAGCAGAGACAGCTTGTGGACTCTCTAGAAGCTTCTCTGAGAAGCAAAGAAGAGAAGGCAACGTTTACAGGATAGTGTGGTATGTGTGTTTTGGGAATTATTTGTTGTTGTCGAGGGGCAAGATTTAACCATGTTTTTGGGTAAAAGGGAAATCTTGAAAAGTAGAGAGGAAGGGCCTGAAAATCTCAGAGCCAGGGGATGACTGATGGAGCAGTGTCCAGGCAGACAGGCTCACAGCACAGGTGGAGGGCTAGCAGGCTTCAGACGAGTGGGAAAGAGGAAAAAATGGGAGCACAGGGAGAGCCTCGTAAGAGGTGGGCAGGGAGTGAAGATATTTCAAGCCGGGTAGCCTCAACTTCCTTGATAAGTGGAAGGCACCATTAATTGCTGATGGTGAGGAGGATGACATGTAGAGGGTAATTTTAAGGGAGGTGGTAAAAGGTTTGGAAAAAAAAATTATTGGAGAGAATAACAGCGAAAACATTTATTGAGTCCTTACCAGGCCCTATCCTAAGTATGTTACAGTCTCATTCAATCCTCACAGTGACCCCATGAGATGGTTACTATTATCTCCATTTTAGGGATCAGGAAATAGTTGTAAAGAGGTTAAGTGTCTTGTCGAAGGTGACAGACGCAGTAAACGAGAGATCCAGGCTTTTTCTTTTTTTAAAGATTTTATTGTTCCTTTTTCTCCCCAAAGCCCCCTGGTACATAGTTGTATATTTTTAGTTGTGGGTCCTTCTAGTTGTGGCATGTGGGACGCCACCTCAGCATGGCCTGATGAGCGGTGCCGTGTCCACGCCTAGGATCCGAACCAGCGAAACCCTGGGCCGCTGAAGCAGAGCACGAGAACTTAACCACTCGGCCATGGGGCCAGCCCCCAGGTTTTTTCTGATGCTGGAGCCAGCTCCCTTAATCTTTGAGCTCTACTGCCACACGAGGGACAAGTGGCCTAGGAAGATATGTGGGTGGATTGTTTTAGAGTGAAGGGTGGGATGTGGGGTGGAGGCTGGGAAAATGTGGTGACAGCCGTTTGTGTGGCTGTGGTGTTTTTGTAAGAGGAGCGCTCAGCTCCCGGGGTGAAGCCAAGAAGACAGGCTGTGGTGTGTGGAATGATAAGGACAGGGCACAGGAATGCTTGATGAGAGTTGCCCAGATGTCAGCCTAGCTAAGGAGAGAACTGAGGGCTTATAGAAAAGGGAAGCGTCACCGGGGTTGGAGGTCTCCTCACCGTGATGCCAAAGCGTGCGGTATGGCCGCGAGAATGGGAGGCTGGAGTGGAGTGGAGTTGAGGAGGTCAAGGCGCTCTGTGGATGGGATCTGCCCTGACGGTCCACATTGTTCATCTTCTTATTTCTCTTTGACTGAGCGAATTGCTTCTAGAACTTCTCTGGTAAAACGTCTGAGAAGAAAGATGGTATTATACATTATGAAATGGGAGAAGCTAGGGGTCGGTAGAGTGGGGGTTGCTGTCCCTTGACTCTTCTGCCCAAGGCCAGCTTTGTCATTCAGGCATGGGCACTTTTCCTGATTAAATACAGTAGAAGCGAGGTATCAGGAAATAGAGTTGTTTTTCTTCTTTAGAGGAGTATGTTTTAGCTAAGTTAAATTTCCAAGAATGGTTTATTCCTACACACAGTGTAGACCATTCCAGGAATACAAATAACTTTTGATTCAAGCACTATATTTGAAACTACCTCATTAATTTAATTAATTTTCCTTGCCTTTTAAAGTGACGAATGGTTTGTTAATATCATTGCGGAATAAAACTCTATAAAGAGTTCATGCTACCTCCTTTGTTTGTGAGAATACAAATGAAGTATTGTAATGATCATTTCAGTTAACTAAGCAAAGTCTAAGGAGGGAGTCTTTTGTGACTCTGTTCCCAATTTATGTAAAATGGTTGCTATATTTTTACATGAAAATAAATCTTCCTAGTAATAGAACACTTCTCAATTTTTTGGGCGGGGTCATAATTTTTGTCATCATGACCACTTATCAGTATTTCTTAAAGTGTGGTCTAAGGGTTGCATAAATAATTTAAGAATTCTTGTTAAAAATATTGTATTCCACATGTTAGCTCAGCAACAATCTTCCTCAAGCAAAACGAGGAAGATTGGCAAGAGATGTTAGCTCAGGGCCAATCTTCCTCACCAAAACTAAATAAATAAATAAAAAAAATTAAAAAATACTGTATTCCAAAGACACACCTTAAACGTTCTGAATTAAGAATCTTGGGGGACAGGATCTCCAAATCTGCATTAGAACAAATTCCCCAAGTGATTCTTGAAAACGGGTTTAGTGTGCTTTCAAGCAGGGTGTAGGGCCTTCCTGGTGTCAGCAAGAACCAAGGAAATTCAGAGCCACATTTGATATTCACACAGATTTATGTACTTACACACACGAGTGTGCAGTTCTCCGGCCTCTCTGCTTGGAGGTGGAGTGGCTGCTGCACAAAGGCTTACCTTTAATACTATGTTTCTTTTAAAAGGAGGTTTTTTTCCTTTGAATTTCAACACTTTTATTTTAGATAGAAACAGAAGAAATAACTTTTATGATCTAGGCTGGGGCAGATAACTTTTACTCACCAGTTAGAAGGGATCTGAAAGTCAGCCTCTTTGGGTAGAGTCGTTTGAATTGTGTTTGCTCTTTTATGCAACTGGTATTTTTATGGCCGTAATTCATCTCATACATCTCATTATCTTGCATGTGTGTGTTCTCTGGGCCGCGCTGCCTGGAGCTCAGCTTGTCACTGCAAGGGAACTATGGAAATAGGGATCCCAGTGAGTCAAATTACCAATGTAATATTTTTCTAACCCGGTACTAAATATTTTATCACCAGTTTTTTATTTAGAAGCCAGTTAACAAATTAATTAAGAATGGTATTATGGTTTTCTAGGACAGTAATGGAGTAAAAAAAAACAACCCCCAAAACAGTGATTGCTTTCATTACTAAAGATCGCTGTGAAAAAAGCAATTCCTTGTGACTCATCTAGTTGCTGAGTTCCATGATAGCTCTGAAGTAAGGGCAACGACTCTGGCTCTTTCGTCATTTATATTCAGTGGTTTCACTGATAACTCTAATGAAATGAAAATAATTTTTATAATAGACTTCAATACGTGTGAACTTGAGAATTCTTCTGAAACGATCTCATGGGTTGATTGTACAGTTGAATAACTTTTCTTCTGTGACCTGGGCTGGAGATTGAAATTTTCTAGAAGATACCAGAATAGGAAGAATATTAGCATTCCTCAGCACAGCCTCCGCACGGTGCTGTAGCTCGTTAGTTACTTGATTATGAGCTTCTGTCAAGAATAGATTAAGCCCCATGAGCACAGAGAAGGTAATTTATTTACCTTTGTCTCTCTGGTACCCAACTAAGTGGCAGACAGAACTGAATGAATTGATGGAAATGTCATTCATGTCCTGGGAACCTGTGATTTCCCCGTATGAACTCAAAATTACATTGGAAGCCCGTGATAAAATGGTTACAGAATTTTTCTTACACACACCTTTTCAGGAATGCAAAAAGCTAATGTCATTTTCCAATTACCCTTCCTAAGCCAGTTTGCTTTTCTTCATTCTTTTCTTCCAGCCCCAGTATCTGTTTTAAACTTGCCAATTTAGGCAAACTGCTGTCTGCTGTCCTTTCGAGTGCATGTTATAATTTCAGTTTCCAAATCTGTGTCTAATTTGAAATATACTTAAATTTATCTTGTAATCAAGTGGAGTGTGTTTTCTAAGGATCTTCAGATTTGAGTCCTTGACATTAGAAATGAAATACATTTTTCTTCCCAAGAGTCTAATTCTTCCAACTGAATGGAAAAACTATCCTAAGTGTATTAACCTACCTCAAAATCTACCTCTATTGATAAGCTAATAGAGATTTTTCCCTTTGTGTTAATATTCATTTTTCTCTTAGAAATCAGATTAATAACCAAGAAACATTAATAAAGGCATCTGTGGCAGTAAAATCTGAAAGCATGAAAGGTCATAATAGTAATCACTTGTAATATAACTCTAATCATTCTTTGGGAAGGAAATTAACAGTGTAAAAAAATTTAGACTATGACTTTTAGAACCATTACGACAACCTATATTTGTAATTGCTTTATAATTTTTAAAGCACTTTTATATGCATTATCCTTCTTGAAATGCATAATAATCCTTTAATATAAATAGGGCAGACATTATTTAAATTGGACCAAATCTCAGAGGTGGACATGTTTATTATAATGCAGCAGGAAAGTGGGAATCAAGTACAGCCCACTTTTTTGGGGGTCTTAATCGACTGCTCTTTCCACTATAATGTGATAGCATATGCTTTTGCCATAGTAATAATGGGGGGATTATGCCCCAGCAGAAAGCATATTTGAATTTCATATTTGTTCAGAGAAAAGATCTAACTGGTTTTGTACCCCTTCATAGGATCTAGGCTCAGGATCTGTCTTAATTGATGATTGCCTTTCATTATAGAAATATAAACAGAACCTTAGGGGCCGGCCCAGTGGCGCAGTGGTTAAGTTCGCATGTTCCACTTTGGCGGCCCGGAGTTCACCAGTTCTGATCCTGGGTGTGGACATGGCACTGCTTGGCAAGCCATGCTGTGGTAGGGATCCCACATATAAAGTAGAGGAAGATGGGCACAGATGTTAGCTCAGGGCCAGTCTTCCTCAGCAAAAAGAGGAGGATTGGCAGTAGATGTTAGCTCAGGGCTAATCTTCCTCAAAAAGAAAAAAAGAAATATGAGCAGAATCTTGATTCGTACATTTGATACATGCAGGCAGGGTTGGCCTTTAGCCTGAGCACAACAGTACTTTGATAGGTGGTATGATATGCTGCAGAAGCTATGCATGATCTAATCAACTGCTCATCTCTTGCCAGGTTCATTTCATGTAAAATCCTGATAGGGCTTTTCCTTCTGGAGGTCAAGTTGGCTTTACTTTACTGCCTAAGTATTCCTCAGGGTCAAGAAGGCCCTGACCTGCCCCTGCCTCTTGTGTCTGTTACTCATTTTCCTGTCTGGAAATACCCTGCAGCATTGGACTTTCAAGGTACTTAGTTTACAGTTGGTCGAAGAGGCCAGAAAGGGATTTTTCCAGTTCACCTTTGCATGGTTGTGCTTCAGAGCATCCCCTACCCCCTGCACCCTGCACAATGCTCTGTTCCTTCAGTTTCTTCTCAGCTGGTAGAAGACTCTCCTTGAAGCACAACAAAATTCTTGAGGCATGCAGTCTTTTGAGTGAAATCGGAGTCCAAATCCAACTATATTTCATAGACATTTTTAGTATTTTTCACAACATTTTTGGTGGTACTACACTTAGACCAATATCATAGAAATGAAAATATTTTTTATTTAAAATAGGAAATAAAGGTAGAGACAAAGTAAATGTACGGTAATAAGAGAATAAATTATGGTATAAGTCATTCAAAATGATATATTCCAAATTTTTTATTATATAAGAGATTCTCATGATGTAATATTGAGTGCAGAAAGCCAGTTGCAGAACTGTGTGACTACTATGACCCTGATTCCTTTTAAAAAGTATGACAATGGGGGGCTGGCCCCGTGGCCGAGTGGTTAAGTTTGCGCGCTCCACTGCAGGCGGCCCAGTGTTTCGTTGGTTCAAATTCTGGGCGCAGGCATAGCACTGCTCATCAAACCACGCTGAGGCAGCGTCCCACATACCACAACTAGAAGGACCCACAACGAAGAACATACAACTATGTACCTGGGGGCTTTGGGGAGAAAAAGCAAAAAATAAAATCTTTAAAAAAAAAAAAGTATGACACTGAAAAAGTACCAATAATAATTTATAACGATTAATGTGTTGCTAGGCATTGTTCTAAGTACTTCATATGTATTAACTCAATTAATGCTCCTATCAAGTCTACGAGGTAGGTACTATTGTTATCTTTATTTTACAGATGAGGAAATTGAGGTACAGAAAAGTAAATTGCCCAAAGTTATATGCCAAGTGTTGGAGTCACCGACTAGGAGGAAATACACCACCATGTCAGTAGTGATTATCTCTGGATGATGGTCCTGTAGGTTGATTTAATTGTTTTTTTTTTTTTTAAGATTTTATTTTTTCTTTTTTCTCCCCAAAGCCCCCCGGTACATAGTTGTGTATTCTTCGTTGTGGGTTCTT
The DNA here is from genome assembly GCF_037783145.1 of Equus przewalskii. Taxonomy (NCBI): domain Eukaryota; kingdom Metazoa; phylum Chordata; class Mammalia; order Perissodactyla; family Equidae; genus Equus; species Equus przewalskii. The sequence continues at coordinate 23,787,381 of NC_091858.1, read as the reverse complement.
CTAGTTGTGGTATGTGGGACGCTGCTTTAGCGTGGTCTGATGAGCAGTGCCATGTCCGCGCCCAGGATTCAAACCAATGAAACACTGGGCCGCCTGCAGCGGAGCGCGCGAACTTAACCACTCGGCCACGGGGCCAGCCCCAAATTCTTTACATCTATAGTATAGACTGTCTCTCTGCTCTTTATATAATTGGAAGTAGCATTTTAAAAAGAAATTAACCCTCCAGCCCCAGTGGCTTAGTGGTTAAGGTTAGCATGCTCTCCTTCCGCAGCCTGGGTTTGGTTCCGAGGCATGAACCTACACCACTCATCTGTCAGTGACCATGCTGTGCTGGTGGCCCATATACTAAAAAATACAGGAAGATTGGCACAGATGTTAGCTCAGAGCAAATCTTCCTCAGCTTCCAAAAATAAATAAATAAAAAATAAAAAGAAATTAAGCATGTTTGGAATCTAAAAAGCAACAATATGTAGAATATTCTTTGTATTTCAAAGAATAAGTTCTCTTTCTTATATCTAAAATAGAAATTATACTTAAGAGGGGGGGAAAAGACACAAATACCACTATTTTCTATCAGTACAATCTCCCTAAATGGTAAACTCTCTGTATGTGTGTCTGACAATTTTCTTTTATCGGTAATGAAAACAAGACCTTTTTTTAGTTCATGATTAAACATTATAAAGCACAATCCAGGAAACTGGGTTCTGATCAAGCCAGGTTTTGTTTGAATACTTAAATACTTCAGCAGCAGTAGAAGTGTAACGGCACATGCACAGTGGAACATGTCCAGGAAGGGTACCCCTTCCTCTCTGTAAAGTATAGCCTCAAAGGCAAAAATATTTCAAGAACAAGATGTTCTATTATGTTGTATCCTACTCTGGTTGCTTAACTTTTCAATCCTCCTCTCTTGCTTTCATATCCACCTTTCCATATCCTTTCCTTTAGAAAACCAACTAATCAGCCATCCAACCAACCAGCCAGCCAACCAACCAACCAATGGATTAGATGCAACTGGTTGAAAGTTGGTAGCATTTGAGTTTTATTAGCGATAATAGCTATACTTTGCTACTGTGTGTCAGGCATTCGGCTCAGTGCTTTCTGTGAGCCAGCAGTTACAGACTAGCCACCCATGGTTTGAGTGTGGCTCACGGTTTGGCCCAAATGGTGTAAGCCCACAGTGCTTGGAATAAAATTCAGTTACTTGGGGACATCTTCTAAAATTCTTGATTTCCATTTTTCGTTGAAAAGAATTGGAACAGCCAGCAGGATAGCAGTAGTAACCCCCTTAACTCATTTATATTCCTTACCAGCTTCCCGTTGTCTGTTTTTCTTTATTGGACCCCTGATATTAGTTATTTTATTTAACTTTTGAGGTATTATAAACCTACTTTAGCCAGAGACGGGAGTGACTGGGTCAAGGATCTACCATTAGTAAAAAGTCCCGTTGGCTTGGGAGCCCATGCTCTTTCCCTCCTGCTCTGCCACCGTCACAGCTCTATAGTATGGTTACTCAGCTTCCTTGTTGGGCATTTTTTTTTTTTTTTTGCTGAGGAAGATTTACCCTGAGCTAACATCTGTTGCCAGTCTTCTTCTTTTTGCTTGAGGAAGATTCGCCCTGAGCTAACATCTGTACCAATGTGCCAGTCTTCCTCTAATTTGTATGTGGCCATAGCATGGCCACTGATGAGTGGTGTAGATCGGTGCCCAGAAACTGAACCGGGCCGCTGAAGTGGAGCATGCTGAACTTAACCACTAGACCACAGGACCTGCCCCATGGGTATGACTTTTACTGCTCATGTCACAATCTTTGGTCAGGGTCTTAGTCAAATGAGACAACCTTTCAAGTTTCTTAGTCCCTTCCTCTCTTCCTGAGGAGGAATGTGCGTGGTTCCTTTATTTCTTTGGTTTTGAATAAGTTATTTTTTGAGGCTGAGGGAGAATATGGTTGATTTGAAAGGAGCCATGGTTTTGAGAATAAGATAGTTTAAGAATGAGAGTATTAGTCATGGGATCCCAGTGGGTTGTCTGATGCTGAGAGTACTTTGACAGACTCAGCCATGTGACAGCTCCGTGTGGTCAGTGATGACATTTGGGGGTTTGTGTTTGTTTTCCTAAGATAAATAACTATTTCAGTAGCTTTACAGGAAAGCACACCCATCAATCCTTTCACTCTGTACAACCTTTTCTTTTTAAAATAACCCAAAGTACATTACATTTTTTAAAAAAATGTGTATGATGAAGGAGAGAGGCACTTGCTTATTTGAGTAGTCTAGGTAATAGGCATGAAACGAACGACGAGTCATGGCCTGGCTGTTCTAGCCACATCTGTGCTCCCACAGCAAGCGACACCGTAAACAGTGTCGTCCTTATAGACGACAGACAATGAGGTGTGTGCCTTGGCTGGATTCCAGATAGCTCCTGGTTGTTCAGTTGCTAATGGTGTCAGAGTACCCCGGGGAGAGGGCGTCTTTAGCTCCCACACAAAGGTGATTTGAGTGTGTTAGGGCTGTAGACCGGAAGCTGATATTCAGGAGTAAACAGAAAGCTGAGATGTCTTTGGGAAACCATCCATTGATATGGCATCTACTTCTTGATGCTGAGGGTCTAGTTATATATATTAGAGAAAAGCTTTCATGCTTTGCCCTGTCTTTGGAAAACATTTTTAGAATGCGTAATTATGTGTTGAGACCTCTGTTTTTCTCTCGCCAGAGAACGAGCTCACTGAGTGATGAAAAATAATCTCCACAAGTTGGTTTTAAGCTAGGTTTAAATCTTACAATGAAGACAAGCTTAATTTATTTTAATTAAATAAAAAACAAGGTGTATTTTTAGAGGATGGGGTACTAGGAAGGTTTAAGGAGTTAATAGTGTGGTGTGGATACTGAACATTTAAAATAGGAGGTGAGTGGTCAAACTACATTCGAAGTCCTAATTTCTGGATTAGGATATTGAAAGACAGAGGGAAAAGTACACACATTTTTATTCTATCTTTCCTAGAACTGGCATTTTAGGAAAGTGATTATCAAGAAGAGGTAGGCTTTACCTGGGGAATGAGGCCTGTGCCAGTACAGATGGGGGAAGTTAGAATTTGCCTTCAAGAATAAGTCTTTGGGGAAGTATGTGCCATGCGGAGTTTCTTTTTTTCCACAAACCTATAAATAGAAGGAAGATGAAGACAATTTTAGCTAACTAGCTTTCTCCTCTTCCCTTTTCACTTCCCTGCTTCTCCCCTCCCGTTTGCCCTCCCCTCCCCCTCCGTTCATTCCTCCCTCCCTTCCTCTCCTCGTTCCTTTCTTTCTGCACTTTGGGATAATGATTTCCATGTCTGTGTTCCGAAAGAGAGTATGTGGTGATTAACTTATACTCCTGTAGTAATTTAGACATGAGGAAATTCTGGTTCTGTACATATTAAATCCTTGAAAAAGAAACTTCTGTGCATAGTTACCCAGTTATTTTTGGCCCATGATATTTTCTTTCTTTTTTTTTCTTTAAATCTTCCTGTTCTCCTTTCTTACAGACTATCCATTGGGCTGTGGGGATCGGATAGGGATGAAGAACTTTTTTCTTTCTAATAAGGGCCAGTGACACTTGGGCGGTGGGGCGGGGGAAATCCAGAGGCAGACTGGAAAATCAGATTGAAAAATAACAGAGCTTTTACTTAAAGAGCCAAAATAGAAAATGTTATTCTCATAAGCTTCTTAAATTAAAGAGACTAAAGGCCTTATTCAGATACAGTCAGTAGTGACAGACATGTCTATATATATGTATTACGTGTAAGCATGAAACAGAGAGAGAAGTATGCAGACACGGCCAGAAGTAGTAGGGCCATAATTAGGGAGACAAAAAAGTAAAAAAGAATGAAAAAAACAAATTTTGAAGGAAGTTGTGAAGATGGACACATAAACGCAGAATACATTTAAATATGCACGTGCTGCCTGTCAGTCACATTTGTACCTGCTTCTCTCCCAGCCGTTACAAACAGGTTCCATTTTAAGAACCCACATTGAGGAACTTCTCAAATAAGTGCTGTTTGGCTTTGGTTTTATCATCCGATTAGTATTGTGTACAAAAACTACCGTACCTGTATTTGGGAAACTATACCAGACTATTTGCCAAAGGCTTTAGAAGTTGAGATTAAAATTATTTATCAATATAGCAGTCTAAAAGTATTAACTCAATTAATAAATTTTCAAAAAAATCCATAAGTTGTTTAAACATCTGCCTAAGGTTCTAAAATTCACCAGAATTTTAAAATTCCTCTTGTTCCCTCATTTTTTGTCTTTCACAAAGTAAATTAAAAATTTATTTACCATAAAATATACTGACCATTTAATTTTATAGCAACCTACTCAGAGACTAGAAAATAACTTTAAAGGATTGAAAATGTATTTCTTTTATGCATTAAATGGCTTTTGTCTATAGGATTATGATTATTTAAGGTTTTTAAAAAATTATTCCCTGAGAAGGTGTTGAATGTTATGTTAATTTGCAGCATAGAGGAATTCTTTGCTTTCATGAGTGCAACACGTACATATATATCTTAAGGCTTTTATTTCGAGGAATCTTAAAACTGTGGCTTTTTGTTTCTTTCTAAAAACAGCATGAACACAGATGACACTCTTGGACTTGACCCATGGATAGCGTGAAACTAAGTCATGGACTGGAAGTTCTCCACTCCCAGTTGGGTGGCCCAGGGCAATGGGGTTGATGGCAGCTCTGTTGGGGTGGCCTGCCCGAGAACAAAGTGACTTCCTCATGCTTGTTTGTTGTTTGTTGGACGTGGTAATGCTAGTCAGGCACTTGTAATATTTCCCACGCACAAAAAAGAACTGTGCTTTTTTTTTTTTTAAGTGAGGAAGATTGTCACTGAGCTAACACCTGTGGCCAATCTTCCTCTTTTTTGGTTGAGAAAGATTGTTGCTGAGTTGACATCTGTGCCAGTCTTCCTCTATTTTGTATGTGGGATGCGGCCACTGCATGGCTTGATGAGTGGTGTGTAGATCTGCACCTGGGATCTGAACCTGTGAACCCTGGTGGTGGAGGTGGCACGTGCACGCATCTAACCACTACACCACCAGGCTGGCCCCTCTATGTTTTGTTAATACTAGTTTCTTTTTATCTGCCAAAACCATTAAGTAGGCCCAGTTACATTATACATGCATTTGATCATTTTGGTGTGTGATCCTTTAAAAAAATTTTGTCTTTAGTGTAGTCTTACTAGCCAGATAGTGGGATTTTAATTCTGTACATTATCTCTCCTATTTTTTTTTTTTGCCAAGCAGTATCTTTTTACAATTAACTTCTTTTTTAAAACTATTACACGGACATGTTTGGAGTAAGAAGTTGAAATCCTATGCCCTTGCCTAGCGAAAACCACATTTAATAGAGTGGTGTATGTGTCCCCAAACATTTTCTTACTGTGGAAAACTTTCTGTGAAGATATATCCCTAATTCCTTCTTTTTAATGGCTGCATTATATTCTAAAGTGTGCGGGTACCAGGATTTGTCTAACTCTTTGACTATTGATATACACGTGGGTTGTTTCCCAGTTTTCTGCCCTTGTGATCAATATAGCAGTGAAATTCCTGATGTATATACTTTTTTGCGTATGTGCAAGTATTTCTGTGGGCATATTCTTAGGAGTGGGATTGCTGAATGAAAAGATAGTGCATTTAAAATTTTGATATCTGTGGCTCAGTTGCTTCCTTAAAAGCTTGTAGAAATAGACATTTCCCCCAACAATTTATGAAGATGACTATTGCACATATCCTTGCCAACGTTATATATTCTCCGTCTTTCCCCCTGCTGTGGCAGTCTGATGGTATCTCATTGCTCTGATTTGCATTTCTCTAATTAAAAAGGAAGTTGCACCTTTTTTTCTTGGTTTATCTTTTGTGATTGCCCTTTCAGTTTCTTTGCTTGGTTTTCTTTTGAGTTGTTTCTCTTAGCTCTATGTAAAATAATAGTCCTTTGTTATTTATGTTGCAGATATTGTCTCCTAGTCTGTCATTTATATTTTATAATATCTTTTGTCAAACAGGAATTTTCTCTTTTGTACAGTCACATTGTCAGGTTTTTTTCCCCTTATAACTTTTGGATTTTGTGTCTTACTTTAGGGAGCCCCTTCGCATCCCAAGATTGTATACAGCTTCTCCCTTATTTCCTTTGAATGCTTTTTTAGTTTAGAAATATTTAGCTTTTTAATTTATTTGGAGTTATTTATTTATATGTAAAGTGTGAGGTAAGATTAACCTTTTTTCCCACATGAATATCAAATTGTCCCACCACTGTTTATTGAATAGTCTGTTTTCTCCATTGATTTCAAATTCTTTTTTATTGTGTTCTGAATTCTCATATATAGATGCATCTGTTTTTGTACTTTCTACATTCTGTTGATTTGTTTATTCCTACACAGGCTTCATACTGTTTTGATATCTAGAAGGAAAAGAAATCTTTCTTTAATCCTTTTTTTTTTTTCAAAAATTTCTTAACTAATCTTAAATATTTATTTACTCTTCCAGAAGAACTTTATAATCTGTAAAGCAATATCTTATTGCTTGTTCAGAGGGTGTTTCATGCCTTCGGTTTTATTTTTATATGTGATTTATTCATTCAGTAATCTGTATCCTTTTCTTTTTCTTTTTCTTTCATTTTAGAGTCCTGTGTATGAAAACTCACGTGAGACAGTGCAGTCTCGAAGGGTAGTCATTTCTCATAATATGGACAAAGCTCTGAAAGAAGGTAAGGATTAAATGAGAGTGAGTAATTACCACGTAATGCAGTTCATTATATTCTAAAGGGGAAATAGTAATCTCTGGCAAACTTATCTCTCCTTCTTGTCTGTGTGTAGCATTAGGAATTTTTCTTCGTGAATTTTTATTTGATGACTAACTAAATACATCTATGTTTTTGTTGAGTGGACGGAATTTAAACATTTATTAAGTAGGAATTTCCGGGTCGCGTGAACCTAGCCAGCCATGTGGAGGTAGTTCCACCATTTGAAGCAAGGATTTGTTCTCTGTTACCTAAAATAGGTATGGAGAAGTATTTTTTTCTTTTAGATGTAACTAGAGAAGGTGTGTTGCGGGTAAATACACTTGGAGTCACTCATGGACAAACCAGCGAACCAAATTAAGGGATATGGGTCAACCTTACAAAAGAGTGAAGGACAATTAGGTGAAACTTGTGCTGAGGAAGGCTGAAGGGGGCCTGTGGAGGGTGCAGTATTGTATGTCTAGAAATGGGAATAAGCGTAATGACAGATATTAAACTTTCAAAAAGAATATATTTTGATGATCAACTTGAAGTTTAAAAAGATGTTTTTAAAATAAGATTTCTAAAAACACTGGCAGTTTCAGTTATACATACAGAAAAAGAAGTCCAAGTTTTTTCAGGTTGCAAGTACGTGGTGTTAGATATGAAGTTAAGAGAGAACTGAGTATTACTTACATAAACAAGTGTGTTTTACTTGTCCTAGTTCCAGAAACCACCATATTAAAATTTGAGGATGAAGACTGTGTAAGCACAGTGACAATTGGAAATCGTGTGGATTCGCAGGATTTTAGAACTTTCGGGACTCTAAACTTTTAAAATATTTCTATTATATTAGTAGTTAAAGTCCAATCACTTTGATAAAACTTAGTGGATTTAAAATTTAACTTGTTATTCATAATCTCAAAATCATGGTTTAAAAAGTAATTCTTAACTGCTGTTATTGAGGTAAAATTTACATACTTTGAAATGCACAGATCTTAAGTGTACAATTCAGTGGCTTTCGATGTTAACCATGTAATCATCAAGCCAGTCAAAATAAAGAACATTTCCATCCTCACAGAAGGTTTGCCCCGTGTCCCCACCCTCCGTTCATCCTAATTTCTATCACTGTAGATTAGTTTTCCCTGTTCTTAAACTTCATGGAAATTGAGTCATACAGTTTATAGTCTTTTATGCTTGGCTTCTTTTGCTCAGCATAATGTTTTTGGGATTTATCCATGTTGTGTGTATTAATTCATTCTTTGTTATTACGGAGTAGTATTCCATTATACTAACATGGTTATGTCACACTATATTTTTCCTTTCTCCTTTGGGACATTGGGCTTGCTTCTGATTTTTTGAAGCACAGTGAATAAAGTTGCTATAAACAGATGTTTTTGTGGACCTATGTTTTCGTTTCTCTTCAACTAATTCCTAGGAGTAGAATAGCTGGGTCATAGGTTAGTTATGTGTTTAACTTTCTGAGAAATTGCCAAATAGTATTCCAAAGTGATTGTGTCTTTGTAGACTCCTGCCAACAATGTATGAGAGTTCCATTTGTTTTACATTATCACCAGCATTTGCTGTTGTCTGTCTTTCTATTGTAACCATTTGGATGGGTGTAAAATGGAATGTTACTGTGGCCTTAAATTGCATATCCCTGATGACTAATAGTGTTGAGCATGTTTCCATATGATTATTGACCATTTCCAGATTCTCATTTGTGATGTGTCTGTTCAGGTCTTTTCTTTCTTTCTATTTCTTTTTTGTGAGGAAGACTGGCCTTGAGCTAATATCTGTGCCAGTCTTCCTCTATTTTTTGTGTATGTGTGTTGCTCCCACAGCATGGCTTGTTGAGCAGAGTGTAGGTCTGCACCCAGGATCTGAACCTGCAAACCCCAGGCCGCTGAAGCGGAGTGTACAAACTTAACCACTACACCACCGGGCCAGCCCCTCAAGTCTTTAACCTGTAGTTTATTTGTAGGAGTATTTTTGAAAATATACTCTGGATTCACATCCTTTGTTAGAAATAGATATAGTGAATATTTTCTCCCAGTTTGTAAATTGCCTCTTATTTTCTTAATGTCTTAGAGCTGAAGTTTTTAGTTTTGAAGTCTAATTTACCCACCTTTTTTTCTCTCTGTTCTTTAGATGGGATAATTTTTATTCATCTGTCTTCAAGTTCACCAGCCCTTTTTTCTGTCATTTCCAATCTGTACTTAAGTGCATCTAGTGAATTTTTTATTTCAAATATTGTACTTTTCATGACTAGAATTTCTATTTGGTTCTTTTTTGCAGTTTTTGATTCCTTGCTGAGATTTCCCTGTCACTTGTTATGACCACCTTTATCTTTAATTCCTTGAACATATTTATAGTAGCTGCTTTAAAGTCCCTGTAAGCTAATCCCAACATCTGGGCCATCTAGGTCTTGGTTTGTATTGATTGTTTTTTCTCTTACCTATATGTTACTTTTTTGGGGTTCTTCTCAGGTCTAGTTATTTTTGATTGTATACGGAACAAGTGGATGATACTTTCTAGACATTCTAGATTCTATTATCTTCCTCTCATGAGTGTAGGCTTTTGTTCTGGTACACAGTTTAATTTCTGACTGTCATCTTGAGGCTATTTGGTTTAATGCATTTTTTTAGGATGGGTCTATTTGGATTTTGTTCCTAGTCTAAGGTGAATCCCTCAGTCCTGGGACATAGGCTTAACTCATCTAGTTCATGATCCTTCCACAGTTTCAATGGAAAGCCATGGTCACACCTCTAACTTGGGAAGATTCTAGCTCCAAACTCTGCCTCCCTGTGATTGACAGCAGTTGAGGTATCTGCTGAGCTCTTTCAGCCTTCCAGCTGCTGCTTTCCACTGGTCTTTTTGTAGTCTTACCATGCAATTGTAGTCAGCAATGCATTTGAGAGTTTGTACTCAGGTTTTGTGGCTCCGTCCTTTTTCGGTATTTCCTGTCTTTATTTCCAGCTACTTTGGCAGTTCCTGTTTTCCGATATCTTAAGTTCAAAAACCAAACAGATGTTCAGTCTGAGTTCAAACTGCCTTGTACCTCTGAGACCACTGAGTGCCTTCAGGGGAGAGTTGTATAAACATGAATCATACCCAGTGCAAGTCCCTTCTTTCAAGGATAGATCCCCCTTCACTTGCTACCAACTTTGGTTGGTCTCCGGTGCCTTTAAATAATTCTTGAATATTTGTTCCAGAGTTCCTGATTGTTTTCTGTAGGAAGGTTAGTCTGATTTAAGCTATACTACCATCCCTGGAATTGGAACTCTTTCCTTACTGTTTTTATTATTATTTTAAATTGTGGTAAAATACACATAATGTAAAACTTACCACGTTAGTCATTTTAAATGTACAGTGCAGTAGCGGTAAGTACATTTTCACTGTTGTGCTGAGTTTCTAGAATTCTTTTCCTTTTGCAGCACTGATTGTCTATACCTGTTAAACAATTGTCTCCACTCCCCACTTCCTCCAGTCCGTGGTAACCACTGTTCTACTTTGTCTGTGAATTTAACTCTAGACACCTCATGGAAGTGGAATCATAGAGTATTTGTCCATTTGTGTTTAGCTTATTTACTTAGCATAATGTCCTCAAGGTTCATCCATGTTGTAGCATGTGTCAGAATTTCCTTTCTTTTTAAGGCTGATTAATATTCTGTTTTCTGTGTATACCGCATTTTGTTTATCCGTTCATCTATCAGTGGACACTTGGGTTGCTTCCGCCTTTTGGATATTGTGAATAATGCTGCTATGTATGTAGATGTCTTGTTAATTTTCAAGATTTAGACGTTTCTCTGCACTTAGATATAACGTATTTATCTAGCATGGACTTATTTGTTTCAGAAATATTTATTTAAAAAAAAAAGGATAAGGCCTGAGGCCTAGTTGACAAAAAAGAAAAACCCCATATTTTCCTCAGGCTGATTTCTGTGCAGTGATTTATTTTAAAAGGAAAATATTATCTAAAGCCTTTGTGTGAGAGCTTTAGTTAATTATACTTTGGTACTTTTTTTTTTAACCATATTCTTAATGTTTACAATTTCCCGTTCTTTATTTTAAGCAAAGTGATTACCAAGGAAGTTGAGCATTATATCATCTACAAAAGGAGAGCTATAGATTGCTATAAAGTTGCTTATTGGGAGTGAAATTATGCATTTGACAGTAGTTAAAAAAACCCCAACAAACTAAAACCAAAGTCGCCTTCTAAAAAATTTGGACATTTAATGAAGAATTGTAATCTAGAAATGCATGTTGAGAAGGCTAAGAGGTTTCATAAGCATTTAGAAAATCCATAGTGATTAAAATTTGCATCTCTGGAGTATTTTAATTTACATTTCTTAACCCTGGCACCAGTATATTTAATTGAAATTCTGAACATTATTCGCTAGCTGTAGTAGACTTGTATTGATAAAATTGGGGGTCTTGGGCTGGCCCAGTGGCATAGTGGTTAAGTTCACATGCTCTGCTTTGGTGGCCTGGGATTCGCAGGTTTGAATCCCGGCATGGACCTAGCACCGCTCATCAAGCCACGCTGTGGCAGCATCCCACATAAAAAAAGAGGAAGATTGGCATAGATGTTAGCTCAGCAACAATCGTCCTGAAGCAAAAAGAGGAAGATTAGCAACAGATGTTAGCTCAGGGCCCATTTTCCTCACAAAATAAATAAATAAATAAAAATTGAGAGTCTCTTGGTATGCTTGCAAAATTTATTAACAGGGACACTTGTTAAGGCTACAATAATGTGAACTCAGTTGATATGAAATGCTTATGAACCAATTATTTAAACATTTCCCCCTGAAGTTAAACTAGGTAACATCACTGTACCATTTTATCTTTATATATCTATTTTCCTCCTCTTAGAATATGTAATTTAGAGACAGATTTATTCAAAGAGTTGAGTAAAATACAAGGCATATGTGTATGTCTATGCATGTGCAAATGTTCACGTGTGAATTTTTTTGTTGTTACTAAAGTGTGCTTGTGTTGTAGCTCAATGTAAATTAGGATTTGTCCTGAGTCTTTAGAGATTGAATGACAAGAAAGAAAGAGGTAATATTCACAAATGTAGGGCAAAATAATACAGTTAGGCTTTCTGTGGAGCAATAAGAGTTATTAAAGCTACAAATGCTGGAGGGCGAATGGCATTACCCGGGGAAGATGATTAAGGTATATTATTATTGTGTTTTGTTAGCCAATTTCAAATTTAAAAAAATATATTTTAGCAGTTTAGATATAGTATGAATGAGCTATATGTCTGTCTGAGAAGTCAGAACAGCCACCCTTCTATATCAGATACCTTCAAAAATTTCTCCTAAAGTTACATTTCCTGGAAAGCTGACAGGAGATAAAGAAAGAGACTTTTAAAAATCTTTTTGACTTACTAGTAAATCTCAGGCCTCTAGCCTAATTTTCATTAGGCTACCCTGAATTACCTCACTAAAGTGGACGAGAGAATTTAGTTCAGTAATTACGGAGTACATGCTGTTTGCTCAGAACTTTCAATTTAAATTCTTGAATTGAAAATACAATTCTTTGTAAAATTTCATCGTTTTTGGAGCATTGTGGGTACTGACCTCAGCACTTTGTCTTGTAAGATACTATCTGAATGTCTTGGAAATACCGTTACTTTCACTACTTTTTGTGGTCTTCACAAATGCAATTAATGTTATTTGTACATTTCAGTGAAGATATTTCTGTTAGTTTTGATTGGCTCTTAATACTTTTCTGAATTTCAGTGGTAAATGTGCCTGTAAATAAATTGTCCAGGTTATGCGAAAGGCCATAACTTGAGAACAGTCATGGCAATAGAAGATATTACGAGGTCATTGTCCAAGTACAACAGAACTTTTCGTTTCTTGGGAACATGTCGTCGATAAGGTGAACCTGATGTGGTAATCTCTTTTACTGGCCCCTCTGTGGCCCATTCCAGAGGATGTTAGACTGTTCAAGAATTAGATGCTGACATAGAGGAAGCAGAGCTTGTCCTTGAAAGACCATGACTTCTCCCACCTCTTTAGGCCCAGCTCATCTAGTTCATGACTCTTTACCCAGTGGTGTGAACTATGTGTATGTTTTTTTGTTGAATGAATGAATAGATCAATCATAAACTAATAACCCCACATCTTCCCAGAAACTGACTTTCCTTCCACACAGAAAGTAATTATTAATTGCATTTTAAAAACTTTGCAAACTGTAAAGGGCCATCTATATGAACAATGGAATTATTGTCCTTGTTGTTACCATTAGGCCAGTTCCTGGTTGAATGAGGACTATTTCTTTGTCCCAAGAGACTCAGGTTGTGGACATTTATGGCCCATGGGGCTCTGCCTATTGAGCAGGGAAGAGTATATCACTCAATTGCTCTGGGGAACAGGCAGAGGGGAAAAATGGCTCTCTTTCTTATACCGTTTATTTAGTTTGAGTCATTCCTCGTTCTGAAAACTTACAGATTACCTAACATCACATTGTCTAGACTGACGTGGTAGCCTTTTAACTGGTCTCCTCCATTCTAGTTTTTCCTCTACTTCGTTATCCTAAATCCTCTTTTCAGATTAATCTAACTAAAACTAAAGTTCCAATCACGTTATTCCATTCTCTGTAATCTTCAGTGATTCCCTTTTACCTACTTAGCTCTTTGAGAACAGTCTGAGAAGATAGATGTATTTGAGTGATAATAGCCCCTGAGTTTTTGTTGGCTGTTGTTATGCCTTTAGATGAAAGGCTCTTTGCTTGGCAGGTAGGATGAGTGCTCCTTGCTCCTTCATATCTCATTGTGGTTCCATTACATTATTTATGCTTATTTCTTCATAAAGACCTTAAAATAATTTTATGAATGTGAATTTCTCTGTCTCCTTGAATTGACCCATATGGTTATATTTTAAAATATTTTGTTCGTATGTGTATTGCTGTAAATGAGTGTTATGTATTTATAAATCATGGCTTTATTTTGTACTTTTTACATTTGTTAAATTTTTATGATACTTAGCTTGACCAGGGGTGCTGGTGAGCTGTTGATAGAAGATATATCTGTGGCTAACACATATTTCTGTTACTGAGTACAGATTTTTGCCAGTATCTATTTTTACCAATTTCTAACCAAAATGTATTACCAGAGGAGTATTTTAGAGCTGTATTAATTAGCATACACCATGTGGTTAGCAAATGTAATGGGACATTATGTAGATGAATATGCCCTTCACATTAATTCTTTAGCATTCTGAAAAGATTTTATTTTAAGATATTAAGTCTCTTATAATGCCTCTTAATTTCCCACTATAATTCGAGATTTTTAACAAAAGAAAAAATGCTTCTATTTTCCAGGTGTTTGGGGCTGTGGATTTCCTATTCGTTAAAAATTCTGTAACGTGAAAACTTTTAGTTTAATAAAAGAGTAAGAAAGAACTGCAAATGAACAAATTAGCGGTGTTTTGTTGGCCAGGTGGCCCTCATCATACTCTTGTCGTTTGGCATTGGGATGTCCAGAAGGATGTAAGGATATAAAGGCCTTACAGACAAGGGCCTTTGGAGGTCATGTAATCATGCCTACCATCTCAGGAAGCGATTTTTAGTATGTCATCCTTGTCTATTCGATATCTAACTCATTTAAAAGTTTCTTATGATGGAACGTGGCACGTTCACCATCTAATGCAGCAACCCCTTGAATAGCTTTAATGTTCCTATTAATTTCCTCCTGTGCTGAGCGGAAAAACCAACTTCCTTGTGGGTTCTACCCATTGATCCCATTTGAGCCTTTTGGGGAAATTTTTGAAAGACAGCCTTTTGCACGTTTTTCCATATAAATATGTTTCAAATAAGCTGGATATCCAGTGGATAAGGAAGCTATTTCAGGTTTCTCATATTTCTTTTACTACGTGCCGTGGTTTGTTCCTCCTTTGTGCAGGACGAATGTTTGACTGGCAAGTAGGAGGCTTGACTTTGCCACCTGTTTGACTTTGAGCAAGGTACTCCACTTATTGGAGCCTCAACTTCTTGAGGGGACGAAACTCAATTACGGTGTAGGAACCATGGTCTACTTGTTGCCAGTAATTGAGGTTATAGGATTGGCCCATTCCTATTTTTGCCATAATTTCTTACATCTGGGTCAGAAACCATTTCTGCTTTCTTCTTGATGGCATAGTCCAATTAGGGATGAAATGTGGCTACTTTTTGCAAAGTCTAGAAAACCTAGCAACCATTTGTTCAAATTAATATCTGGAAGTGAGCAGAAAATAGCTGAGGGTTTTAGGAGATGATTGATTTGTTGGTTTTGCCTTTTTTCTCATGTTCACTCGTTAGAGGTGTGGAGATTGATTCCACCTTACATACTGTAGAAGCCTTCTATAAATATTTATGTAATGAATTGTGAAAGGTTGAGGTGGTATCATTCTTTTCTTTTCTTTTTGTTTTTTTAAGATTGGCACCTGAGCCAACCACTGTGGCCAATCTTCCTTTTTTCTTTTTTCTCCCCAGATCCGCCCAGTACATAGTCGTATATTTTAGTTGTGGGTCCTTCTAGTTGTGGCATGTGGGACGCTGCCTCAGCATGGCCTGATGAACAGTGCCATGTCTGTGCCAGGATCCAAACCGGCGAAACCCTGGGCCGCCCAATCAGAGTGTGCAAACTTAACCACTCGGCTGCGGTGCCAGCCCCCATTTGTTTCTTTTCAATGCCTGCCTCTCAGTCTTTGGCAAGTAATCGTTCTCAGCTATAAGGCTCAGTTATCTTAATTATCTTATCCCCATGACTGAGGCCAATGGAATCACTTTGAGGATTTATCCAAACCTTTGTATTTGTGTCTGTGAACCAAATTATTGATGCCCTGTGTATGTTTTTGAGCTACGAGATTTAAGATGGTATTTTGTGGAAAAGCATTGGATATACTTTCTTGGTTGATGTTCTGAGACAAAAGCCATCACAGATATTACGACAAGAGTGGTGCTCCCTTTGACCTGTGGACTTTTGCACGTGTGTGGTACCTTCACATAGAGGTGAATACGAATCCTGAGCTGGGGGTTCCATTTGTTCTCCAATTTTCTAAGAAACATGACCCCTCTCCCCCTTGATGTGCAGTGGCCAAGATGACTAAAAGGACCACTAAATCCTAGGCTGGAAAATTATTTGAGAGTATGGGTTAGTCGTTTGTATGCCTGGTATGAAGTGAATTAGTATCTCAAGTTACATTTTGTTCCTCGGGATTCCTGGAGATAAAACACTGCAGACAAACCAAGCAGAACAGGAGGGTAAATTATTGCTTTGAAATAAGGTATCGTCACATCCAAATTAAGCCAAATCAAGTGGTGTTTGGAAAGGGAAAGAAAAAGCTTTGAGAAATAAGCAGTGATTAAGAGAAAAACAAAAGCCTAGGTACCCTTGAGCTGGACCAGATGGAGAGGGAATGTGTGGCTAAACGTTCTTCTCCCTTGTGGCAATCAGCACTTAAGCCCAGGAACACTTTTATCTTTCAAAAGACCTAATGTTTTGCAAAGATCACGTTGGCTTCACTCTCTCTCTGTGGCTTTGAGCTGCCCTGTGCAACACGGTAACCACGATACTCTTGTGATTCTTGAGCACCAGAAATGTGGCTAGTCCACACTGAGATGTGCTGAAAGGGTAAAATACACACCGGATTGTGAAGACTTAGCATGAATAAAAGGCAAAATACTTCATAATTTTTGATATTGGTTATGTATTGAAATCAGTATTTTGGATAGATCAGATGAAATATATTACAATTAATGCCATCTGTTTCTTTTTCCTTTTTAATATGGCTACTAGAAACTTAAAATTATGTATGTGGCTCTCATATTTCTGTTGCACAGCACTGGTCTAGAGCTGAGGTTTTCTAGTTCCAAGCATAGAATTAATCCAGAATTAAGAAAATAGAGACTAGAAATCTTCCGAGGAGGGTGGTCAGCCAGGGATGCTGAGCCTGGAGTCACAGCTGAAATAGGGGATTCTTCCTCCAATAGTCGGGGTCTCATTAGGAGACAGAAACCACACGGTGATTGAACAGAGAAAGTTTAAAGAATTATTAACATGGGATTAACTTCTAAGAGATGAAGAGAACTCTAAAGAATGTAGGAGGAGCAGGTAATGGGAGCAACTGCTACATCTAGGGCTGAGGCAAAGCACTTTAGGAAGAGATAAATTTGGAGGAAGTGTTCTTCTTCACCCTAGACCTGAGATCCAGGCCTTGTTGGAGAGGGCACAACCTTGGCCCACTTGGCGGTGGAGAACTTTGGGGAGAGTCCACAGACTGGGGGAAGCCACCCACAGATTTGTCTGGGAAGCTGCTCTCCAGGTGCTGTTGGAACTTGCTGGGGGTGAGTGCCATCCAGTGCCCTGCGTGCTACTGTCCGCTGCACATTGCACACAGGAACCAGAGCACACAGGAACCAGAGCACACAGGAACCAGGAAGAGAAGCCCCTTCCTCCTGCAGTGTCCCTCTAGCATCATCTACTGTCAAAACTTAACATTATGCCAGTTGGCAAAGAAGAAATGTTTACAAGGTCCAGCTCTAGTATCATAAGGTGGAGCGAAAAAGGATGCATTTGGTGCTGAGAGGCAATAAATTG
This sequence comes from Equus przewalskii, assembly GCF_037783145.1. Lineage (NCBI taxonomy): Eukaryota > Metazoa > Chordata > Mammalia > Perissodactyla > Equidae > Equus > Equus przewalskii. The sequence goes on along the minus strand of NC_091858.1, from coordinate 23,770,037 downwards.
ATAACTGGCATGCTCCATAAGTGTGTGGTCAGTGTGTGAGATGCTCCATTTTTTTATTTGGCACCAAGACATGCAGCTACCACACCCCAAACATTCTAGTTCGATGAGAATATTTAATTTAATTTTATTGAGGTAGCATTGGTTTATAACATTTATATAGGTTTCAGGTGTACAGCATTATAATTTGACATCTGTATATACTACAGTGTGCTCACCACCAAAAGTCTAGTTTCCATCCATCAGCATACAGTTGACCCCCTTTACCCATTTTTCTCTCCCATTATCTCCATCCCCTCTGGTAACCACCAGTGTGTTGTCTACTTCTGTGAGTTTGTTTTTGTTCTGTTTGTTTGTTTTATTTTTTATATTCCACATATGACTGAAATCATATGGTATTTGTCTTTCTCCATCTGACTTATTTCACTTAGCATAATACCCTCAAGGTCCATCAACATTGTCGCAAATGGCAAGATGTCATCTTTGTAATGGCTGAGTATTATTCTGTTCTATCTATGTATAGCCCATCTTCTTTATCCATTCATCTGTTGATGGGCACTAGGGTGTTTTCATATCTTGGCTATTGTAAATAATGCTGCAGTGAACATGGAGGTGCATGGATCTTTTTGAATTAGTGTTTTTGTATTTTTTGGATAAATACCCAGAAGTGGAATAGCTGGATCATATGGTAGTTCTGTTTTTAATCTTTTGAGGATTCTCCATACTGTTTTCTATAATGGCTGCACCAAATTTACATTCCCACCAGCAGTGTGTGAGGGTTCCCTTTTCTCCACTGCAACACTTATTTCTTGTCATTTTGATAATAGCCATTCTAATGGTGGAGGTGATACCTCATTGTGGTTTTGATTTGTATTTCCCTCATAATTAGTGACGTTGAGCATCTTTTCATGTGCCTGTTGGCCGTCTGTATGTCTTCTTTGGAAAAAATGTCTCTTTTCCTCTGCCCATTTTTGTATTGGGTCATTTGTTATTTTTTTTTGGATGGGTTCTTTATATGTTTTGCATATTATTGAGAGAATCATTCATTTTAAAAGATTTTGGGAAAGATTATGTCTTCTCTTGTTTTCTACTCTCTGTCTAGTTTAAGCAGTGAAAATGTGAAATAGCAGGTGGCCAGTTTCCAGTAGAAATGTTGTGTTGGTGCTGACTCCTTTGATCTAAATTTTACTCATTGCTTTGTTTCTTCCTGGTAGTGTTTGACTACAGTTACAGAGATTATGTTCTGTCCTGGTATGGAAGCCTCAGCAGAGATGAGGGACGGCTTTACCATCTCCTCTTGGAAGACTTTTGGGAAATTGCCAGACAGCTGCGCCACAGACTGAGCCACGTGGATGTGGTTAAAGTAGTCTGCAATGATGTTGTAAGAACTTTACTCACTCATTTCTGTGACCTGAAAGCTGCAAATGCCAGGTAATTGCTATGAACAACCTTCACCTCCTTTTTTTTTCCACGTTATTTTTCTTATTGAGTAAGGTCTAAGTCAAGACAAAACTCTAGCATATTCTTCCTCTTGCTGGCAGTTGGCTTGAAATGTAGACATCTTGAGGCAGAATAATTATAGTGTTCTTATAGAGTAGATTTTTAAAATAACCTTCTAATAGAAAACCACTTTACAGACTTGCTTAATTTGGTAAATAACTTAAACAGTGAAATGAATTTTACTGAGCCAGCACTATCCTGACCTTATTTCTAGTATTATGGGTACTTAGAAAATTTAAATATAGTGTTTTATATTGTGAGGAATGTCAGTGAGTTTGCAATTTTTAGAAAAGTTTAATTTTTTGTTTCTTTTTGTGAGTCCTATGTGAAGGGCTCCGTTTCATCACAATATCCTGAAAATTGATTTTTAAAACTTAATAATATAACGTGTGGGCTGTAACTAGAGAAGATGTTTACAGTGTGAAGATTGCTGATATTTAGGCTTGTTAGGCCTTTGGACTGTTATGTTGACAAAGTTTGTGCCTCTGAGATGACGGCCTTTGGAAGAAGAGTTCAGTGAGGCCATTTCTGCGCTCCCAACAAATTCCTGCTTTCTTTGGTTTGCTGATAGGATCTTAAATGTACGTCTTACTCTTGAGTGACTGTGAGAACGATTAATTATAGCACTTCTAACTTGTGCGTGAAAAGTAATACTGAAATGAGTAGCCTTCTCTCTGTTTGGATCTGGACTCAGGTGGGCTAGGAGCAGGGCTCCCTGTAGTTAACATGGCCTGTTCTCACTGATGTTATTACTTATTATTATTCCTCTGCTTTCAGGGAAGAGAGAAAGTATTTGAAAAATGCAGAAGGGTATGAGTAAGCGTTAGCATCCTTATTGGGCAAGTGGCAACTCACGTTCTCTTCGAAGAAGCCCCGTCGTGTGAATTTATCAGAGAGCAGGCCCTCTCCTGCCCTGGGATGTTGCTCAGTGGGACTTGGTTGCTCACTGTGGTTGTGCAGCAGCGTCTCTGTGTTCTCAGCTCTGTTGCCTCTTCCCTGCGTCGTCTTCTCTCCCAGTGTCTGCCTCCCTCAGGCTTATGAGGCCAAAATCCACAGAGCCATCAAATACCTATTGTTTTCCAGTTTGCTGCTCCCAGCATTTTGCACACCTTTTAGAAACTGTGACCCATAGTAAGAAATGGAGATTATATTGTGATCTGGTTTCATAAAACAATGCTCATTACCTGTGATAACTTTGGTATTGTTTATTCTTTAACATTTTTTTAAAATGGTGTTTGAGACTAAATTTTACTTTGCTCCTTGTGAGTCACAACCCATGGTTTGAAAAAATTACTGTAAGGCAGTAGTTCTCAGATTTTGTGGTCTCGGGATCCCTCTGTACTCTTAAAAGTTATTGAGGACCTAAAAGAGCTTTTGTTTGTGTGGTTGTATCTCGTGGTGTGCTGGAGCCAGCTTGGACTGGTGTGCAAGAGCTGAGGATGTCCATCTCTTCCCAGCTCTGAGTTCAGTGGTATCGTTGGTGGCTTGTAGTTGGCTGTAGAGGGAGTATTTATACTGTGAAATGGGCAAATGCTACAAATCAGAGCTTTTTTTCCTTGGAGAGCCAGGTGTTGAACATTTACCAGCTCACCACTCATATCTATCAGGATTTACCATATTAGATATTAAAACTAAGAAGTGTTTAAAGTGCAAGAATACACAGTACATTAGCCATCAGTGACATGTCATCTCACATCAGGTAGCCTCTAGGATTCTCCACTCTACTTACGAGAATGAGAGTGAAAAAGACAAATGACATTTTTGTGTACGAATACAGTTTTGACCTCACAGACCCCCTCAAAGGGTCTTGAGGACACTTAGGAGTCTCCAGACTCCTCTTTGAAAAACTGCTGTTTATAGAGAAAGTAACTTCCAGTAAGGAGGTGTGTGAACTAATAAGGAAAGTTGGAGAAATAGGCCTCTTGGGTGACCTCCTTCAGGTCTCAGAAGCTCCGGCCTCTCCTTTCGAGTGTTCAGCAAACCTTTGGAGCACCTGCTAGTTTGCTGTGGTGTCTGTTACCTGAAGCGCCCCCTCGTTCTGCCCAGCAGATCATGTCAAAGACTTGTTTGAATCTGTGGAAGCTCATTTTAAAAGAAAGCATTTCAATGATGGCCCAGTAGAGAAGAGGATTTAAAAATCAGTGTTTTTAACTCCAGTTAGAAGACTGATGGATGTAGGTTGCGGAGAAGAGCAAGTGGTTAGAGAAATCTAGTATTTTTATGATTATCTGATTTCAACATGAGAATATATTTTTCATTGAGACATTTGCCAGTTTCTGAAATTACTGCTTTTGTGGATAATATAAAGATATTATGGGTACAGAATTGGAATAATAGAAACAGAGAATTGTTATTCCATTTTAGAAACTCCTTCTCTTTGAGCTTCTAGTTTTCTTATGCCAGGGGTAGATTTATTTTACTGATATCTGGGCTACACCTGCAAGCTCTACTTGATGATTCCTGTTAAAGGGAAAATCTACCACTGTTCTCTGGGATTGTGAATATTTGAAAAAGTGCCGGTAGGTTACTGGTGTTTGCGTATAGATGATCGTGCCCCGGAGGTGAACCCTTGAGAACCAATATCTGACTGTGCATCATCTTCTACAAATCACTCGCTGAGACTGGCAGACACAGAGTCTAGGTTTGATGGCTTTATCTGTGCTCGTGTGCCCCAGGTAAACAGTGTCCTCTCCTAGAAATCTCCACTGGGGTGCAGATATCTGTTGGCTACAAAATGACTTTGGAAGCCCAGGAAGCACCCAATTGAATTGGTCACTATCAGACAAGAGAATAATAAATTGCATTAATAAAAGCAACTCATCCTTGGATTGACTGTTAGGCAATTGTGTGGAGGCAGCTTTCCGGTCAGTCTGTATCTATTTCCAGGCCAACTTTCTGTTGCTGCTTTAAGCCAATCCAGATCACATGTAATTCTTGCCTCTGCTGCTGCTTCCTTTGTCCCATCTGTCTTGTTACAGCATGTTTCAGGAAAATCTAAAAATGATTGTTTTTATGCTGTTAAGTCAATAGCATCTTTAATTTTGTAGTCTCCTTCTTAACAATCTGTGCATTTTGTTTACCAGGAAAGCACCAGCATCCTGGTTAAGGGAAAACAATGTTTTTATTCATGTATTTTTCTTCTTTATCTCTGAGATACTTTTTCCTTTTCATCTTTGCAGTCTCTGATTATGGTGTAGTGTGAAGAGTCTGGCTGAGAGTCACACAGAACAGGACTTGAGAGTTTCGTATTTGTTACCTCTGTGACTTTGGACTATTCTCTTAACTGTTCAGATCCTTAATATGCTCATCTATAAAATGGTGATGATGCTGTCTACTTCTCGGTGTAGATGGGGAGATTAAGTAATAATTGCACATATAACACTTACAAAAGGTTAATGTCCTATTGCTTGCTCAAGGAATGAGACCTCGGAGGTAAGTAGTAGGAATTACAGTAAAAAAACAATTGATCCACACCTAGGAAGGAGGATGCTGCCAGGACGGAGGCTACAGTCCTCCAGAAGGCTAGATGGACCTCTCTTAACCCCACAGTAGCCATGTGCCTCGTGTTCCTTTCTTCGCTTCTAAAGCAATAGTTGATGTCTATTTACTAGAGGGCACCGTAGGAATATCCCACCCAGAGCTAGGAGAAGATTCTAGCGAGCACTCGAATTTCCCTTTTACCGTAGATCAAGCTTGTTTGACCAACTCTCTGGGCTTTGACTCATTCAGAAGGTCTTCCTCTAACTCCCTTCTGGGAGGGAGAGGAGCGTGTGGAAGTCTGACGACCGGGCTCCTTTTATTAGCTGCCTTCCACTGGAACAGAGTAGGGACTGTGTGTACCTGGAGAGAGAGAGAGAGAGAGAGATTTTGATGTTATATAATGAAGCCTCTCTTGTTAAAGTGGATTTTTTTGGGGGCCAACTTCCCCCAAAATATCAACCAAATATATATTTTAAAATAAAGATTTATCCCTAAAAGTGCTTGACATGACAGATCAGCATCTAAATCTTTTTATGTTAAATATCAACTCTAGCTGACAGCATAACTAGAGTTTAAAATGATCGAAGATACTGTTTTTTTAAAAGTCCGCATATATATCCATGTCTGTACAAAGGCTTACTCTTAAAATCTCTGTTTATGCTGTTGGCTTTGCACATCAGGATTGAATTCCTCTTGCTTGTTGTAGAAGACAATGAGGAAGTCTTTTTTTTAGTGTTCATACTCCAGAAACTGGTCTTCGGTGTCTAGTGCAAAAAAACCCCAAAACTACAGCTAAGTCCTGGGAGACACTAGTCAAGAAGGTACCAACATGCATTTATTTGTTTCATTTCCTGTGTAGCACCTAGCACGTGTTCATCCCCCATTTAGTGTTGTTTTTTTTCTTTTCAGTATTGGCCATTAGTTAGTATAAGAAGCCTATCAACTTTGCTGCTTAGCTGAAAGATACTAGAAAAATTAGCCTCCCAGTCTTTGTTGAATTGCTGTTAAGAGACTGTGGGAAAACAAGGTGTAGAAAATTCTACTTTGCATTTCTCTTCACTCAGATCCTCCAAATTCACGGTCCTAGGGTGGGGATGGGGTCATTGCTGACAGGGAATCCGTGACCAGGGTTGGTAAGACTGGATGGAAGATACTTGAGTGCCTCATGGAAGGCATTTTGCCGTCCAGTTACGTAGCATCAAGTCATGGGCCCTCTCCTCATAGAAATCCCCATAGATCTTTTATCCCACGATCACCCAGTCAGGGAAGCTGGCTGGTGACCCTGTTTTATGCTGTGTTAGATTTTTTTGAAAAATGAAGCTGTAGATCACATTTAAGAAGAGACCTAGGAAACTTAAAAATCGTCTAGTTAGGGGCTGGCCCAGTAGTGTAGGGGTTAAGTTCACATGTTACATTTCGGCAGCCCAGGGTTCATGGTTCGGATCCCAGGCACAGACCTACACACCGTTCATCAAGCCATGCTGTGGCAGCATCCCACATACAGAATAGAGGAAGATTGGCCACAGGTGTTAGCTCAGGGCCAATCTTCCTCAAGCAAAAAGAGGAAGATTGGCAAAAGATGTTGGCTCAGGGCCAATCTTCCTCACCCCCCCACCCCAAAATCTTATTAAAGATATACTCATACCTTTCTGCGTTGTTGCTGTGATTTGCAAGTTATGTATAAATGTTGACTCTACTTAAGGTTTGAAATCCCAAAAGGCCATACGTTTGCATTTTTCAGATTAGTCTGTGATTGAGGAAATTATTGACTATTGCCGTTGTTGAGGAGCGGGCACAGTTATTAAAACCAATGTATTTCTCATTTGAAATATTTTTTACCTAATGGTATGTAACTGAATTGTTTCCAGAAATTTCTTTCCTTCCTTTTCTCTCTCTCCGTTTGTTTATTCTTTTAGACATGAAGAACAGCCGAGGCCTTTTATGTTGCATGCATGCTTGAGGAACGCAGATGAAGAAGGAAGATTCCTACAGATGTGCTCTCGGATTCTGGTGTTTTGTCTCCTCCCCTCAAAGGATGTCCAGTCTCTCAGCTTGCGTATAATGCTTGCAGAAATTCTCACAAGAAAAGGTAGACTTTTATAAGTAACTGATATTACTAATGCAATGATAATTGTGCCAACATACTAGTTTTGCAACATACTAATGTGATAACACTTTATATGACACCTGTGCAGACCTTGTATACGATGGGACATAAGGGAATTAAAGTATTTTCAAAATATCAATTTTAAATGTCACTCAAAGAAGGCATCATTTGGGGGCTGGCCCAGTGGCCCAGTGGTTAAGTGTGCGTGTTCCACTTTGGTGGGCTGGGGTTTGCTGGTTCGGATCCCAGGTGCGACCTAGGCACGGCTTATGAAGCCATGCTGTGGCAGGCATCCCACGTATGAAAAAAAAACAGAGGATGATGGGCACGGATGTTAGCTCAGGGCTGATCTTCCTCAGCAAAAAGAGGAGGATTGGCAGTGGATGTTAGCTCAGGGCTAATGTTCTTCAAAAAAAAAAGGCGGCATCCTTTGGCCATGCATCATAAACGTTTTTTACATAACATATTGCCGAATGCATAGTCCGTTCCATTTATAAGAGATAACCAGACCTTATGCTCTCCACAGGGAAGCATCCATTTGGGATAGCTTTTGACTTACCCAGGCCAATAATTTATGCATTAAGGAAAGAATATCTATACTCAGACTCCAATGTGCATTTACCTAAAATGCCTTTGCTTACAAGATTCATTGATAATGCCTATATGTAATTTGTGAACTTGGTATAAATGAAAAAGGAGCTGCACCACCATATAGTGTGATTACCAGAACAAAGTATATCCAGGGAAATGCTTAGTTAGGATAAGAAACATGGAGGAAAATATGATCTAAGAGAAGCTTTTCCTGTCTCAGAGTCTCAAACAAATAACGTTGCATTTGATGCGCATTGATTGAATATCTCATTATCTCAGGAGTAGCCGGCTGAGCCCATTAGCTGCTACAACCAACCACAGAGACGAGGGCAACTTTTTAGGATGAATTTATAATAGTGTCATTGACTTTAACAACTTCCCCCCTCAGGTCTGCTTTCACCAGTTGGGAGAATGTTGACTTTCTATGGACAAAACATTTTGAGCCTTATAAAAGAAATATAAGAAAAAAACTTAGTGTACTTAATTTCGATAGCTTTGTTAGCAACTTGGGTTCCAAATGACTTTCTTTGATTTTTCCTTTACATTTAACTCATCTGTTAAAACAACTGCTTGATTGTAGCCGTAGTTGGTAGCATACCCAGAGGGATAGCTGGCTGTGTGTGTGTGTCTGTGTGTGTCTGAGTGTGTGAGAGAGAGAGAGAGAGAGAGAGAGAGAGAGAGAGAGTCCCCCATTTAGGTATTTTAAAAATGTTTCCCAAATGTAGTTTCACTTATATAACATAAAAACAACTACTTTAAAAGGGAATACCTTTTCAAGTGGCGCTTTCTTCTTTTTCCCACAGTCTTGAAGCCATTAGTGGAGCTGCTTAGTAATCCTGGTTACATTAACCAGATGCTACTTGCCCAGTTGGAGCACAGAGAACAGATGAATGAACATCACAAGCGAGCCTACACCTACGCTCCTTCTTATGAAGAGTTCATCAAGCTCATTAACAGCAACTCTGACGTTGAGTTCTTGAAGCAACTAAGGTATTTGGTCTTCCATTATAGCATGATAATAGCTGCTAGTTATCATCCTCTGCCTATTTAGGTTAAAAAGGAAGTCCGTAAATTTTGCTGTTCAGTGACAACTAAATTTATCCAGCTTTTCCTTTAGCAGTGGAATTAGTTTGTTCAAAGTACCATGTTTTTCACGTAATTAGGTTATAATAGATTGAAAGCTGTTCAGTTGTTAGGCGTACCTGCTTGGCTGCTCAGATGCTTGCCTTAGAAAAGCTTTGGAAGGCGATGATGTTTTTTTTAAATTATGATGGAGAACATTGTGTTGATTTTCATTTTTCTTAAAAAATGCAGAGGCCCAGGATTGGGAATAAAAGGTTGTTGACTAATTGTTTTGAGAAAACGTTTTAAAATATATCCCAGGAGTCTCTTTTATAGTGGAGTTCAATCTTCCTTACTGTACTTGAGATATTTTAGGAGTGAGTGTGTGCGTGTTGTGGGTTTATTTTTTATTTTTCTTTTTATGGTGTATGCCTATACAGTATGATTATATAGTATTGTGTAGTTTGTGGTTTTCCAGCACTGTTTCTCTAGTAACCCTTCTGTTTTAGTGTCCCCAAACGAGAATACATGGGGAAGAGAGGAATCTCTGATCTGTCAGTTGTGCTTCTGAAAACTAATTTTGGTAAATCACTGGTGGAAAAGTAAACTATTGGCTGAAAACGGGTCTTTGAACTATTTGAGGACTCGCAACTTGCCACATTTGCCTCTGAACTAGGGTTAACATTAAGGTGGGTTATGCTAATTCATCTTCTGGTCGGTCTGAATAATACACTGTCAAAGAGGCATATGTTGTAGATGGCGTTGTGTCCTCGTAAACTGCATCACGTTCTAAGTTCCCTCAAATGTATAGTGATGGGTTTAATTGTATGATTTTGTTTACAAGTAATTTCATTCTTATGGGATACAATCTCTGGAGATTTTGTTTATGCTTCTCTTTCTTTGCATAGTCTTGAATAAGCTATCTGGTACTCACTTGTAATAGATTTGTGATTATGTGCGTGCAAATCTGGAAGTTCTTTTTTGATGTTTGTGACATTGGAGCTGATCGAGAACCCAAGAGCCAATATTCCAGGTTTGTTGTCTAAGGCTTACAGCTTACATCTACTCAGAGGTCATCTTTACCATGGCTTCCTTTGACTCCTTTTAAAAAAAGTGTCATTCCATAGAAACTGAAAGAGTTCACAATGACGGGACACCTTTGTTGCTTCCTCTTCTTGAAATTCTTAAAGGACACTTACACACCAGGCTCTGATTCTAGAGATGCTGTTCAAACCTACGCTCCAGTATTCCTCTACCTGGTGCTTTTATACTTTCCCAGATGTGCTGCATCTGGTGTGACCAAGGTCACGCGATGACCACCCACTGTGGAATTACAGTTTCCTCCTAAGACATTGTTTGTGAGCACATGATACCTCATGTTGATAAATTGTGTCTGCATTGAATTCCTAAGCATTTTTCTCTTGCTAAATGATAAGGTCAGACATGGACCATTTAATAACTCCAAGGGACTTTAAGATAACAATCTAGGATCAATAGTGGCAGATACTTAAGTCAGTCGGTATTCATCCTTCTTCCAGACTTGTGGATGAGTGTTCTATTTTGTGTACCAAACAAAAGATTCCAGCACTGCACACATGGTGACATAGTTAATTGTGTAACAAAGGGTGCCAAAGACATTTTTTTTTATCAGAACTAATTATTTTGAGTGATCAACTGTTGGTACTCTAGCACCATCTGTCATTTTCTATCTGAGCGAAGTTCCTGCATTATAAGACGAATGAATCTTGGTTAAGAATTAATGGTTTATCTTCTTCCAGATGTACTTGCCAAAGGCTCAGGGCTATTTGAAATTCTGTAAATACCTTAATGTTGGCAGTTGGTCATCTAGTAGATAAAGACGTAGCTCAGCCAGAATTGGCCTTTACAAAACAAAAGCCTGGTGTCTCCTGCCTCAGGATGATTGGACCACCTGCTTTTGTCACAATAGGAGCGTTGTGGAGTACCTTCATCTAAGTGGCCAAAGATTACACTAGAAATTCTGCTTTTACAATTTTCCCTTTTCCCTCTCATATGCAATGGAGCAAAAACAGTATGAGCACTTCAGTCTTTCTTTGACCTCACTTCCTCTTGATCTCATAAGTAGGACGACACGGAAGGATAACACGCATGGAGTCCCAGGAAGCAGGCCGTCTGTTGCGCACTGGGAGACTTAAGGGGCAGTAGAAATGCTGAACCAGAGAATGGTTTTTTTCAAAAATTGAGATATAATTCACATGCCATAAAATTCACCATTTTAAAGTGTACAATTCTCTGGTTTTTAGTATATTCAAAGGGTGTACAACCATCACCAGTAATTCCAGAATATTTTCGTCACCTTAAAAAGAAACCCTGTACCCATTAGCAGTCACTTCCCATTCCTCCCTCTCTTCCCAGCCCTTGGCAACCACTAATCTACTTTCTGTCTCTCTGAGTTTGCCTGTTCTGGATGTTGTGTATGAATGGAACCTTGCAACATGTGGCCAGTTGTGTCTGACTTCTTTCACTCAGAATAGTGTTTTCAAGGTTCATCCATGTTGTAGCATCTATGAACACCTTTTTGTTGACTGAGTAATATTCCATTATATGAATATAGCATATTTTCTTTGTCAGTTAATGGAAAATTTGGGTTGTTTGCACTTTAAATAATACCTTTTGAGTGATCATTGAGCATCTTCAGTAGTATTATCAGTGACTGTTGATAAATGAGACTAAAATGAAATGTTACAGATTCCTAACCTCTTCCTACCATCACCTCCTGTCACTATATACCTGCCACCCACAAGAAGTGATGCAGTGCAGACACCAGGAAGGGGTGTTCGTTTTGTGCATCATTCCTGTGCTGTGTATTATGTTCTCTTCTGTGTCCTCCTCCTTACTCTTAGACGTTGTGTTCCCAACAAGGTGTATAGAGTCAATGGGAGGACACTTGGAGGTACTTTGGTGATTAGATAGTCACACTCTTGAAGTGCCTACTCTATTAGAAGCAAAATGAATACATTTTCAGATTTAACTCAGTTGATGTAATGCCTGAGTCCCACTGGAATGACCTAGTCTTATGACCTCGATCCCTCCATAAGCTTTCGCTTTCTCGTGTAAATCTTGGGAAATATGTTGATAACTTCCCCCAGAAGGGCTGCAAAATTCTTTTGTAACAAGGATTGTAGACTTCTGGAAAGAGTCATGTGCACTGGGCAGCATCATCTATGGGTTCACAGTAATCCTGAAGAATTTAGTCTCCTCAACAAGCTTAGCAAAGAACCTTAGGAGAAAATACTGTGAAAGGCATATATACACATATACACATGATATACACATCCAGAGTTGCTTTCCTGAGGCATCTTCTGCTGGACCTGTGACTATGAGACAATTCCTCGGACTTTGCTGTATATTAGAAGTTCAGCTAGTTCTCTGTGATATAGCACGAGTGTATCTTTTATCCATGGGGCTGTTGTCCCTATTCCTTGTATCTTAGGGACAGACCTGAGGGCTAACCTTTGTTCTCTGCTTCTTGCACAGCTCCAACTAGCAAAGCTACCAGTCCAACTGCACTGGCAGAGATTGATCTTTTTGCTGAAAGCAGTAGGTGATGTTGCATACATTATCTTGTTACTTGGCTGCTTATTGTTTATCTGATAGAAGAATTGCTCTCTATTCAAAGGTCAGGTCTGCTTACTGTTATTGACGGGCAAAATTGCTTCCTATCAGACTCCTGTCTGAAGCCTCCATCGATGAGGCTTATCAGCTGCCTGGCTCTAATGGAGCTGCTTTCTTCAATCATAGTCGGAACTATTCTCTTGTTTTTCTGGAACAATTAGCATCCTCTGCTGTCTGACTTTATTGATATTTTAGGTCACTGTCTTCAAATTGCTCTTCGTAAAATTTTGAGGTAGGCTGCCTAAGGCAGGGCATGTGTCTTATTTAAACTAAGCAGTGGTGAAACCATCCACTTTTATTTCATACATATTTGGCAGATAGATGCATATTTTCTAAAGAAAATAAAAATCTTTCAACTCTGCTAGGCTGGAATGCATGAAGAAAAGACAAGAAACCCCTTAAAGGTGATATTTGTAGTTCTGTGGTAGTTTGGTTTTTTTTTCTGAGTCAGCATGAGATGCTTTCACAGTAGGATTATAGAGCTAGAAATGCTTCCTTCAACTGTACTAAATTTGTGTTTTTTAACCCTGGCCGTATATTAGAATCACTCAGGCTTAAAAAAAATTACAGTTGGATATCCCACTGTCTTTTTTTTTTTTTTTTATTAATGTTATGATAGATTACAAGCTTGTGAGATTTCAGTTGTACATTTTTGTTAGTCATGTTGTGGGTACACCACTTCCCCCTTCGTACCCTCCCCCCACCCCCCCTTTTCCCTGGTAACCACCGATCAGATCTCCTTCTCAATATACTAATTTCCACCTATGAGTGGAGTCATATAGAGATCGTCTTTCTCTGACTGACTTATTTCGCTTAACATAATGCCCTCGAGGTCCATCCACGTTGTTGTGAATGGGCCAATTTCGTCTTTTTTTATGGCTGAGTAGTATTCCATTGTGTATATATACCACATCTTCTTTATCCAATCATCAGTTTCTGGGCATGTAGGCTGGTTCCACGTCTTGGCTATTGTAAATAATGCTGCGATGAACATAGGGGTGCAACGGACTCTTGAGATATCTGTTATCAGGTTCTTAGGATAGATACCCAGTAATGGGATGGCTGGGTCATAGGGTATTTCTATTTTTAACTTTTTGAGAAATCTCCATACTGTTTTCCATAGTGGCTGTACCAGTTTGCATTCCCACCAACAGTGTATGAGGGTTCCTCTTTCTCCACAACCTCTCCAACATTTGTCGTTCTTGGTTTTGGATGTTTTTGCCAATCTAACGGGGGTAAGGTGATATCTTAGTGTAGTTTTGATTTGCATTTCCCTGATGATTAGCGATGATGAACATCTTTTCATGTGTCTATTGGCCATATTCATATCTTCTTTTGAGAAATGTCTGTTCATGTCCTCTGCCCATTTTTTGATCGGGTTGTTTGTTTTTTTGTTGTTAAGCAGTGTGAGTTCTTTGTATATTATGGAGATTAACCCTTTGTCGGATAAGTGGCTTGTAAATATTTTTACCCAATTAGTGAGCTGTTTTTTTGTTTCAATTCTGTTTTCCCTTGCCTTGAAGAAGCTCTTTAGTCTGATGAAGTCCCATTTGTTTATTCTTTCTATTGTTTCCCTCAACTGAGGAGTTACAGTGTCCGAAAAGATTCTTTTGAAACTGATGTCAAAGAGTGTACTGCCTATATTCTCTTCCAAAAGACTTATTGTCTCAGGCCTAATCTTTAGGTCTTTGATCCATTTTGAGTTTATTTTGGTGTGTGGTGAAAAAGAATGGTCAATTTTCAATCTTTTGCATGTGGCTGTCCAGTTTTCCCAGCACCATTTGTTGAAGAGACTTTCTTTTCTCCATTGTAGGCCCTCTGCTCCTTTGTCGAAGATTAGCTGTCCATAGATGTGTGGTTTTATCTCTGGGCTTTCAATTCTGTTCCATTGATCTGTGGACCTGTTTTTGTACCAGTACCATGCTGTTTTGATCACTGTAGCTTTGTAGTATGTTTTGAAATCGGGGATTGTGATTCCGCCGGCTTTGTTTTTCTTGCTCAGGATTGCTTTAGCAATTCGCGGTCTTTTGTTCCCCCATATGAATTTTAGGATTGTTTGTTCAATTTCTGTGAAGAATGTTCTTGGGATTCTGATTGGGATAGCATTGAATCTGTATATTGCTTTAGGTAGTATGGACATTTTAACTATGTTTATTCTTCCAATCCATGTACAAGGAATGTTTTTCCATCTCTTTATGTCATCGCCTATTTCTTTCAAGAAAGTCTTGTAGTTTTCATTGTATAGATCCTTCACTTCCTTGGTTAAGTTTATCCCAAGGTATTTTATTCTTTTCGTTGCGATTGTGAATGGGATAGAGTTCTTGAGTTCTTTTTCTGTTAGTTTATTGTTAGTGTATAGAAATGCTACTGATTTATGCACGTTAATTTTATACCCTGCTACTTTGCTGTAGTTGTTGATTATTTCTAATAGTTTTTCTGTGGATTCTTTGGGGTTTTCTATGTATAAGATCATGTCGTCTGCAAACAACGAGAGTTTTACTTCTTCGTTACCTATTTGGATTCCTTTTATTTCTTTTTCCTGCCGAATTGCTCTGGCCAGCACCTCCAGTACTATGTTGAATAGGAGTGGTGAAAGTGGGCACCCTTGTCTTGTTCCTGTCCTCAGAGGGATGGCTTTCAGCTTTTGTCCATTGAGTATGATGTTGGCTGTGGGTCTATCATATATGGCCTTTATTATGTTGAGGTACTTTCCTTCTATACCCATTTTACTGAGGGTTTTTATCATAAATGGGTGTTGGATCTTGTCGAATGCTTTCTCTGCATCTATTGAGATGATCATGTGGTTTTTGTTTTTCATTTTGTTGATGTAGTGTATCACGTTGATTGACTTGCGGATGTTGAACCATCCCTGTGTCCCTGGTATAAATCCCACTTGATCATGGTGTATAATCTTTTTGATGTATTGCTGTAATCGGTTTGCCAAAATTTTGTTGAGGATTTTTGCATCTATGTTCATCAGTGATATCGGCCTGTAGTTCTCCTTCTTTGTGTTGTCCTTGTCAGGTTTGGGGATCAGAGTGATGTTGGCTTCATAGAATGTGTTAGGGAGTTCTCCATCTTTCTCAATTTTCTGGAACAGTTTGAGGAGAATAGGTATTAAGTCTTCTTTGAATGTTTGGTAGAATTCTCCAGAGAAGCCGTCTGGTCCTGGACTCTTGTTTTTGGGGAGGTTTTTGATTACCGTTTCTATTTCCTTACTTGTGATTGGTCTATTCAGATTCTCCATTTCTTCCTGATTCAGTTTGGGGAGATTGTAGGAGTCTAGGAATTTGTCCATTTCTTCCAGGTTGTTCAATTTGTTGGCATATAGTTTTTCATAGTATTCTCTTATGATCTCTTGTATTTCATTGGTATCTGTTGTGATTTCTCCTCTGTCATTCCTGATTTTATTAATTTGCGATTTCTCTCTTCTTTTCTTGGTGAGTCTGGCTAGGGGTTTGTCAATTTTGTTAATTCTTTCGAAGAACCAACTCTTTGTTTCATTGATCCTTTCTATTGTCTTTTTTGTTTCAATATCGTTTATTTCTGCTCTTATTTTTATTATTTCCCTCCTTCTACTGACTCTGGGCTTTGTTTGTTCTTCTTTTTCTAGTTCTGTTAGGTGTCGTTTGAGGTTGCTTATGTGAGCTTTTTCTTGTTTAGTGAGGTGAGCCTGTATTGCGATGAATTTCCCTCTTAGGACTGCTTTTGCTGCATCCCAAATGATTTGGTATGTCGTGTTCTCATTTTCGTTTGTCTCCAGATAATATTTGATTTCTTCTTTAATTTCTTCAATGATCCATTGTTTGTTGAGAAGCGTGTTGTTTAGTCTCCACATTTTTGCACCTTTCTCTGCTTTTTTCTTGTAGTTGATTTCTAGTTTAATAGCGTTATGATCAGAAAAGATGCTTGATATTATTTCAACTCTCTTGTATTTATTGATGTTTGCTTTGGTTCCCAAAATATGGTCAATCCTTGAGAATGTTCCATGTGCACTTGAGAAGAATGTGTAACCTGCTGTTTTTGGATGAAGTGTTCTATATATATCTATTAAGTCCATCTGGTCTAATTTTTCATTTAATTCTATTATTTCCTTGTTGATTTTCTGTCTGGATGTTCTGTCCATTGGTGTTAATGGTGTGTTGAGGTCCCCTACTATTATTGTATTGTTGTTGATGTCTTCTTTTAGTTCTATTAAGAGTTGCTTTACAAATTTTGGTGCTCCTGTGTTGGGTGCGTATATATTTATAAGTGTTATGTCTTCTTGGTGGAGAGTCCCTTTTATCATTATATACTGTCCCTCTTTATCTTTCATTATCTGTTTTGTTTTGAAATCTACCTTGTCTGATATTAGTATAGCGACACCTGCTTTCTTTTGTTCATTATTAGCTTGGAGTATTGTTCTCCATCCCTTCACTCTGAGTCTGTGTTTGTCTTTGGGGCTGAGGTGTGTTTCCTGGAGGCAGCATATTGTTGGATCTTGTTCTTTGATCCATCCTGCCACTCTGTGTCTTTTGATTGGGGAGTTCAATCCATTTACATTTAGAGTGATTATTGAGACGTGGGGGCCTACCACTACCATTTTGTGTCTTGTTTTCTGGTTTTCTTCAGTTTCCTTTGTTTCTCGTCCCATGGTTTAATCTGTTCTGATGTAGAGCTGCTACTCTCTGTTGTTGTCCTTCTACTTATCTCCTCTGCTCTTGGTTTTGTAGCCCCTTTCCTTTTTTGGATTTTTCAGGAATGAGGGTTTTCCTGAGGATTTCCTGAAGAGGAGGTTTTGTGGCAATGAACTCCCTGAATTTTTGTTTATCTGGGAAAGTTTTTATTTCTCCATCGTATTTGAAGGATATTTTCGCTGGGTAGAGAATTCTCGGCTGTAGATTTTTGTCCTTCAGATTTTTGAATATATCATTCCACTCTCTTCTAGCCTGTAAAGTTTCTGCTGAGAAATCTGCTGATAGCCTGATGGGGGTTCCTTTGTAGGTTAGTTTCTTTTGCCTGGCTGTCCTTAATATTTTCTCCTTGTCGTTGACTTTTGCTAGCTTCACTACTATATGCCGTGGAGTTGGTCTTCTTGCATTGATAAAGTTTGGAGATCTATTGGCTTCTGTCACCTGAAGATCCATCTCCCTCACCAGATTTGGGAAGTTCTCAGCCATTATTTCTTTGAATAGGTTTTCTGCCCCTTTCTCCTTCTCTTCTCCCTCTGGTATACCTATAATCCTTACGTTGCATCTCCTAATTGTGTCTGATAATTCTCGGAGAGTTTCTTCATTTCTTTTAAGTCTTGCTTCTCTCTCCTCCTCTGCCTGCAACAATTATATATTGCCATCTTCCAAATTGCTAATTCTTTCCTCCAAATTATCGGCCCTACTGTTCAGAGCATCTAGATTTTTCTTAATCTCCTCTATTGTGTTCTTCATTTCCAATATTTCTGTTTGGTTCTTCTTTATCGTATCAAACTCTTTTGTGACATAGCTCCTGAACTCGTTGAGTTGTCGGTCAGAATTCTCTCTTAACTCATTGAGAATCCTAATGATGGCTGTTTTGAAGTCATCATCATTTAGGTTATATATCTCATTTTCTTTGGGATTGTTTTCTGTGTATTTGTTACTTTCTTTCTGTTCTGGAGATTTAATGTATTTTTTCATATTGCTTGATGATGTTGATTTGTGCCTCTGCATGGAGATAGAGTTTAGTTGCTCCTTTCACTTGTTTCAGCTGCTGCGGTGGGGGGAGCAGCTGTTTATACTTCACCAACCAGGAACCCTGTCCGTAGTTGCTAACTGGGCCTGGGCCCCTCTTCGTAGCCACAGTGGCCCTTTGGATTCCCTCCTCTGCCGTGGGGGCCGTCACAGGGGGGCTTCAGGCTGCAGGTGCCTACTGTTGTTGCCCACCTAGATGCGCTCTCTCCTTGGGGTCTGCAACGGTGTTATGGGCTTTTCCAGCGGCCAGGGGTGGGATCACTTATATTTGTCGCTCCGTTGCTGTCGGCACCCACCAAATCTCACTTGTCCTCTATGGGTCGCAGGAGAGCTATTGGCATCTTCTACAGTCTGTGGTTAGTACACCTAGCTATGCTGCTTTTGCCCTGGAGTCTTCCAGCCTTGTGGCTGGCGGCTGGGTGCCTTCTACTGGTGCTGTGCAGAGGCTTTCCCTAAGGCTGCTGTGAGCCTGTAGGGTTTCCCCCTAGGCTACTAAGCTGGGTCTCTGGAACTCTCTCCAGCCCCAGTCCTCTCCGAGATCTCCGGCAATCCCTAGCCTCACGGGGTGGGCAACGGCAGCTGGGGGTCGCCCCGCCCTCTGGGATTCTCTCCGGGCATCTCCCGGAGCCGTGAGTGCTCAGCGTGGCCCCTCTGCTAACGACACACAGAGAGTTTTGTCTGCTGCCCGGGCGGAGCTCTGGTGCTTCCCCTCCGGGTCGCCGAACCGGCCTTTGAAAGTTCCCCCAGCCCCGGTCCTCTCTGAGATCTCCGGCAATCCCTAGTCCCACGGGGCGGGCAACGGCAGCTGGGGGTCGCCCCGCCCTCTGGGCTTCTCTCCGGGCCTCTGCCGGGAGGCCTGAATGCTGGGCGTGGCCCCTCTGCTAATGGCAGACAGAGAGTTTTGTCTGCTGCCTGGCGGAGCTCCGGCGCTTCCCCTCCGGGTCGCCGAACCGGCCTTTGAAAGTTCCCCCGCCCCGGTCCTCTCTGAGATCTCCGGCAATCCCTAGTCCCATGGGGCGGGCAACGGCAGCTGGGAGACCTCCGTGCCCTCCGTGTCTCTCTCTGGGACCCTCCGGGCGCCCCGGGCACCAGGCTGGGTCTCCCCGTCAATGGCGGGGAGAGACTCTCCCCGCGGGCTCAGGTGTGCAACTCCAAAGTTTCCCTCTGCGTTTAGGAGTAATTGCGGGGGGTTTAGGTAGGGTTCTGGTCACCTGTTTCCACTGTCGCTCCTCTGTTGTGTTCTCGCTCCTGCCCTAGATGTGTGTGGATCCTCTGGGGGCGTCCGTTGGAAGAAAGCCGCTTGCGGGTACTAGGCTGCCCGTCGGGGTCGGAGAGTTTTCACCTATTTCCACATCCTCCCGGAGGAAAGTCCATCCGCCTTCCGATGTATAGTCGCGTGGGTGTCTCAGACGTCCTGAGATGCTGTCTGGATATCCTTTGTCAAGCGATAAGTGTCCAAATAATTGTAGACTCGAAGGGCAAGAGACAAAGAGGACTACTCACGGCGCCATCTTATCCCACCGTCTTTTGTAGTGACTTCTTTTTTCTTCTTTTCTGGCATCCCAGATGTCAGAGTGAGGATGTGGTGGCTGGATGGCATAATAATTAGAATTTTCCAGGGTCTTCTGGTAGGAGCGGTGATCAACTCTGCTGACAAAACAGGAGCCAAAAATCTGAATGTCATGTTGATGCGGGATATTAGGGGGCAGCTGAATAGGTTTCCCACTGCCAGTGTGGGTGGTGGGATGATGACCACAGTCAAGGAAGGGCAAACCCAAGTTCAGAGCATAGATGCATCCATTAGTGAACTTTGACGATTACAACGATACTGGAGAAAAGACTGTTGTTCCTTTATTTTGAAGATAAAGCAGGAGTCAAAGTAAACATTAAGCAAAGGAGAAAGGGAGGGTTCTGCCCTTATAGAACCTCCTGTGAAGGAGGAGGCAGATTATGGCCCAGGAATGCATCCAGTGCTGAGTTGTGTAATTCTTCTGTGTATTTGTAAGAAGTATTGTAGTGAAAATTATTTACTTGTCCATGAAAAATACAGATGCCTAGGCTTCACTCCCAGGAATTTTTGTATAACTGGTCTGGAGTGGAACCTGGGCATCAGTGTGTTCTAAAATCTCCCCAGGTGATTATAACATGCAACTAGCATTGAGAGTCTCTTTGAAATGTAATATTCTCCCACATGCTACCAATGTGACGTCTTGGCTAGATGTCACGTCATGTCATTAGGTATGTTCTAATTCTCTGGAAACTGTTTGGGATATAGAGTAGGTCTGTGGAGGAGAATGTTGATGAATCAGGACACCTCATCTTTCTCCCATGTTTGTTTTATTGAACAGTGGGCATTTGATCACCAGCCTTCCTGAGAGATGTGTTTAACCCAAGGTTTCACAACATTGGCAAAATTGAATTTGGGGCTGGATAATTCGTTGTCGCAGGGGTTGTTCTATTTATTGTAGAACAGCAACAGCATCCCAAGCCTGTGGCCAATGGATGCCAGTAGCACTCCCGCGGCTGTGACACCCAAGATGTCTCCAGACGTTGCCGTGTGTCCTCTGTGGCTCAAAATTGCCCCTGATGAAGAGCCACTGGTTTAACCCCATGAATAGATTGGCCATATTTATATTAGTTAGAATTAGATTCAGCTGAAGATTGTAGGAGAATCGCAAAATGATGATGACTTAGCAAAGTACAGAAGGTTTTTTCCTTTCTTATATCTTGTCTTTCCTTTCTTATATCTTCTATCTCATTTCCTTTTTTATATCTTATATCCTTTCTTATCTCTTCTTATAAGAAGTCTGGAGTAGGCAGTCCAGGACTGGTTTGGGGGCTCCACCCTCCTCAAGGACCCAGGCTCCTCCTGGCTCACTGCTCTGCCATCCTAAGGGTGTTTTCTAGAATGCCATCCATCACTTCCTAATTCCAGGAAGCAGAATGAAGGCAGAGAAAGACGTGGCAAAGGTCATCCACTGTCATTCAAGAGAATTTCTAAAAGCTGTTACATGACATTTCTGCTTATATTTTGTTGGTCAGAGCAATTGAGATGTAAGTAGTCTTATTCCGGGCAGCCTTTGGCTCAGTTGAAAATGGAGGATTCTGTTACTAAGGGAGAAAGAAGAATGGCTATGGAATAGGCAAATAGCAAGTTCACTACAGGGCTGCATGTTGTATAGTTACAGTGAGGCAGGAGAGTGCTACTTCCCACACCAGCTTTGTGTGGTGTCCTGGACTGGACGTTTGACAAGGTTCAAGAGACGCCAAGCAAATGCTCAAGAAGGGGAAGCTCTCTTTGTTTTTAAGGTACCATTTGTTGACTATCTAATATGTATTAAGCACAATAGCAGGTTCTTTATAATCATCTGATCCTTATAACAACTGTGTGAATTAGATACTATTGTTCTCATTGTATGGGTGAAGAAAGTAAAGTGGCTTCTCCTGGATCACATCGCTAGTAAGTGACAGAGCTGGGATGTGAATTCACTGTCTCACTTCAAATCCCACGTGTCAAGCTGGGAAACCTGCTAGCCAGGTGGGCAGAGAACAGCGGTGACACAGGGCCCCCACCTTGCGGGGTGTCCTGCAAGCACGGCCATGACTCTCCACTGTCCACGAGTCTTTGCAGGCCCTCATCCTTGCATAGAGAACAACACTGGCCAAAGTACCATCATCTGTGGTGAAGACAGTGAGAGACTGCCAGAGAAACAAGTAGTAATAAAGAAAATCAGAGCAGCCTATCACTGCCGTAATTTCATTTACCACCAATACAGTCTTTAGTAGATTTTTCAGTTCTGGATTTGTTTACTTCTGACCCCTCATTTAAAGAGCAACATGGAGAATCTGAAAATAGTAGAGAGGAAATTCTAATGAATGAAAGATTTAAAGTGAAAAAGATTAAGGATTGTTAAGCTTGGAGAAGAGAAGGAAACATTTTATGTAGTACATGAGATTGATGTGGTGTTTTCTGTTTTACTAGGATAAAGCAAGAGGCAGTGGGCACAATGGATGGATGAACTTAGATCATAAATTAACAAGGGAGTGGGTTACTGAGGGAGTTTGTGAAATACTTTTTCTTTAAATATTAAGGGGATGGATTTTCACCTCTGAATTGGTTTTGGTGCATTTGCACATAAAGATAATGTCTTAAAAATATTAAAATTCTTAAAATTGCATGCTTCTCTGTAGAAGAATTTAAATTATTTGGATGTTGAGTGTTTTGAACAGTGACTCTGAAAATTTATTGTGAATCATGAGCATTAAAATAGGATTACGTTAAAAAGGAACATGAAAGAAGAAATCGAGCATACCTCGTGATGAACTAACGCACCGTGTCAGAGATCAATAAGCACATATAAATTGCTGAGGAAAGGGTTCGTGTGGGTGGACAAGGAGATGAGAAATCATAAAGTGTAAAACAAGAGGAACCTGGCAAATTTTTGTGAAAAGAATAAATGAATATAAATTTAGTTTAAAGAAACTCATTAAAATGCGAGGCTGCCTAAGAAAAATGCTCTAAAGGATCTTTCAGTTTTATGAAAAATAACAGTACGTGACTTCAGAATATAATTCCTTCTGTTGGTGTCTGGGAAATAGCAGAGGGCACAGAGGTGGGAATAAACATATCAGAGAACTCAAATTATTTTCATTTAGGAGGCAAGGTAAGTATTGGCAGCCCTGTAAAATTTGATATGAGAAGCGAGGGTTTTGGTGTAAAAAGTTTCTGGTCTCTCTGAAATTAAAGAATGTGCTTGTAACTGAGCAATGCTGGCACTGCGGGTGAGGTGTATCTGCTTTATGATTGACAGTTGGGGCCACGAGTCAGTTTGTGTAAAGCAGTTGGCCTAGGATGTGCATATTCCTAATTGATAGCTTCTACTATTGTTGTTGTTGGTATAATCATTCTCCAAGGATTGCAAAGAGATTTAATTTTATTGTGACCGCTGATCTATTACTAGTGGCCCACTGGAATGCATTGTTTCATTTGGAGGCTTGAGGAGGCCCAATAAATAGCAATGGTCCTCTCTCTGTCCTGAGATGTGAACCATCTTAGAGCCAAGGAATAAGGCAAATGAAGACCAAAATGTCAGTCTTTTTACAGATAGGTCATGGAGACTGCGGTTTATATCTGCAAGCAGTGCACTGTCTAAAACAGAGTCTCAGGATTAGACGGTCTTTCCCACCGAGCTACAGTGGACCCGAGTAAGCCGCCTTGTCCCTGCTTCTCCCTCCCTCCCCAGCTCCCTGGCAGCTGCAGAGTCCACTTGCTGGCTGCCCTCGGAGGCAGAGAACACCAGCACTTACGAGGAAGGAGAACAGAAGGGCTGTGCTTGACAGGCCCTCCCTCCCCTCTGTGATCAGATTAAAAAGCCCTTCCTTCTCTAGGGAGGAGAGGAGAGGCGTGAATGCGGAGTGGAGAGAGATCAGAGATGAGCTTCTTATACTTAGAATGAATATGCAGTTGGAGGTGGGGTGAGGTGAGTGCTTTTACCCTTGGAAAAAAAAGACTGGTGCTAAGTCTCTACTTAACAGAAAAGAATTTTATGGTTCATGAGGTCTGCCAAGGGAATGGTGGTAGAAGTGATATGCTGGTAATTTTTAATAGCTGGCTTTTCAGGGGGAGGGGTGAGAAACCCTGACTTGTAGCATTTGCTGATTTCTGTAGTGTTACTCCTACCCTGGCCAATTTAAAGTCACCAGCATGACATCACTGAATGAAGGGTTGGCACCTTGCAGTAGCATGCCATTTTATATATACAGTGTTTCCACCACACTGGTAGAATAGATGTCAATAACCTCGAGCATAGATAATAGTAAAATGACTAAAATGATTAGGACATGATAAGTTTTGAGTACTTTTACCTTTTAAAAAATTTAACGTATTTAATTGTAAGTTAAGCAATTTTAATAATAGTAGGTTTAATTCCTGAAAATTTAACAGCCAGCTCTCCTCAGCTGGCACAAGCCTTGTGAGCTGGCTCCAGCGAGCACTGAGTGGTGGCCACACATACTGTGCCTTTTGATGATCCTGCACGAGACAGAAATGCAGTTTTTCTAGAGGCAAATGAGGGTCGACAACATGAGAAGTCAACCTATGGTGATCGGTCATGCATCTAAAGTAGACCCTGGCCAAGAACGTGGGCTTAAGAGTCAGTCAGAGCTGGACTTCACAGGATTTTGGCTTTGCTGCTTGCAAGCTGCCTGACCTTGGGCAAGTTATTTAAACTCTGAACCTGAGTTTTAACTGTGAAATGGAGAAACTTCTTCCTATTTCATAGGATTGTTGTGATAATTAAGTGAGATCGTGCATGTAATGCATTACCACAGTTGTCAGGACATGCTAGACTCCCAATAAGAGCTGAAAAAAATAGCAATTGTCAAGAGAAGGCGGCCAAATTCAAAGAGAAGGCAATCAAATCCTATGCAGCCAGCTTGCATAGGATTAATGGATGAGATGAGGCAACAAAATAATATCTTATTTCAGAAAAATCTAAGAATTGAAACATATAGCAGTGGTGCCAAACGTGTATAAGTGAACACTTTATAATGATATTAATAGCTGACAGAAAAATATGAGGAACACTATTAGAAGTAGAAATTAGATATAAATAACAGAGAGAAAAATTCTGGCTTTCTTGAGGTTAACTAAAGGACACCAGCTAGCCAGTGGGGACAGAGCTTTGGTGTCTTCTGTAACGTGTAATTTCTGTACTGGAAACAAGAAAAGGAACACGTGGTAGCGTGTAGTTATTTTAGGAAGACTAAAAGATATAAACAAGATTAAGAAAATAGAAATCACTGATTGCAAACAGATGAAAATGGTTAATACTTGGTATATGTATTTCCAGATTATTTTCTGTATATGTAACATGAGGTGTGTGTGTATGTGCGTTTACATAAGTTCAGGACACCTCAGGCTGCCCTGGTCCAGAACTTTCTAACTGATGTGACTCATATAGGGTATAGGTGTGTGGAGATGAAGGTTTCCTCAGCCCTGGTGTGGGTAGGTGGTGGGATGGCTGGTTACCCCGGTGTTCTGTTCAAATATTATCATTTACCATGTGTGCCGCGACTGGAAAAAGGTTAGAAACATGCCTTAGTCTTTCTGTGGAATCAGCTGCCTTCTGCACACTACAAAAGTGGAAAACAGGTTTAAAGAAAACACCTTTAGAGGGAAATAGTAAATATCAGAGCAGAAATAAATGAAATTGAAACCAAAAAAACAATCAAAAGGCTCAGTGAAACTAAGAGCTGGTTCTTGAGAAGATAAAATTAACAAACTCTTCACTAAGGAAAAAAGAGAGAAGGCTCAAATAAATAAGTTTAGGATGAAAGAGAAGAAATTACAATGGGTACTGTAGAAATGCAAAGGATTATAAGAGAATACTATGAAAAACTATATGCCAACAAACTGGACAATCTAGAAGAAATGGATAAATTCTTAGACTCGTACAACCTCCCAAAACTGAACCAAGAAGAAATAGAGAATCTGAATAGACCAATCACAAGTAAAGAAATGGGAATAGTAATCAAAAACCTCCCCCAAAATAAAAGTCGACAACCAGATGGCATCTCTGGAGAATTCTGCCAAACATTCAAAGAAGATTTAGTACCTGTCCTTCTCAAAATATTCCAAAAAACTGAAGAAGATGGAACACTTCCTAACACATTTTACAAGGTCAACATCACCCTGATCCCAAAGCCAGACAAAGGCAACACAAAGAAGGAAAATTACAGACCAATATTGCTGATGAACATACATGGAAAAATCCTCAACAAAATGTTGGCAAACTGAATACAGCAATACATTAAAGGATCATACACCATGATCAAGTGAGATTTATACCAGGGACATAGGGATGGTTTAGCATCCACAAATCAATCAATGTGATACACCACATTAACAAAATGAAGAATAAAAACCACATGATCATATCAATAGACACAGTGAAAGCATTTGACAAGATCCAACATCCATTTATGGTAAAAACTATGAATAAAGTGGGTATAAAAGGAAAGTACCTAAAGGCCATATATGACAAACCCACAACCCACATCATAGTCAATAGGGAAAAACTGAAAGCCATCCCTCTCAGAACAGGAACAAGACAAGGGTACCCTCTGTCACCACTCTTACTCAACGTAGTACTGGAGGTTTTGGCCAGAGCAATTTGGCAAGAAAAAGAAATAAAAGGTATTCATATTGACAAGGAAGAAGTGAAACTCTCGCTGTTTGCAGATGACATGATTTTATATATATAGAAAACCCTAGAGAATCCACCAGAAAACTGTTAGAAATAATCAGCAACTACAGCAGAGATGCAGGGTACAAAATCAACTTACAAAAATCAGTTGCATTCTATACTCTAATAATGAACTAACAGAAAGAGAACTCAAGAATACAATCCCATTTAGAATCGCAACAAAAAGAATAAAATATCGAGGAATAAATTTGACCAAGGAGGTAAAAGACCTATACAATGAAAACTGTAAGACGTTATTGAAAGAAATCAATGCTGACGTAAAGAAATGGAAAGATGTTCCATGCACATGGATTGGAAGAATAAACATAGTTAAAATGTCCATAGTACGTAAAGCAATCTACAGATTCAGTGCAATCCCAATGATAATCCAATGACTTTCTTCACAGAAATAGAACAAAGAATCCTAAAATTTGTATGGGGCAAGCAGAAGACCCCAAATAGCTAAAGCAATACTGAGAGAAAAGAACAAAGCTGGAGGCATCACAATCCCTGACTTCAAAATATACTACAAAGCTATAGTAATCAAAACAGCATGGTATTGGCACAGGAGCAGACTCACAGATCAATGGAGCAGAATTGAAAGCCCCAAAATAAAACCACACATCTACGGACAGCAAATCTTCAACAAAGGAGCTAAGAACATGCAATGGAGAAAGTAAAATCTCTTCAATAAATGATATTGAGAAAACTGGACAGCCACATGCAAAAGAATGAAAGTAGACCATTAGCTTTCACCATACACAAAAGCTGACCCAAAATGCAACAAAGGCTTGAAGGTAAGATGTTGTTGCCCACAGTGGCAAAGGGCAAAGAATGACAGGTACTGCCAAGGCTACTTGGTTGTTGAAGCAATCAAAGTTTATTGATAAAGGGAAACAGAACAAGGAGCAGGGGTAAAGGGGAACAACAAATTGGTGTTTACAACATCCACACCACAATCAGCCGGGGAAGTCCCAATAGCTTGTATGGCGGGTAGGAGTGCCGATTGTCTGGGTCTGAGGCAAAGCATCCTTTCCTCAGTGAGACTTCCAATTGTTCTATGGCTGTGACTCCCTTTTATCCTAAGTTTTCTCTGGGTTCTGACTCAGGGTTACAACCATTTGGATATTTTGAGTGATTTCTTCTTGTTCCCATGGATGGGGTGTTTTTATCTTTTTTGTTCCCACGGATGGGATGTTTCTAAAGTCCTGTTAGGTGCCTGTCGGGGTGGCCAGCCCAGACAAGGAACATGATGCAGGACGTATTTTTTGGAACTGGTGCCTTGGGGTCAAGGCCGAAGTGGCCATCTTTGGCCCTGAGTCCAGACACATTCCTTTGTGTGGGGCCCAGGCCCAGTGTCCTTGGAAGGTGGGGGTGGGGGTCAATGAACTCTGTACAGATGTGAAACCATAAAACTCATACGAGAAAATATAGGCAGTACGCTTGTTGACATTCCTCTTGGATCTCTTCGAATACCATGTCTACTCGGGCAAGGGAAATAAAAGAAAAAATAAACAAATGGGACTTCCTCAGACTAAAGAGCTTCTGCAAGGCAAAGAAAACCAGGAACCAAACAAAAAGACAATCCACCAACTGGGAGAAAATATTTGCAAATCATACATCTGACAAGGGGTTAATCTCCAAAATATATAAAGAACTCATACAACTCAACAATAAAAAACCAAACAACCTGATCAAAAAATGGGCAGAGGATATGAACAGACATTTTTCCAAAGAAGATGTACAGATGGCCAAGAGGCGCATGAAAAGATGTTCAACCTTACTAATTATCAGGGAAATGCAAATCAAAACTACAATGAGATATCACCTTATACTTGTTAGAATGGCTATAATCACCAAGACAAAAAAGAACAAATGTTGGAGAGGATGTGGAGAAAGGGGAACCTCATACACTGCTGGTGGGAGTGCAAACTGGTGCAGCCACTATGGAAAATTAAAAACTAAAATCAAATTAAAGATAGAAATACCATATGACCCAGCTATCCCACTACTGGGTATTTATCCAAAGAACTTGAAATCAAAATTCAGCAAGACCTATGCACCCCTATATTCATTGCAGCATTATTCACAATAGCCAAGACATGGAAGCAACCTAAGTGCCCACTGACTGCTGAATGGATAAAGAAGATGTAGTATATATACACAATGGAATAGTACTCAGCCATAAAAAAGGACAAAATCATCCCATTTGCAACAACATGGATGGAACTTGAGGGTATTATGTTAAGTGAAATAAGCCCGACAGAGAAAGACAAACACTGTATGATTTCCGCCATATACGGAAGATAAGGAAATACATGGATAAAAAGAAAAGATTAGTGGTTACCAGAGAGGAAGGAGATTTGGGGGGTGGGCATAAGGGGTAAAGGGGCACATATGTATGGTGACTGGTAAATAATAATGTACAACTGAAATTTCACAGTGTTATAAATTATGACCTCATTTTTTTTAAAAAAAACCCCTTTAGTGGGAAGAACATGTAACTCCTCTAAAATATTGGAAATATTTGCCTTGTTTGTGCTCCAGCTCCTTGACCCTTCCTGCTGAAAACCATTCAACAGTCCTTGTGAAAAGATAGCTCAGAACCTTGTTATCTGCAGGAGCGCTCAGACATAAAAACTAAAATGAAATACTTGTCTTTGTTCATAATATTGGTGAAGACGAAAAATTTGATGGCACCTAGTGTTGGCAAGAGTATAGGAAAATAGCCAACCGCATGTCCTGCTGATAGGGGTATAAATTATTACCTTTCTGTGACTCAATTTTCTATTATGAAAACAGATCACAAAATGTGCATTATTTTTGATACAATTATTGTTTATAAAAACTTAGCTTAATGAAATGATCATGAATGTATGGAAAGATTTCTCCAAGAATGTTTCTTGCAATTTTATTTAAAATAGAGAAAAGCTTGAAGTAACCAAAATGCCTGAGAATAAGGGTTTGGTTAAAAAAAAATTTTGGTGCCTCTATTTGGATTGCTGTGTAACAATGGTGTTGCACTAGAATATTTAATAATATTGGAAGATAGTAACTCTAAGTTGATAAATTAAAAAGGCTCTAAGTCAGTATTTGTAGCATAAATTCAGTCTCATAAAACAAAAAAGAATTACTTTTTCATAGAGAAAAAGTTATAAAGATATACCAGATGTTAATCATGGTTAACTTGGAATGTTGTGCTGTGTATATTTTCCCATTTTCTTCAATAAACATATGTTACTTTAGAGAAAGTAAAATCTGCCGGCCGTTTATCAGGCTGGGATCACAGACACTAAAGCCGGGTACAAAGTTAACAGGAAACAGTATTTCTTCCAAGTATATCTAGTGGCTGCAAAATGTCATACTGATTCCTCTCTTTGAGTGACTATTGCTTTCTCCTTCACTGAGGAACTGTGCTCTCTAAACTCTCAGACTATCAGAAACTTTGCTGTTTGAAATTATATTAGTAAAAATGACACACTCTACCCTTGCCTGGAGGATTTCAATCATTTTGACACAGACAAGCAGCCTCATTTACAATCCATACGCAGAGCTGCAGATAAGGGGTTTCTGGACTCAACATTCCATGTCTTAACTTAACTTTGTTGTTTCCAAGGACATGGGACCCTAGATCCACCCGAAACTGACCCCTTTACACAGCCCTGCATTGAGCCTGTCACAATGCTGCTTCATTTACATTTCATCTACACTCCACCCATCCCCAGAATCTCATAGTAAGTTTACCTTTCCTTTTTTGGGGGAAGACACCCCCACAGTTCCTCCTGCTCCTTGCATTGGGCCAATAAACCTGATTTTGTTGGACTACAGTGACCCTGGTGGTCAGTGATTGGTTAAGTCAAGACACTCTTATAGTTAGGAAAAAGTAAGGCTACTTAACAATGTTTTAACATGTGTTTCACAAACACATGCACATACCATGTCCCTAAGTTGTGCATACCTAAAGAGTCAACCGCAGTGTTAAGGAACAATAATGATACTTAACGCATAGTGCTGAACTCTCACTGTGGGCAGGCGCTGTTCCAGATATTTTAAAGGTGTTATCTCATTTAGTGTTCATGGCAACCCTATGAGGAAAAATACAGTTATTCTTCTTTTTACAGATGAGGACTCTTGAGCTTTAGAATTTTCAGTAATTTTCCGAGTGACACGGTGAGTGTTGAAAGCAGGATTTGAACACAGGAGGTCGGGTGGCACAGCACACGTTCGTAACTGCTCTGATACACTTCCTGATTTGGGGGACACCTTCCGCTTAGCTAGCTGAAGTCATCGTGGCTTGCTTTCTTCCCAAACTCTTTAGCTGAAGTCCCCTTAATGAAAACATTGTCCTCAGCCTAGTACAAGTAGCCTGTGGCAACTCTGAAAACATTATTTTTAAGTTTTTAACTTTTTCTTAAACATTTGTGTGTATACAGTATTCCAATCTATAATAGATCCTTGCTATTTTTAACATGAAACAGCATTTTAAACCATTTACCATATTGTCCACCTGAGACTAGGATTTGTCTGCGTTTGACTCTCCCATGACATTCCAGCACGTGCACGCCCAAGACGGCTCTAATAATAAAGCGTTATTTTTTAAAAAATCTGTCTAGGTGTGCCTGATAAAATGAAGAGACTAATTTTTTTTTTTCTATGGCTCATAAATAACTTTGAAATCAATTCTAATAGAATTCCAAGGCTGTTCTCAACAACAGACAGTAGAAGGGCAATACATCTATAGATTTCTAAGGTGATTTTGAAGGACTGTGTGGCATTTCAAGTGAGTTTAACCTTGGTGGGAAGAGTTCATCAATACACACCTTCTCTAAGTCTTTATTTGTTTAGCTAAGTGAATAAAGATAAAGAGAGGTGAGGTGGTGACTCAGACGGGCTGGTGGCAGCTGTCTTTGTGTGATTTTTTTTTTCCCTTGTCCCTGGGAAGGGGATACTGTAGGTAGGATCTTGCCAAAGTTGGAAAAGAGCTGAATTCTTGTCAGGCTGCTTCCTCTTAATACCTGGGTTTACATTATCATTTGGAAAAACACATACCAGCAATCTCTGCACTTTTTTCTTTTTTCTTTTTAAAGATTGGCACCTGAGCTAACAACTGTTGCCAATCTCCTTTTTTTTTTCCTTCTTCTCCCCAAAGCTCCCCAGTACATAGTTGTATATTCTAGTTGTAGGTCCTTCTGGTTGTGGCATGGGGGACGCTGCCTCAGCATGGCCTGATGAGCAGTGCCATGTCCGCGCCCAGGATCCGAACCAGTGAAACCCTGAGCCACCGAAGCAGATGCATGAACTTAACCACTCGGCTACAGGCTGGCCCCAATCTCTGCACTTCTGACCAGGAGAATGTTTACAACTATATGTCCTCCTGGTTTTTGAACCAAACTGGGCACCAGCAAGTCCATGTTCCCCCTGGAGGAAGAAAGCCCAGAGAGTACTGGGTATCGGTATACCTGAATAGGTCCCCAGAGGACCAGGAAGCTCGTGCCATCAGGATAGCCAGCATTTGGATGTATATGTTATATGGTTTTGTTGAGAATGAAAAAGCTACTCATTTCCTACTTTACCTTTTGGTATCAAGTGAAGGTGAACTCTGCAAATTTAATAATCGCCTTCAAATGCCTGCTGTATGCAAAGCACTGCGTGAGGAGGGCCTGGTGTATATAAAGATGAATTGCTTGTGGATCCTTGGATTCTTTCCCCTGCCGTCAAGTTGTTAGTAGTCCAGCGTCAGAGACCCATGTGGGTATAAATAGCTAAATATGAAGCAAGATATTAAGACCAGAAGTGGAGTGTAAAGAGCCAAAGAAGTGGATAGGAGCAAATATTTCGCCTGTGAAAGAGAGAGATCTAAGAAGTTTCAGAGAGGAAAGGCCATGAACTGAGTGTTTAAGAACAAATAGAATTTCAGCAGATAAGGGGGAGGGGTTGCATGCAAGAGGGAGCAGAAACAGAGTGAAGGCTGGGAGTCAGGAAGGAGCTGGAGTGTGTTTGTTGTATTGCATGCAGTCTGGTTTGGCAGGAAAATGGATGCGAGAGAGATATAGAAGGCAGTAAGGCTGGAAAGATTGTCTGGCATTGGCTGTGCTTATGTACTTAGAAAGGCTTTAGACGAGATAAACATTAACCTATATTGAATTTTAGGGTAGCGGGAAAATGATTAAGAACATGAGCTTTAGTGTCAGGGAGTTCTGGGTTGTAATTTTGGCTTTGGTATTTAAAAGCTGTGAGACCTTGGATAGATTTCTTAATCCACCTGAGCTCCGACTTCCTCCTCTGTAACGTGGGGATAATTACGGCAGATTGTTTATGAGGATTAACTGAGATCATGTGAATTGAAGTATCTAAACAGGTACCTGGTCCCTAATGAAAGAAATCTATAAATGTTAGCTAGTATTGCATTATGATTTTATGGATTCCTTTTGAAAAATATCTCTTTACTCAGATGGTGTGTATTTTCTTCAGTGCCACTGATGACTCATTTGTTCCAGAGTGTGAATCACTAAGAATATCAAAGGAAGAGATTGTTCCTATTGTTTGTACCTGTTGTGTTACAGATGTTATGCTTATTAATTTAGCTTGTTGTCTTCGTCAGTTTGGACTGCTGTAACAAAAATACCATAGAACGGGTGGCTCCAACAACAGACATTTCTTTCTCACACTTCTGGAGGCTGGGAAGTCCAAGATCAAGGTGCCGGCAGATTCCGTGTCTGGGGAGGGCCCACTTCCTGGTTTGTAGACGGCTGTCTTCTTGCTGTAACCTCACGTGGTGGACGTGGTCTCTTTTATAAGGACGTTCATCTTATTTATGAAGTTACCCCCATCATGACCTAATCACCTCCAAAAGGCCCCACCTCCAAATACCATCACACTGGGGATTAGGCCTCAACATACATATTTTGGGGGGACACAAACCTTCATTCCATAGCACTCATTAGTATTTACTGAGGGCCTACCATATGTTTAGTGCCAAGGTAGGTCCTATAGGAGAATGCAAGACACAATCCCTGTCTTCAGAGAGGCTCATGATCTAGTTGGAGAAAAAAAAGGTAGCATATCTTTATTATAAACAAAGCCACAGCTTTGTCTTAGGCTTAAATGTGTTACCATTTTTTAAGGAAGTGTTATGTCCTTAAAGGACCGGGCACACCATTTTCTTTGTTCCTAGCACTCTGGAAATGTGACTCTTTATAACTGCAATATAAAATGGTATATGAGTAGGTGCTACTAGAGAGCAGAAGTAATTTAGGATTTCAGAGAAGAGAAAGATTAATGTGGATTAGAGAGACTGGGGAAGATTCGAGGGAAGAAGGAGTATATGGAAGATCTAGTTAGATGGAAAAGTAGGGAGATTGTTTCCAGAAGGAATCAGCATGAGCAAAAGCTTGGAAAGTGACTCT
The DNA here is from genome assembly GCF_037783145.1 of Equus przewalskii. Classification (NCBI taxonomy): domain Eukaryota; kingdom Metazoa; phylum Chordata; class Mammalia; order Perissodactyla; family Equidae; genus Equus; species Equus przewalskii. The sequence goes on along the minus strand of NC_091858.1, from coordinate 23,736,289 downwards.
AGTTTGGGGAGGGCAGTGTAGGAACTGGCCTGGCCTAAGTCCAGGTTTATATTGAGGAGAAAAAGAGGTTGGGTTGGGTAAGAGGGCCAGTGCCAAGTTGCAGAGGGAATGGCAGGCTGGAATGCAGGGTGACTCTTTTGGCGAGGTCACCGGAGGTGTGGAGTAAGGGAGGCATGAGATGAAAGTGGTCTTTAGGACCATTTTTTGACAGGGGTGCTCAGGATGGTTTTGATGGGAGAAAGAGCTGAAGTCAAGGAGGCAGTTAGACTGTTCAGCCATTGCAGTGACTCACGTGTGCGAAGACAGCCTGAACTGGGGTGGGGACAAAAGGAAGAACAAGAAGGGAGCTTAATTAGAGATTCTAAGGACAGATCAATAGGGCTTTGAGACTGAAATTTACTGGTGGGGTAGATGTCTAAGATGCTAAGATTTTGAGCCTAGAAGGATAGAGGGATGATGATGTTAGTGCAGACGTGGAGAGGTAAGGAAAGCTTCCCATGCAGGAAAGAAGGTAAGTTTAGTTTGAACAGGCTGAGATAAGTAGATGGACGGTTTGGAAAAGGTTTAAAAATGACTTATAATTCTACCATTTTAATACAACTGCCTTTCATTTTCCTTTATCCCTATTTTATATTGTAGCCCTGGTTCATAAACCCACAGATTTACATATCTGCAGTCATAAATATACATGCTATTTTGCATCTTTGAATTAGTCTGTCATTAAAATATATTTTTAGGTAATCTTTGTAATTCTAAATATTGTTGGCTGAGCGCTTTCCCCTTAGTCTGATATGTCCCCAGAGCTTCCTGAGAGCAGGGACCATATTGGTGATTCCTGTGTGTCTAGAACATAGAAAAAGATTAACAGCTGTTTATTTGATGAAAGCATATTGACCACATAGATTATTCCCCTGCTTTTCTTTGTAGAAGCTGCTATGACAAGCATGTGTGTATATATATATATATATATATATATATATAGTCATATATATATATATATTGCTTCTATTAAATGGTTTCCTTGTGATAAGTTCTGAGATTGGAATTGCTGTATGAAAGGACATTGGTCTATTTGCAGGTCATCCAGGTGGCAATGCCCAAGGAGTTTGCAGACAGGTGCTGGGGTTGAGTGAGAAGTCAGTACTTTCCACTCATAGAACCTAAGTCCAAGGTTAAATTGCAGAGTTGGTTAGGGAGTGTTAGACTTTGATGGTTCCAGGTACTAGGTTTGTCTATGCTTCTTATTTACTTATTTATTTATTTTTGCTGAGGAAGATTGGCCCTGAGCTCACATCTGTGCCAATCTTCCTCCTTTTGCTTGAGGAAGATTTGCCCTGAGCTAACATCCATGCCAGTCTTCTTCTATTTTGTATGTGGGTCACCGCCACAACATGGCTGCTGACAAGTGGTGTCGCTCCGTGCCTGGCAACCGAAGCTGGGCTGTGGAAGCAGAGTGTGCTGAACTTAAGCACTAGGCCACGGGGCCAGCCCCTGTGTATTCTTCTTATTGTTTCCTCAGTCATTCAGTAACTCACAGGAAAATTCATGGAAAGAGCTATTTTTGTGTTTTACCATTATTTTGAGAAATGAAGGCAGTTCCATCAGAAAACTACTGATCTTTGATGCCCTAGCGAGGTGTCCGTTTGGAGAACACTGCCTGAGTGTGTATTCAGCCTCCAGATGTCTTCTCTGTGTATGGAGTCTTCAAAGAGCTCCCTATCTTTTGGGATGGCGTTCGGCCATGAGACAGCTTGACACACAGTGACTTAAACAAGTTTGGGATGTATTTTCCTCGTCTAACAAGATATTCTGAGATAGGTTGTCTGGGGCGTTGTGATGGCTCAGTCATGTCACTGGAGACCTAAACTACTCCTGTCTTTTTACATCACCTCCTAGCTTGCAACTTTTGTCCTCATGGCTGCTGTGCCTTCATCCAACAGCATCCTTGTTCCATGCAGGAAAATTGGGGGAGGACAAGGACGAAAGCCTGAGAAGGCTTTTCTGTGGGGTCTGCCCCTTTAGAAAGCTTTCCTGGTATCCCCACCCGGCCCAGCAAGTTCTGCTCATATCTCATAGACTAGAACTATATGCGATGGCCGTCCCTACCTGCTAGGGAGAAGGTTAGCATTTTTAGCTGGGTGCCTTGCTTTCCTTGATAAAGCTGGTTCAGATAGTGAGGAAGGAAGAGAGAAAGGATGGTGGCAACCAGCAGCGTCTGCCACAGTCTCCAGGTGACATGCCAACAATGCTCCCAGCAGCCTGTTCTTTGAGGTGAGGAGAGGCAGGTGTCAATATTTATATTACACAAGTGAAGACATAAAAAGATGTGAATCTGTGAAGAGTCCATGAATAGCTATGACTGTGATGAATTCGTGTGTGTCATCTGGGTTTTTGTTGAAAAGCAAAAGAACGTATCTTACTTTGTGCTCTAAAAGCCAGCCAAATGTGGTGTTAAATCTTAGAATGCAGCCAAGTTTGTGTTCAGAGTAAGAATGAATGTTAAATAGCTTTATTATGGTCAGATTCTTAATCAGTCAACGTAATTAAGGGCTAGGAAACAGGATAGATGAGTTTGGTCAATCAATACTTAGGAACCATTGAGTAGCCCTTAAGAACTTGGGTTCATGAAGCCCAACTGAATATGCTCAGAACAGCCACAACTTTAGGATTGTCCTCAGCACTGAAAGTATAAATTTTTATTTTTCCTGACTTGGAGCTGTTCTCAGTCACACATACATACACCTGGTGCTGTATTCCTGTGGTTCTCAACTCGCTCTGTGGGTTAGAATTACCTGGGAAGCTTAAATAGTATTGACGCCAGACTTCCACTGCAGATACTCTGATTATCTTCGTCTGGAATGGTCTTCTAAGTGAGAAGTAATGAGGGAAATCACTAAGACGGTGGCAGTAGGACTGGAGGGGAGAGGACATCTTTGAGAAGTAGGTAGGATAGCACCTCCAATAGAACTTCCTGCAATGATGGAAATGCTCCATTTGCACTGTACGGTATGGTCCATGAGGCACATGTGGCTATTGAGCACTTGGAATGTGGCTAGTACAACGGAGGAACTAAAATTTTAATTTAATTAATTAAAGTTGCCACATGTAGCTTGTGGCCACCTTATCGGACAGTGTAGATTTAGGAGGTAGAATCAATAGGCTCGGGTTGCTAGTGGGGGAAGGGGAGGATAGTGGTGGGGGCTGAAAGAGAGGGAGGAGTTGAGCATAACCTCAAAGTTCCTATCTTCAGAGAAGGGGCAGGTGGTAATGCTTCTGGTATAGGGATCGGAGTCGGGGGAGTGAGTTCATGATTCTTACGTTAGGGTCTCAGAAATGGCTAGCACGTGCCATGGCATAGCGCCTGGCTCAATCCGTGTTGGATAATTTTAATGATCCTTGGGCGAGATTCGCAGTTCTGGTGTTATATTTGATTCGTACAAATGTAGTCTAAAAGTGTCTCTGAAAATAGTATTTTCTTCCTTTCAATCTTTTCTTTTTCTCTTTTTAAAAATCAGGTATCAAATTGTAGTGGAAATAATCCAAGCAACTACCATTAGCAGCTTTCCCCAGCTGAAGAGGCACAAGGGTAAGAACCAGTTTGTTTTCTTCAGTTCTACACTCTGAAGGGCCTGGGTCCATCCCCGCTCTTCTCTCCTGTCAGAGCTTTGGCAAGTATGAGCATTCTTCTGGCTTACATTTAAATATGTCAGATTTATTAAGATCATCGTGTAACAGCGTTAGAGAAAGTCATTATAATTTCATCCTAACAAAAACCTTCGTTTGTATTTCTTTGTTCCCTTGTAAACTTTATTCATCTGTAGTCATAGTTCTAGAAGATTAAAATCATTGGCTATATAGTGCTTCTGTTATGTTTTTAAACTAAACATGATTCCTTAGTTTTTTCTCGTGTTAAAATTTAATCTTAATATTCATTAATATTTCTATCTTGAGACATAATCTTGATAGTCATTTAAATGACTCCAGTGAGTTGATGTTTCATAATTTGCGTAACCTTTTCCTTTAGTTAAACATTTGTAATATGAAGAGCTGCTTTCCTCCTTCTACTCTGGTAAATTAAAAAAAAAAAGTTCTAGGGGCTGGCCCCGTGGCCGAGTGGTTAAGTTCGTGCGCTCCGCTGTAGGCGGCCCAGTGTTTCGTTGGTTCGAATCCTGGGTGCGGACATGGCACTGCTCATCAAACCACACCGAGGCAGCGTCCCACATGCCACAACTAGAAGGACCCACAACGAAGAATATACAACTATGTACCGGGGGGCTTTGGGGAGAAAAAGGAAAAAAAAATAAAATCTTTGGAAAAAAAATTCTGCTTAAAAAAAAAAAAAAAAGTTCTGTGTTTTTTGTTTCCTGTTTGTTTCCCTCCAAATGAAGAGATTTTTTACTCAGGCATGATACTAAGGAATCTTAAGGTGTGAAGATGGCTCTCAACTTCCTTGTAATTTGCCGGTGCTAGCTTATTCCCCCTCTCACATATGAAGCTGAAGGACATGTTAGTGTCTAGACTGCACAGCAGGTCTTGATTCGTAGCTGAGAGGCAGCAAACACTTCTGTCCACGGAGATCTCCAGGCTCACTCAAGTCCCTGTCAGGGAGTAGGGGGCTAACAGAACAAGGAAGAGGCGGCCCAGAGACATGAAATGTGCTCCCAGGTTTCTCTTTAGCACGCAGAGGCAAAAGGAAGCTTGGGCTGGGGAGGTTTATTGTCTCTGAGTCACTGGCAGAAGGCAGGAGCTTTCTAAAGAAGGAAATGAAGGTATAGATTATGAGGAGACACTAATTCTTAATCTCAGCCCAGTAAGGAACATGGTGCAAATGCGTTCATTTAGAAATGCGTACTGAACACTGGCTAGGTGATTGTGATGCGGTAGTGAGCAAGACAAAATCTCTCATTCATTGAGTCCCTAAACTAGGCTGGGAGAGAATCAGACAATAAGAGAATAGAATGTACCATATTTCAAGCAGCGACATGTGCCTTGGGGAAGAACAGAGCTGTGGGGGAGGCGTGTGGTAGATAATGCTGGTTCAGCTGGAGTGGAGGCTGGTTGTGCATTCAGGTCAGGTGACCTCACCCTGGTGGTCACCTGTGAACCAAGACCTGGTGACCTGAGGGTGTCTGGGGAAGGGCAGGTGCAAGACTCTGAGGCGGCAGCAGGCGGCCTGTGTGGCTGGAAAGGAGTGAGTCAGGGGAGGGAAGCCAAACGTGAGATCAGAGAGGCGGGGGGGACCCTAACAGGAGGGGCCTTTCGGGCTGCAGGGACTTTGGCTTTTGTTCTGAAGGAGGAAAGAAGTCCTCGGGGGCTTTTGAGCAAAGGGGATGTGATCTGATGAATTCCTACAAGAGCACCGGCTCTGTTCCTCTCCTTTTTCTCAGAGTTCCCCCAGAGAGGGTGCTTCATTTCAGACAGTCTGACAGATGTTTTAAAGAGAATAGTAGAGATGGATTTCTCGTTGCCACCATTATCTTTTCTCAGTGCTCCTCCTTGTTATTTGAGTTTAGTCAGAAAAATACCTTATTTTGTGTTATTGTCTTAGTTTATTAGGGCTGCCGTAACAAAGTACCCCAGACTGAGTGGCTTCAGCAACAGAAATTTATTTCCTCACAGTTCTGGAGTCTAGAAGTTCGAGATCAAGGTGTTGGCAGAGTTGGTTCCTTTTGAGGGCAGTGATGGAGGGATCTGTTTCAGGCCTCTCTTCTTGGTTTGTAAGATGGATCTCTTCTTCCTGTGTCTTTGCATCATCCTCCCTCTGTCCGCGTCTGTCTGAATTTCCTCTTCCTACAGGGCCACCAATCCCATTGGATTAGGGCTCATCCTAGTGTCCCCGTTGTAACTTAATTGCCATTCTCAAGACCCTGTCTCCAAATATGCTCATTCTGAGGTCCTAGGACTTCAATATATGAATTTTAGGGATCGGGGGAACACAGTTCAGCCCATAACAGTTATGGTACTAGACATGCTCAGTGACACTTCTTTCTTTCATGCCTCCATTTTCCGTCTAGGCTGTCCTTACAACTGTCTAGGACGTCCTGGCCTCCTTCTGTTCACACAGTGGGGGAAAGGCAAATAACAGGCTGAGCTCACTGGGGGCCTTGGAGCTCTTTTGCCTGGAGACAGAGAACATAGGAGGCTGGTTTCATTACTTCTCTGATGTCACTGGCCAGCAGTGATGATCATCTCCAACCTCTGCGTCCACATAGTTTAATACTCCAGGGGATTTTAGTCTTCCTGCTTTTTACGAAGTTAAGCTGCCAAGATTGGCCCTTTACAACGTGCTTAGGGTTTAAGTGAAAACTTAACATGAGAGTGTATGTGCATTTTATGTTATAAGGACAAATTAACTGGCAAAATTTACTTTAAATTTGGTGTATTTGGGTTGAATTTTAATGATAACTGAAGCATTTGGTTTATTATGTGTGTTAGTTTCCTAGAGATGCCATAGCAAAGTACCACAGCTGGGTGTCTTCAATAAGAAAAATGTGTTCTCTCGCAGTTCTGATAGCTGGAAGTCCAAAATCAGGGTGTCCGCAGGGCCACACTCTCTCTGGACACTCTAGGGAAGAATCTCTTCCACGCCTTTCTCTTGGTTTTTGGTGTTGCCAGCACACCTTGACATTCTTTGGCTTGAAGACACATCACTCTAATCTCTGCCTCTTTCCTCGCATGGCGTTCTCCCTGGGTCTCTGTGTTTGTTTTCTTACAAGGACAAAGTCGTATTGGATTAGGGCCCGCCCTAATTAAGATGAACTCATCTGAATGCGAGTACATCTGCACAGACCCCATTTCCAAATAGGGTCATATTCACAGGTACCAGGGTTTAGGACTTCATCATATCTTTTAGGGGACACAGTTTAACCCACAACATTATAACTGATAAGTTTAAGATGGCTCTGTAGTTCCTTTTTTGTGAAAATGCTAGGAACATTTATTTTCAGTAAGCTGTATGACCACATTAAGATTTGCTACATTAATCTCCTTTTGGGTTAATTCTGGTACCAGTAGTTGGCTTTTTCTAGATTAGTCTCTTTGAAGTCTGTAATAGGACTCAAAGGAAGAAATCTCAGCCAGAAGGGGAATAGCTGAAACCGTCTAGGTGATTTCAGTCACAGTGTGTCTTCGTGTCCAGAACACAGACAGGCTCCGTGGCATCAGTGCTCTAGCAAATTGCGTGGGTCTGTATAAGAATGAAGGGAAACATAAGTGACCAAGAAAAGGTACATTGCATTTCATCCAAAGTTAAAAACTTGTATGTGTCATAAGAAAGTTAAAAAGACACCCCAGAGAATGGGAAAAAATATTTCCAAGTCATAAATACAATATAGAGCTTGTATCCAGAATATATAAAGAACACATACAACTCAATAATCAAAAGACAACCCAATTGAAAAATGGGCAAAGGATTTTCATAGATATTTCTCCAGAGAAGATATATAAATGGCTAATAAGCACATGAAAACATGCTGTGCATTATTAGACATTAGGGAAATGCAAATCAAAACTGATAGGAGATACCACTTCACACCCACTAGAATTCTAGGCTACAGTAAAAAGCAGATAATAACATGTGTTGGTACGGATGTGGAGAAATTAGAACCCTCATACATTGCTAGTGGAAATGGGAAATGGAAAACAGTTTGGCCGTTCCTCAAAATGTTAAACGTAGAATTACCATGAGACCTGGAGTTTCCAATCCTAGGTATATACCTGAGAGAAGTGAAAACATGTCCGCAGAAAACTTGTGCTTGGATGTTTGTGCTAGCATTATTCATGATAGCCAAAAAGTCGAAACAACCCAAGTGGCCATCAGCAAAAGGTGGTATATCCATACAATGAAATATCATTCAACAATAAAAAGGAATGAAGTATTGATAGATGCTACCACTTGGATGAACCTTGAAAACATTATGCTAACTGAAAGAAGCCAGTTAGAAAAGGCCACATATTGCATGATTTCATTTATAGGAAATGTCCAGAGTAGGCAAATCTATACAGAGAGAAAGTAGGTTATTGGTTACCTAGGGCTGTCAGGGTAGAGATGAGATGAGGTGGCATGGGGAATGAGGAGTGACTACTAATGGGTACAAGTTTTCTTTTGGGGGTGATGAAAATGTTTCTACATTTAGATTGTGGTGATGGTTGTACAACTCTGAATGTACTGAATTGTTTGCGGTAAATGGGTAAAATTTGTAGTATGTGAATAAATATGTAGTATGTGAATATGTCAATAAAGCTGTTGGAAAAAAAAAAGAAGGTGGAGACTGAAAATTCAGTTTGTGGCAAAGCCAGCTTAAGCGTGTGGCTCGTGGCTGCCTTACTGGACACTGCAGGAGGTAATTGGGGATTTCTAGGAGTCTTTAGTACTTATTCAGTGATTAAATTAAACAGCGTGTTCAAGTGTCTAGCTTGGTTTCTGGCATGGACCTATTTAGTACCGTTGAACTCGAGTAATAAGTCAAGTCTTAAGTTCTTTGATCAAACCTATTTCACTTTTTAAGTTTTATTCCAAATTCCAATTGGATAGTCCTGGTTTATTTGGTTTGGCTCTGAGCCAGAGAGTCTCTTCCGTTCTTGAAGTCTAGGACTCTGCTTCTCGTGGATGCAAAACTAGCTTGAAATAACCTTACAGGCTTAGAGTTGGGGAGAAGTGGTTTGCATGCCAGGGTGACTTCACGTTAGGCTCCACGGTTCTGATTCGTTTGGCTTACGTGAACGTCCAAGTAGACTAGCACCTGGAGGCTTTACTGGGCCCCGAAAGGTCCTTCCTTTAGGGATCAGGTGAAGAGCTGGGAATAAATCAGACGAGACTTGAGAGGAGAAAAGTAGAGGGGACTGGCTATTTGTTACGTGGTATTAGCTCTTCTGTCGCACTTTGACCTTTCAGTAGATACAAACGTGTGCTGGAGAACTTTGTGGAGAGAACCAACTTCTGTGTTAACTTCACAAAGCAAGTTCTTAGGCTTTTTGTAACCCCATGCAGCCAATAAATGTGGAGAAGTGAGATTAACCCGATTTTATAATTAGCTTTTCAGTTTAGTCTGTATATTATGGCATGTTTTGATGTGATATTTACATTCTATTTTTTTATCGAATTATTCTGCTAAAAAAGTGTTCAATATTTTTCATAAGTTATTTGAGTTATTAGATGTTTAAAATCGTATAAAAATTAGTTTTTGACAAAAGAAGTAGTTAAAGTTTTTCCCTATTCTTATTCAGGTTATGGTTATGGCGTGGTTATGACTCAAGTCTATTTGTGTTCATATTTTTGTCATAAAGAAAACATTTCAATGTAACTACTGTCACTGGATGGACGTTGTGGTCCTAACAGATTTGGAGAAACAACGTAATGTGCAATCACATATGGAAAATGGAAATAAAAGTTGAAAGCGTTGATTAGTTGAAATCTTTAAAAACAGTTTTTGGAGTATTCCATCTAGGAGGGTGATGCAGTGTCTAGGAATGCAGTACAGTAGTCCAGGACCTGGATAATGGGCGTGGAAAGGAAGGGATTGATAAGGAAGATGATGAAGGAAAAACAGCCTCCGCGGTGGCTGCTCAGATACGGGGATGGATCAGGTGATGAGATTATAGGACTGGTACAGCCTGCTGTCTAGGGAAGTTAAATTAGGCTGAGATCATAACTTCTGGTGGCTGCTGTTTCTGGTATGTCCCATTGCTTCAGGTTGGTGAGATGAGGTTTGGAGTATAGAAGAAGAAGTGCGAGAGCAGGAGTTGGGGGACCTTGGTCGGAGTGAGGCTCTCCTGCCAGCTTCCTAAGAAACATGGGCAAGTCCTTTTATTTCTCTAGGACTCAGTGTTTTCAGTCTTTAGATTGAGTGGTCTAGGTGATTGTAAAGAGTTTCTCAGTGTAGACACTGGAAGAGTCAGAGAATGTATAAAGGGGCTGGTTTAGGGGTGAGAGTGCTCACTGGTCTTGGGCATTCTGGATTTGGGACAACAAGAGGATAGAAAAGTGCCCATTTGGCATTTCTTTTTTTTTTGAGGAAGATTAGCCCTGAGCTAACTACTGCCAGTCCTCCTCTTTTTTGCTGAGGAAGCCTGGCCCTGAACTGACATCCATGCCCATCTTCCTCTGCTTTTTTTTATATATGGGATGCCTACCACAGCATGGCGTGCCAAGTGGTGCCATGTCCGCACCCAGGATTCGAACCAGTGAACACTGGGCCACCAAGAAGCGGAATGTGCAACCTTAACCGCTGTGCCACTGGGCCAGCCCCACGTTTGGCATTTCTAAGCTGGGATGCATGCTGTGGAGAGAGAGCAACCCTGAAGAGAAATATTTGGAAGTTGCCAGTATAGAGATATTAGTTGACAGTCTGCTATTTCTGCTGTCTCCACGTCCACTATCTTTGAAAAGCTAGTGCTGTGTTCCGCATTGTTAGAGGGGAGCAATGTATTAACAGTCTGAAGTGACTTCCTTAATTCATAATACCATCTGCTCTCACCTCGCAGTTCATATGTAGGTGGTTTCAATTTTAAATAACTAGGTCTTTATAATTTAAGTGTAGATACGTTTTTATAATGAAGGAAGATCAAGTTTAGCATTCCCAATTTTCCTTAACTTTTTCTTTTAAGTGAATATTCAGCAACATATTGGACATTATAGGAAGCAGCTCTTGTTTTCTCTGTGACCTTTGGAGTTTTGATGTGTGGCTGTCAGAAGGTTACTGTATAAACTGGTTATAGAGAGCTACTGTAGCTCATTCTTTCTCAAATTGGTCTTTTATTTATTTCCAAACAAATGTATGGGCTTTTTTCCTCCTAGTAAAAGTCATTAAGGTAAGTTCGGTTTTTGTTAGTAAAAGGCTTCCCCGAATATAATCGTTGAGTTGTTTTTAGAGATCTTTGTGTTTTAGAGACAGTGTGATCTAGTGAAAATGCCGTCAGGCAGAGAATCAGGGAAAAGCATGTGTATGTTAACCTCATGCCACAAGCCCCACCTGTCTGTGCTGCTTTCCTTAAACCTGGGAAATTGTGTATCTCAGTGTGACCGTGTAGTGATGCCCCCGGTTGTGTGTGCACTTGTAAGCAGTTTCATTTCCAATGTTGTTTCTCATTTTCACATTCTCTTTGTGAGTGGGGAACTGAAGAAGATTAAAAAAAGGATGAACAGATGGAAGATCCTAAGACTTTTTAGGATTCAGCCTGGAGATGAGAACTTTATTCATGAATGTAGCGTATATATGCTGTAAATATAATATTGTTCCTGCATATAAACATGTTTCTGGCAACTCTTTTTCAATCATAATCGTTGATGATTAAGAAATGATATGCAATTGTGAAAATACTTTGAGGATTTAAAGGAAAAATGCCATATAACAAATTGGGAGAAATTACCTGACTGGGTTACCCTCTGAAACCTTAAGGAATTAACTAGCTAACTCTGCATTGCCTTTTCTCAGGATGACAGAGGCAGGCCTGAGGACCTCTTTGCTCTATATATTCAGCAAGTTCAAAATAAGGCTTCTGAGGCTTAACAAACTCCAGCAAATCCACATAAAACTCTGTATGTGTTTTAGTTTCACAGTAAATTAGTTTATCTTAAGTGGGGAACAAACTACTCTCCTTAAGAAGGTAGAAATTTCAGTCTGGTTCTTTTCTTGATAGCTTTTGTCTTGTGGAATTTTGGTCTTTTTAAGAAACAAGGTATCAGGGCTGGCCCGATGGTATAGTGGTTAAGTTTGCTTGTTCCACTTGGGTCGCCCAGATTTCATGAGTTCGGATCCTGGGCATGGACCTATACATTGCTCATCAAACCATGCTGTGGCGGCATCCCACATAAAATAGAGGAAGATTGGCACAGATGTTAGCTCAGGAACAATCTTTCTCAAGCAAAAAGAAGACTGGCAATAGATGTTAGCTCTGGGCCAAACTTCCTCACCAGAAAAAAAAAAAAGATATTATATGATTTTAAAGTCTTTACAGTGTCTCACCTGCTTTAACTGCTGATACAATTCTAGGGAAAGTAAATGATATCACACAAATATAAAAAAATTTTTGAGAGTGTCTAACTCAGATCCTTTTCCTGTGGGTAAGAAAAATTACATCAGGTATAATTAGGCAAAGAGGTTCTTAGAGCAAGCTTATACATCCTAAACAATTTGGAACAATTAGTCTCAGAAGTTTTAGTTTGCTCAGAAGCTTTTCTTGCCTCTGACCTTGTTTTATCATTCATCCTGGCCAAGTATATTGACTGAGGCCTGAGTTTTACCCCCTGGTAACATCAAGTGCTTGTTGGTCCCGGAGTTTGGGAAGTTCAGCAAGTCCAGCTAGCGGATTTCAGTGAACTTTTTTCAGTCTTCATCTCCTTTGACCATCGGCAGTATTTCACATTGTTGACTGTTCGTGTCTTCCTGAACCCTCACCTGCCCTGGCTAACACTCTGTCTCACTCTAGTTGTTGTTTGTTTTTTGCTTGCTTATTCTTCTCTTTTCAGCTTCTAAATGCTGGTGTTCCTCAACATTTGTTCCTAATGCTCTTACTGTTTTATACCTGTGTTGTCCAATATAGTAACCAATAGCCATATGTGGCTATTTAAATTCAAATTAATTAATAAAAATTTTAAATGTAGTTCCTCGCTCACACCAGCAACATCTCAAGTGCTCAGTATCCGTATGTGGCTTCCGTACTGGACAGCACAGAATGAACATTTCCATCATCGTGCAAGTGCTTTTGGGTAGCCCTGCTCTCTACTCTTTCCTGGGTTAGTCTTATCTTTCCCTTATCTGTGTGCTGATGACTCTCCAAATTTCCACCTACAGAACCTCTAGGCTGTGCTTTTCTACTTACCTACTGCTTACTCAGCATTTTTATTTGGATATCTCAAAGGCACCTCCAAATGAAAATGTGCAAATCAAAGCCCCACATGAGTGGTCATCTTCTGTAGTTTCTTGTCTCCGTGAATGGCATCACCACCCATTCATATAAGTCGGAAACCTAGGAGTCATCCTTGATCGTTCCTTCTCTGTCGTGTACTAGATCTACTCCATTATCATCAGCTGGATTGGCCTCCTGAGTATGTCTCAGCTCTGTTCTCTTTCTCCACTCCACCATCTTCCACCACTAGTCGCTCTTGAACTATGGCAATAGCGTCTTAGTTGTTCTCCTTGTATCCACTCCTGCCCCTGTTTAATATATTTCTCATACCAAAGCCATAAGGATTAAAAAAAAAATACAGATTTTATTATGTTGTCTCCATGCTGCAAACCTCTTCAGTGTCTTCCCATTGTTCTTAGAATGAAAACTTCTTGCCATGGGGCCTTCAGAGTCCTGCTTGACCTGGCCCTGGTCTCTGTCTTCAGCCTCATCTCCTGCCATTCCACTCCCTCTCTCGGTACTCCAGCCACACTAACTGCTCTCTTTCCTCAACACACCCTGATTCCTCCTGCCGCATATTCTTTGCACATTCGGTTTCTTTTTCTTAGGATGCTACTCTACCCTCAATATTACTCTGCCTAGGTAACTCCTCCTTACCCTTGATATTTTATCTCTAGGGTGTCCTTCTTCTCTGATGACAATCTCCCCTGATCCTGAGTAGATATGAGAGCTTGTGAGTTCTTAGGACCCCTCCTGTCAGTAGAGAATGTATACTGGAGGATATCTTCATCACCAGAAGTAGGTCTTTAGTCATTCAACAAACATTTTTTCAGTGCCATTATGTGTGAGGTACAGCTGTGCAAGGATGAAACTGTCTGTGACCTTGAGGAGATCATGATCTGAAGAGGAGACAGATAGACACACGTGTAAAATTGCCGTGCAGCTTGATAAATACAGTGAGGTTGCTTGTTCAGGATTCTGTAGTGGCATAGAGGTGTGCAGCGGTCAGCGCTGCCTGGAACAGAGGTGAAGAAAGGCTTTCCAGTCCGAGTACCAGGGTTGAGTCAGAAAGATTGAGTGGCTCTCCTTCCCTTCGGGGCTTGTCAGGTGGGTGTGGGTAGATGACCACCTGTGCATAGACGAAGAAGACAGTTGTGAAACAGCCTCAGTGTATGAGTTATATCAAGTGACGTACTGTGCTGGAGATTGGCACTTAGTCAAAAGATGAGGCTTGATAGGAAGACGGGACCTATCCTAAGGGGTCTTGTAAGCTATCCTAAGACATTTGGACTTAATCCTGTAGAGCGGTGGTTCTCAATCTATAGTGTGTGTCAGAATCACCTGGAGGGCTTGTTAGAATGCAGATTTCCAGGCCCCACCCCACAGTTTCTGATTCTGTGGATCTGGAGTGGGCCCTGAGTTTGCATTACTCACAGGTTCCCCAGTGATGCTGATGCTGCTTAGCCAGGAGCCACCCTTTGAGAACCATTGCTGTGGATGATTCAGACCAATGATGTCTCCATGTTTGCGTTTTAGTACCTAACTCTCTAGCTTTTTATTTACAATCAGAACAGCCAGAGTAGTTGAGAAATGGTCCATTAAAATAAGCTGGCTGCTATGGTCTGAATGTTTGTGTCCCCCCAAAATTCTTATGTTGAAATCCTAACACCCAAGCATGATGATATTAGGAGGTGGGGCCTTGGGAAGGTGCCTAAGTCCCGGGGATGGGGCCCTCATGAATGGGATTAGCGACTTACAAATGAGGCTGCAGAGGCATCCCAGCCTCTTGTACTGTGTGAGGACACAGCAACAAGAGGACCGTCTGCAGCCCGGAGGAGGGCCTTCCCTAGAGACCGACCATGCTGGCGCCCGCATTTTGGATTTCCAGTCTCCAGAACTGTGAGAAATAAATTTCTGTTGTTTCTAGCCACCCAGTCTGTGGTATTTGGTTATAGCCGCCTGAATAAACTGAGATACTGGCCAAGTATAGGAATTCTAGTAGTAATGGGACGTGTGCTAAATTGTCCCTGCAGTTTGATGTGAATAAGCCCAGTTTTTCAGCTCCTTTTAAAGCCATCTTTTCTGCTCTTCTGCATCCTGAAATGTTATCAAGAATAGTTAAGGTGATTTAAGACTAATATTGATTCAGCTGACCACAATGAAGGACATGACATTGATTTGAGTTTGCTAGGAATTGCTGTATGTAAATAGTACATACTTGGGAGTGATGCACTCATAGTATAGGTTAGGAGAGTTTGGGAAAATTGTGCATGTTGTTTTCCTTAGAGTATAAGTAAAAAGATGTGGAATTGATTATATAAAGTAGAATTGTAGGAGAACTTCAGAATATGTCGAATATGTACACACACACGTGCACGCACACACACAGTTACTTGCTGGTAAGAACCATAATGACTTCTAGTAGGAATTATTTCCTTAAAGATGGTATGTAGCTTCTTTGTCTAACTTTGGATTTAAAGGTGTCCCTGCCTGAAAGAAGGGAACTAGTCTGTAGACTCCAGAGGACTTCTCAGAGTCCTTTCTAATGCTTTGATGTGATCTGATTTTCCAGCATTGCAGTAATTTGACGCAGGCGATTGCTAATTTATGAATCACCTAAACTGACAAAACATGCCAGGCCATTACTAAGGGGCCTTTGCCAGGGTTTCTCTCCGCCCAGCCTTCATACTGTGAGCACTAACGCCTCAGCGCTAGCCTCCTGCCCAGCCGACACCCAGCCTCTGCCTTGAGGGACTAAGGGCTCAGGGCACTTCCATTACACTCTCGCTAGTCTCATCATTTTATGTCCAAGGCTACCCCCTCTTCTCTCCCCCAGGAAAACATTGGTCATCATATATTCTGACCCCTGCATTTATACAAATAAAGTTCAGCTCCAGAGACGTTAAACACTGTACCCGGCGTGACTAGAACTAGCTAGTCACACACAAATCCAGAATTTGAACCCAAGTCGCCTCATTTTCAGTCCTGGACTCTTCTCACTACACTACTCAGTCACACAGGTAGATGTTATGAGAGTCATGCTGAAAACTTAGAAATTGCACTGGCCAGACCTGTGTCCTGAGTGTGTGTCTTCGTATCTGTTCAGCTCATAGTTCTGACTCGGGAGCAGGGTTCTCCTAGTAATATAATGTGTGGATTTAGTTGCTATGACATTATTACTTTAAAAATGTATTACAGGCATGGTAGAGGGCCTTAAGCCAAAGGAAGTGCTAAAAGTTTCAGCACTTGAGGCATTTAAAGGAAGGAACTAAAAGGTTTGCTGTGGGCACACCTGACTGGGCTGTGCACGGGCTGGGAGGGTCTGTAGTCGTTCCCATTAGGATGTGAGTGGTTCCGCCGTCAACTCCTGTGATGATTTCTATTTATTCCTTAAATATTCTTTCTATGAACGTGGAGGGACACTTCAGACTGTGAAATCTCAGGTATTTGGTTTGATACGGGAATCTCATTTATTATTAAAAAAAAAAGAACATACCGGCCTCAAGTTGAAGAGTAAGGTAAATATTTTTTTAGTTGCTGGGCAGCTTTTGAGGTGATTTTCAGATAATTTTCAGGAATTTAGTGGTGATTAGTCACTTCTGAGAATTGCTGTCAGTCTCTTGTCAAGAAGTCAAGCACCATTTCTCGTTTTGAAACTTGACTAGTCCCTAAGTACATATGTACCTGTTTGTTGAACCCTCCTTGCTAGGGAGTTTGTGAAAACTTCTATTTAAATCTACAAGACAGACTCAAAGCCTCGTTAGTCTGTCAGTGTGGGTCCAGGTTGAGGGATGGAGGCGTGGCATTTCCCAGTGAAGAGCTCCCTTAATTCCTTACCTCGAGTCCCTGAGGGACGCAGGAAGACGTGTGCATCCTGAGGGGGAGACCACGTGCTGGGGAGTTGGAGGATGGGGACGAATGTGCAACCTTGTCTCCTTCTCTGTCCCAGAGGTTGGACCTTTACATTAGCACTTCTCACTGGGTTGGGATGGTGGGTGTACATTTTGTCCCCCAGGGGACAGGGGACATTTGGCGATGTCTGCAGACATTTTTGGTTGTCACATCTGGGGAAGGAATGCTACTGGCATCTAGTGGTAGAGTCCAGGGCTGCTGCTAAACATCCCGTAAGACACAGAACAGCCCCCACAGCAAAGTTTTATCCAGCCCACCATGTCAGTAATACCGAGGTGGGGAAACCCTGCTCTGTGTTATCCATCGAATTCCTCGATCCACCTGCTGAGCGTGCTGCCATTGGGATGTGCCTTGGAATTTGACGGCGTGTTATGACAAAAGAAAAGTCCTTTGCTATTGATATTTATTAATGCCTGAAACTATAGTGATGTCATTACAATCCATTTGTACTTGTGCCGTTTCTGGTCATTAGTTTGCACTGTAAGTGACTTCACTCTCCTTCGCCTCATTAGAAATAGTACCTGTCAGTTGTCCCCTGGTGTTTTGGTTTTACTGCAAGTCCCTTCACTTGCTTAGGGAGGAACCGTAGCCTGCAGAGGTTTATAGCAAAAAGCAATTCTATGATGTTGTTTGTAGGTCTACTGTAATGTCTTTGTGGCCAAAAGGGTTCATCGACTATCTAATCTAAATACCTTTTTCAGCAAATGAACCCATTTCCGTTGGTTCTGACCTCAGTAGAATCTAGACTGTTTAGGAGGAAAAATAGTAAATGTTTACAATTAATTGCTTTAGAATATTATGTCACTTGTGTGTTTATCTTGGCTCCAGTTCAAAGAGCCACTGCCATCCAGTGTCTCCCCTGCCACTGTTTGTCATCTTGGCCCTCCTTTTTTAAGGTAGATTAAACATGGTGTGATTAGCCCAGTTTTTAACAATGCACGGGGTCACCTAAGGCTCTCCAGAGAAACAGCCACGTGAATCTGGCTTGAGCTGGGCCACAGTGTGTCATCACACACCCGCGTGCCTGTACTTTTCTTGATGTGAACATTTCTTGACTGAATGGGTTTTCAGGTCACAAAGAAGCGTATTCATCTGCGTGGCTGAATTTACAAGGATTTTTGCATAGCCGACGCACAGGCTGCATGAGCACCATGTTAGTCGTTTAGCTCTGAACGTGCCGTTAGTTTTCTGAAGCAGAAATAAGCAGAATTGTCTAAGCAACAAGCTGCTGTTGCATTTGTCAGCAACAACCTTTGTGATCAGACAATGGCATTGTATTGCCCTTTAACAAACACCACGTACTCAACGTGAGCTGGGGACATCCAAGCAGAACATGAGGACATTTTTCCCAGCCCCACAGCTGGGTTTTAGGGGAAGGTTTATTCTCTCTTCCTCCCCTTTGGAATTTACATCTAGTTTTTGTCCTTTTAGAAAGACTTTCAAGCTTTCTTAGGAGAAGAATTTGGGTGTTGATAAGTATGTGTCAGTTTCTTCCTATATATGTCTCTTTCTCTATTAGCCTGTTTTAACCCAAAATTAAGATTGCAGTCTAGGTTTATTTTCTGAGAGGTGGCTTTTTGTCCCTCGATTTTAGGGTAATTTAAATGTTGTGCACAAAATTGAGAGTTTAAGGATATATGTTCGAAAAATATTTTTCTGAAAAATTAGCCATTCTGAGCGTGTATCTTTTTAGGTATGCACACAAAGCTTCCTAGTTTGCAATAGACTAATTTGGGGGCAGACTACATTTACCTTTATTTTCTCACTAAGGGGGCTCTGAAGTACTGTTTTTTCTCTTGAGATGAATGCTGAGCTAGCTAGTAAGTTCCTTGGTCAGGGCCTCCCCGTCAGCCAAGCATAGGACAAGTCGAGAAACCATTGTGGAAGTCAATGAAAATATCTCCACAGCACACATATGGAAAAACATCCTATGGTATCTGGCAGACCCCCTTGAAGAAGACCATCCTATTGACCTGAAGGCTGCCTGTGATCCCTCTGTGATAAATAGTGGGAAAAGCTGCTTCTGAAAGAGAAGATGTTTTGTGGTACCTGTCTGTTTTTTAAATTAATTTGTTCAGCCTGCCTAGGTACTATTTTAAGCATTTGCACAAATTGGCTGAGTGAGACATGAGAGAGGCGACGGTGATCCTAGGGTGTTAGGGGTCTCTGATGCGATGTGTGAAACGTTACTTAGACTCCAGTTTGAGGGGCGCCAAGAAACAAAACACAGACCCTCTTCTTTTATTATTGGTACTTCCATTCTAAGCCAAGCATCTTATGACTCACCTCCGGAAAGTGTTTTGGACCTGCCTAGGAATATTTACATTTATCTGGCGGTCATCTAGGCCCTGAACACTGCCTAACACAGTCTTACCCTGTTTTCCTGAAGTGAGCTTGCTCTTCTGTGTTCCACAGTGGGTTTCACTTTCTGCAAGCCTCTGACCACTCACCCTTTTTACCCACCTCCCTGTGAGCAGATAACCTCACTCACTACTTCGAGAAAACAGAATCCCTATGAAGGGAACTGCTCCAGCTTCCAGCCACCAGTCTCCAAACTCGCTTGTATCTATATCCATCTCTTCTGCCGTCCCTGTTACTACAGTGCAGGAGATGGCCTTCTCCACAGCCAGTCTCTTCACCTGTCTTCTGGATTCCTTGCCTCGTCTATCACCTCTCTCTCTCTCAACTGGTTCCTTCTCATCAGCATTAAAACCAGCTCATTTCTCTCCCATTTAAAAAAAAAAGCCTTTTCTCAACCCCAACCCCTGCCTTCACATTGTGTGTGCAAAGGAGATGCTCAGAGCTTAGTCATTTTTAAAAATTAACTTTAAGTTTTTTTGCTTTTACTTTGTATAGGGTCAACTTAAGGGAAAAAACCCACTGTAAAGGTTTTTAAATTAAATTTTAGAAAGTTCTTGCTAAGACCACATAGCTCATAAGTGGCAGAGCCAGAATTCTAAGATTTTATTTTTTTTCCTTTTTCTCCCCAAAGCCCCCGGCACATAGTTGTATATTCTTTCGTTGTGGGTCCTTCTAGTTGTGGCATGTGGGACGCTGCCTCAGCGTGGCTTGATGAGCAGTTCCATGTCTGCGCCCAGGATTCGAACCAACAAAACACTGGGCCGCTTGCAGCGGAGTGCGCGAACTTAACCACTTGGCCACGGGGCCAGCCCCAGAGCCAGAATTCTAATCTAACCCTGACCCCAGACTTCTATGGAAAACTCTCCACTGGGTTTGACCTGGAGGTCACTCGTGATCTTGGCAACGACAGATTTGGTGCAGGGAAGGGATAGAAATCATTCTGGAGTAAGTTAGAGAGTGGGAGGTGAGGGTACTCACCCTGTTTCTCACCTTCACAGCCAAAGTTCTAGAAAGAGCACAATACCTGGTATAATAGTAAGCACTCAGCAGAATGTCAGTGGTATTATTCTTGACCTCTCGGTAATATTTGACACAACTCATTCATCCATTCCACAAATAATTAATGAGTTCCTGCTGTGTTGCCAGGCACTGTTGTAGGTGCTGGAGATACAGCAGTGTATAAAAAAACAAAATGCCCACCTTCATGAGGATGTACTTACAGGAGAAATAAGTGGGATATCCAGTATGGCAGTATGCACTCCAGAGTGGGTAAGGCAGAAAGGGAGAAAAGTCATGCTGTTGTAGGGAGGGGGTTGCAGTTAGAAATAGGGTGGCCAGGGAGGTCTTCCCTGAAACCTGAAGGGGGTGAGGAACCAAGCCATGCAGATATACGGGGGATGAAAGGGCTGGTCTGAGAAATCAAATATAAAAGCCCTGAGCAGGAGGGGCTGGCCCCGTGGCCGAGTGGTTAAGTTCGCGCGCTCCGCTGCAGGCGGCCCAGTGTTTCGTTGGTTCGAATCCTGGGCGTGGACATGGCACTGCTCATCAAACCACGCTGAGGCAGCGTCCCACATACCACAACTAGAAGGACCCACAACGAAGAATATACAACTATGTACCGGGGGGCTTTGGGGAGAAAAAGGAAAAAATAAAATCTTTAAAAAAAAAAAAAAAAAAAAAAAGCCCTGAGCAGGAGCTTCTCAGTGTGTTCAAGAAGCTAGTCACCAAAGATCGCATAGTGTAAGATGTGATTTACGTGAAATGTGCAGAATAGGCAAATCCATAGAGACAGCCCTATAAAAATGCCCGTGGCTGAGAAGTTGGGGGGTGACTGCTAATGGGTACATGGTTTCTCTTTGGGGTGATGCAAGTGTTCTAAAAGTGATTGTGGTGGTGGTTGCACAACTCTCTAAATGTACTAAAAGCAGTTAAATCGTACGCTTTAAACAGGTGAATGGAACAGTCTATGAACTATATCTCACTAAAGCTGTTATTTTAAAAAGACAAGAAAAGAAACATTGAGGAGACCAGTATGGCTGGCGTGGTCAGTAGGAGGGGATGAGGTCAGAGAGGGGATGCTGAGGCCAGAGTGCGTACGGCCCCGTGTAAGAGCTTTGGCTTTTGCTGTGGGTGAACTGGGGCTGCGTTGGAGGTGTTTGGATAGAGGAATGACATGGTCTGACTCAGGTTTTAGTAGGATTGCCTTGGCTGCTATCTAGAGATGAAGACTGAAGGGGAGGCAGAGCTGAAAGCATGGTGAGCGGTTAGGAGGCTGTCTCAGTGAAATAGATGAGAGGTACCGCTTCTCCCCTTTCGCTGAAATCCTTTCTCTTTCGGCTTCTCGGTAACCCGCACTCTCTCCTTCACCTTCTCTCTCTCCTTCACACTCTCCCTGTCGGCTTCTCTTCTTCTCTCTGACTGTTAAATGTAGGGTTTATTTAGATTATGTCCTGGGATCATTTTATTTCTTCCTGAGTTGTGTCACCTACTCCCATGACTTAAGTTACCATGCAAGAGCTGAACACTTCTGAACTCCACACCTTGTGTCTCTCCTTAGATAGCTCAGATGCCCTCAAACTCAATTTGCCCTTTGCTGCATAACACACCACCCTAAAACGTAGTGTGTTAAACAACAGTCATTTCTTTGGCCCATGAAGCTGCAGTTTGGGCAGAGTGTGGCAGGGATGACATCCCTGCTTGACTGGGCTGGACAGTTCACTTTCAAGATGGCGTATGCACATGGTACCAAGTTGGTGCTAGCTGTGGGCTGAGATCTCAGCTAGGGTTGTGATCTGGGAGCCTCTCCTTGTGATCTCTCCATAGACTGATGGTTGAGGCTTCCTCAAAGTGCAGAAACCTCATGGCTGTTGTATGACTTATGAGGCAGCTCAGGCGTCAAGTCAGTGGCCTTTTATGATCTAGTTTTGGAAGTCATAGCATCACCCCCTCCATAATCACAAACCTCCCCAGGTTCCCGAAAAGGAACCCTACTTCTCAGAGGGAGATTGTCAAAGTGACATCATAAAAAGAGCATATGAGATGGGAGATATTATTGCGGCCATCTTTGACAAATACCATCTGCCACATGGTCCAAAATTGAACTTATGGTCTTTCATAAACCTGATTTTTCTCTCATGTTCCCTGATTCAATAATTGGTGCCACCATCTCCATGGCTGCTCATGGCAGAAACTTGGGAGCCATCTTGGATACCTGTGTTTTCATTACATTCCTCAGCAACCTGTCCTCTACGCTGTCCAGTCAGTCACTGGATCCTATTAGTTCTCTTTCTTTCTTTCTTTTTTTTTTTGTGAGGAGGATTGGTGCTGAGCTAACATCTGTGACCATCTTCCTCTATTTTGTATGTGGGATGCCTCCACAGCATTGGCTTGATGAGCAGTGTGTAGGTCTGCACCCAGGATCCGAACCGGTAAACCCAGGGCCGCTGAAGTGGAGTATGCGAACTTAACTACGGCATCACTGGGCCAGCCCCTCTCTTTCTCAATCATCCTGAAATCCTTGTAGTCCTCTCTTCTCCCATTGCCGTGACCCTATTTTAGGCCATCATCTCCCTCTTCAGTTACTGCAATGATCTTCCAACTGGTTTCTCTACTTGCAGTCTTTCACCTTACAACTATTGTTTATCCTGGTGCCTGTGTAATCTTTAAAAATACAGATCCATGGATGGCATACTCTTAAAACCCACTAAAAGCTTCTCAGTGCTCTTGAGCTAAAGACCAAAGTTCTTTCTTTGGACTGAGAGACATCTTCTGGCTTCTGACTACTCCAGATTCATTCTGGATCCCTCTTTACTGCTTTTGTGTCTGCTATACTGGCTTTCTTTCACTTCCTCCAAAGCTCTGCTCTCTGTCCGCCACACTCCCCTCCTTATTCATTTTGTTTGAATGTAATTTCCTCCGGGAAACCTGGGTTAGAATCTCCTGTTAAGCAGTTCAGTGGTGCCTACACTTTGTCTTTATAGCCCATCTTACACTTGTAATTGCTCATGCTACCTTTGGATTTCTTCCTTGCCGGACTCAGGTTCCATGAGATCAAACAATTGGTCTTGATCCCAAGTGCGTAGCCAGTGCCTGACACCTATCAAGCACTCAATCCATGCTTATAAATGACCATGCATACATATACATACATATAAAGATATTAAAAAAATACATAAGCACATCGATTTGTGAGTATACATGTACAGAGGAGGTTCTTTTATGTTTTACACTTAGTAAGATTTATCAGAGGTATATTTAGAAATTATATTAAGAAATTGGTATTTCTATGTGAGAGTATGTGTGTTTAGCATGAATTCTATTCTGTTCTATTCTGTTCTTTAGTTTAGGACCCACTGTTGTTCAGAATGTACGACATCAGACACTAATCTGGTTCAGCGTTGTTGTGTTCCCTCTCTTGCACCTTGTCCTCTGACTGGGTACTGTCCATCCATCCCATTCAAGGTAAAGAAACTGCTGCAATGAAGGCTGATCTCCTGAGGGCCAGGAACATGAAAAGGTACATTAACCAGCTGACTGTGGCAAAGAAGCAGTGTGAGAAGAGAATCAGAACCCTGGGAGGCCCTGCCTATGACCAGCAAGACGATGGGGCCTTGGATGAGTGGGAAGGGCCTCAAAGCCAGAAGGTAGAACTCTGGAGTTTCTTGGTTTGACCATTTCATGTCTGTTATGAACACTGATGTAATCACATATATAGTCTTTTAACTTTTTGATGTTTAACTTAAGACATATGTTGCAGAACATAGACTCATGTGTTTGTTTTTATGAGTCAAAGAGCTATATTTCTTGGAGTCCTGACTTCTGTGACTGGTAACAGGTAGGTTGGTAGGCATGGGGTGTGTGTATGTGTGTGCTCACATGCCTGAGTGTATTTTCCCATCCCCCTTTTGCCCTCCCACAATCCCAGATGAGCATATTTATATTTGCAAAGGCCCAATCCAGTTACCCATTACCAATTGGATGGAATAACCACCTGTGGAGTAGAAGGTGTCTTATAAGTTATTTTACTTAGCGCTCAGCACAATGCTATGAAATATGTACTTGATATCCCTGTTTTACAGGTGAAGAAACAGTCAGTTTAAGTAAATTACTGAAGGCCACGTAGATAAGAAGAGGCAGAACTAGATAAAAACTTGAATCTAGTTGATTCACAAATCTAAGTGCTTCCTCACCAAACCATAATGTGTCACGGACTGCTTTTGTACAACAAAAGTTTGCGCCGTCTCATACCGAGTCCTCAAATCATGGAGCTTAGGAAAGTGCTTTCTAGCCTTTCCTCGGTACTGGCCCTGATTCTCAAGGACCAAGCTTGTCTCCCAAGACCTAGTGCATGCTAAGATTGCAGGAAACGGCCACAGTGCTCCCCGAGGAGCTGGGCTATATCACTTGCGAACAGGACTTTGAGGCAAACTCCAAACTCCTCTTGTGTAAGGTGGCATTGGGCCACAAAGAAGCGAACAGCAGTATAATTTAGCTCTGGTGACAGCCTCTAACTTAGCCTATTCCGGTTTTTAGTTTCTTGATCTTTTCCTGTTCAGCTCTCAGTTTGAATTCAGATGCTTATCTGTGGCTTTCTCCTTCTTCCTTCTTCCAGTGATAAACTTTTACCTTTTCACGTGCTCCTGGCCCAGTCTCTGTTTGAGCCTCTTCAGGAAAGTTTGTGCTCTAACTTGGACCAATTCTAGCCCAAGCCAGAGTTCTCCTGCAGCATCTTGCACAAGTGGCACAAATGTAACCCTGAGCACCTCTGGTTTAATAGAGGAGTCCCCTAACTGCTGGATTTCTGTTTATTTTGCTCGTAACAAATACACCTTTCTGTGATTTTTGACTTTGTGGTCCAAAGTGAAAACTTCACGTTTTGGCGAAGATCAGAGAGAGTGGATTTGGCAGGTTGAATACTGTCACTCTTCCTCCTCCTCCTCAGCCTCTGCTGTCTTAAATAAACTTCTAGCCACATTTAGCGTAGATGAGGTCCTCTTCCTGTGTTTAATGCTTATATTAGAGAAGAAGAAAGGTCTAAAATCAGTCATCTCCCATTTTAAGCTACAAATTAAAAGTAAAATAACTAGAAGGAAGGAAATAATATAACAGAAATCAATGAAATAGAGAACAGAAAAACAATAGAGAAAAATCAACAAGACCAAAAGGCAGTTCTTTGATAAGATCAATAATATTTATACTCTCTAGATAGACTGACCAGGAAAAGAAGAGAGAAAACACAAATTACTAGTATTAGGAATGAGTGAGGGGACATCATTATAGCTCCTATGTGCGTTAAAAGGATAACAAAGGAATATTATGAACAACTTTAAGCCAATAAATTTCACAATTCAAATGAAATAGACAAATTCCTTTGAAAACATAAATTATCAAAACGGACTCAAAAAGAAATAGAAAATCTGAGTGTAGCCTAGATGTATTAAAGTAAAAGAATTTGTAGTTTAAAACTTTCCTATAAAGAAAACTCCAGGCTCAGATCATTTCGCTGGTGAATTCTATTAAACATTTAAGGCAGAGGTAATGTCAATTTTAACCACACACTTTCGAAGAATGGAAGAGAAGGGAACTCTTCAAGTCATCATGGGAAGCCAGCATAACTCTGATACCAAACCAGAGAAAAACATTATCAGAGAAGAAAACTACTGACCAATATTCTTCATGACCTTAAACAGAAAATTCCTGAAGAAAACATTAGCAGATCAACTCCAGCAATCTATAAATAGAAAAATGACTCAATATATGTGGTGGGTCCTTAGTATAAACATTGTGTACATCATTGATCTCCAATGCTGTTGTCAAGGCTTGATGGAATCTTTTTTAAACAGCTTTATTAAGGTATAATGACATAAAATACATTGCACATATTTAAAGTGTGCAGTTTGATAAGTTTTGACGTATGTATATACTCATGAAACCTTCACTACAGTCAAGATAGGAAACATATCCATCACCCACAAAAGTTTCTTCATGCGCCTTTGTAATCTCTCCACCCTAGTTGAGACTCACTGATCTAATCCTTTAATTCACGTTTACTCATCTAGAAAGCAGCCTCTTAACTACCCTGATTTTTGGCACCTGTCGTTATCTTTTCTTTTTTAGCCGAAATCCTGATTCAGGCTCTTACTGATTAGTTTTTGTTGTTGTCTGTTGTGATTCAATAAGTCTCACAACAGCCTGTAAAGTAGGTGGTGCTATCCCCATTCTACAGGTGAAGAAACTGAGGCTCAGGGTGGTGGAGTGACAGAGCTCATAGGACTAGAAAGTAGCAGAGCTAGAATTCAAACCTAGCTATGTCTAACTCCAAGGCCTGAACAATTTTAACTGCTTGGTGTTACCTTCCTATCTTGCTTTTCATCCCAATATGAAAAAAGAAAAAATCTATTGCATTTTTTTTTTTTTTTCAAGATAGCAACCCCCTCCTCCAAAATGGCCTCACAATGGAAAGATGGAAGGAGGAGTTTAAGAAAAAATAAAGGGAAAAGAGGAAATGAAAATATATAGGGTTTGGAAATTAGTGATAGCAAATGTCTGACCTCTAGGATCAGTTTTCATATCAATTTGTATTTGATCCGCAAGGCCAATCCCAAACGAACATTAGTGAGTATAGCCCAGGACTCTGAACTTGAATGTGGAAAGGTTCCCTGACTCTTTCTGCAGGAGTTCTTATGGAGCTTCTCTGTACTCCATTTGTAAAATAGAGATAATTGGACATAACCTATATAGTATGGTAACTGTTAAATAAGGCACTTAAAAGGATAAGTACCACACTTGGCATTAATTATAAGGGAGTATGTTTAGTGATGAGATCGACGTAAGAGAAATCCAGTTGCGATCTCTCCTTTTAGGATAGAACGTCATTCCCAAGATCCTAATCCTACATATTCTCATTACTGTGCTGTAGATATTCTCATGAGTATATTGTGGGTATTTTCCAACTAGAGAATCCTGGCCAAGGTCACTCTTGGTAGCATGTTGGGTGCTTTAAGAGAACATTTCTAGGCCCTGGTACTTTTGAGTGTTTAGTGGATATATTTCCTGGAGAAAGGTTAACCAGCTGGTTAACAGGTAATCCACACAAAACTAAGTTTATAAAATACATGTTGTGAAACTGGATCCAGTGGGATTGGGAGATAGTGAAAAAGGAGTAAATAAAAATCCCTGAAGGGGAATAAAGAATGATCTGCCTTCGTAGGCTGCCTCTAGCCTGAAATACTCTATGGCCTTTAGCACACATATCATCTACCAGGACCCATTTTTGTCTCCTACTTGGAGACCATTGATTTTGGTAACACCCTTCCCAGTTGAGTCTCAGGACAGAAAGGAAAGAAAATGTAGCAGAAATAAATTAAAGCAAGAGTACAGTGTTTGCTCTGTAGAAACCCTTAGTAAATGTTAATTATCATATTGTCTATATATTTTTTTAAAAAAATCATTATTTTAGCAGTACTGTCAACTTTGACCTATCCGGCCTTCTCTTCCTACTTCCACACAGCAATGTCAGAATTAGAGATCAATTAATCTCAAATTAATTGAGATTGAGTTAATCTCAAATAAACGAATTTGACTCCGAAATGTGCTGTCTACTCAGCCTCTTCACCCCGAGCCACACCATTAGTGTAGGTGTTACACAGTGAAATGCTCACGCAGGCTTCAAGAAAAGGAAAAATGAATACAGAACTTGGTTAATTTAAACCAGCCAAGGTATGAGATATAGCAGATGCTTAATTAGACTTGAGATATATTTACTGTCATTTATTTGTATATATTTGCACTTATCGAAGTGAACATAGAGTGTTCATTAGATACAATAAAAGAATCTAAAAAGGGTTAATATTTCATAAGATATTTTGGACTTGATTTTGTAAATACATGAATTTGTATCTAACTTGGAATTCATTAAAATCCGTGAAATTATGCTGGGAAGACTTCCATAGAATTTCTTGAATGTCCTTCCTGCTCAGCTCCTCTCTATGTTAAAAATGGATAGCTCTCTGGGTGATCTGTCGTCTCTGGCCAAAGTTGATGTGGGTTCCTTCAAGCCTCTTTGGAGCATATGCAGTTAGGATTTGTACTTCAAGATGCTTCGCTAGTAGGGTTTACATAAAGATACAAGCGATGATCTCCCTAAGTTAGTAAACTAACTAAATACTAATGGTCTGAAATATTCATAGAAACTCATTATTAATGATCTGTAGCAAGGGATGGCCATCCTCTTTAATTAGTCCCCAGAAATTGTTAGAAAAATGCCTGCCCCCATTCTGCCCACAAAACAGATTGAGAGCTTACTGTCAGTGACAGAAGAGTTTAATGTACCTGATCATATGTGCTTGAGTTTAGAAAGATCTTATGGGTAACATCTCTGAGAATTTTCCAACTGCCACAATATTTATTTTAAGAATCTTGAAATATGTTTTCTTTTAATTGCATTTGAGTTATACTTAGATGCCATTTTTTATTACTAATTAAGAATTAAGGATATGGGACTTAAATTCCTTCTAAATTAATTTGAGGCATTTCTCCTAATTAATTGAGTTATGAATTATTCTGAAGGTCATCTGCTCTCTCATATTACGGCAGCCCGTGCTCAAGATTGTTCCCACTGTCTCTTTAGATGGTGGTTTTTCTTTTTTTGTAAGCATTCAAAATAGTAAACAAAGGAGTAATTTTGGTGCATCCACACAATGGAATGTTATGGACCAATTAAAATGGCTTAAAAAGATTTTTTTAAGGAATGTCGTATTGTCAACAGAAGGACAAGATATAAAATCATTTTTAGATTTCCTCAGCTTCATCATAATAGGATGGAAAGCAAAAATGCCAAATTCCTGGACTCCAGCTTCGTGATCTTCTACACATTTCTCTTCAGTTTTTCTATTATTGGCACCTATTACTTTTAGCAATACATCCCATAAGGCAGGAATTTTTATCTGTTCCATTTCCTAGAAATGTATGTGTTTGATACAGAGTAGATGCCAAATAAATTCTTTTGCTGAATGAGTGAACAATGAATAGAAAATTGGTATTTATTGAATATGTGCATGTTGAATATTCAATAAATTTTATTCCATTTAAAATTTAGGAAGGTGAGAGAATTGCTATATTATGTTGACTATGACCTTAAAAAAGGAGGCATTTTTTCCTGAATATAGAAATTAATATATTGGAAGTTAAAGCAAACTGATTTTTAAAATTTGATTTTTAAAACCTTTTTCTTAAATTCCCTTACTAGATTCTTCAATTTGAAGATATCTTGGCCAATAATTTCTACCGAGATCACTTTCGAATGTACATGGAAAGGATGGACAAGAGAGCTCTGATTGGTTTCTGGGAGGCTGTGGAATATTTAAAGAGTGCTAACAAGGTAGTATATGTAGGCTCAAAGGACTATTAATCACTAGCTGGTGAAAACTTGCATGTTAGGCAGTGTATCTGTCTTTCTCAATGAAGCTGTAAGATAAGTATACATTAGAAGAAGATTTTAAACCAAATATAACATTGACATTGTGTTCTAGCCCATAATGGTAAATAAAATTAGATTTTTTTGTAAAAGGTGCTTTTGAATGTATAGTCAAGGGAAAGAATGATTGATACACGTACCAAAAGATTGAATTTAGTTTCAGGTAGTTATCTTTTAACACATGATAAAAAGGCATATAGATATCCACATTGCTATTATAATAAATTTGGTCTTGTCACCTACACCTTAACCTTGTAACCTTGTTGTTTTTAATTTGTAATGTGCCTATTTTACACTCCTGTTGTCCTTTTATGTCATTAAATTTGATTAAGGAATACAAAAAACAGTTTTGGTTACAGATACCTCTTACAGTGAAAAACCCAATGGTAAGCATTGTGTTTTGCACTTGGCAAGTTCTCAGTATATATTTAAGAATTAAAGAATGTGAAATATAAATGTATATGTATAGAAATATCCATAACAATACTTATATATAATACATATATTTTGAGAGGCTTATTAAAATAACCACAAAGCTTTGTGTACAGTGAATTACTCATTTGCACTTCCTATGAGTGCAGCTAGAACTGAATACTAACTTAAAATAGATCGTAAATCACAAACTACATGGTTAAGGCACTAAATCCAGTCTCGTAGTATTTTTAAATCTTCTTAGGAGTGCCTTTCTTTGTTAATTTGTTTTTTAAAGATTGGCACCTGAGCTAACAACTGTTGCAAATCTTCTTTTGGTTTTAATTCTTCTCCCCAAAGCCCCCCAGTACATAATTTGTAGATTCTAGCTGTGAGTGCCTCTGGTTGTCCTATGTGGGATGCTGCCTCAGCATGGCCTGATGAGCGGTGCCATATCCGCGCCTAGGATCAAAACCAGGGAAAACCCTGGGCCGCCGAAGTAGAGCTCGTGAACTTGACCACTCAGCCACGGGACCGGCCCTTCTTTGTTAATTTATAAGCCAGTTTTACTCAGTATTGTATTTGCCAACTTTATTACACATTTTGTTTACCAGACTTGACTCCCAACTTGACTTTGGGTTGCTCTCGAAGGAATATTGTAAAGGGCAATCTAAAGAATTTTCCTAAACTACTATACAATTTGAAAAATTTCAATGGATTAAGAGCATACAGCTTCCTCAAATAGCAGTATTTTGACCCAGCAACACTGATTTGGATGTAAAAGTTTTGGGATGCATGGTAAATTCGTATTTATTAAGTTGACTTCATTTTTTACTACTGTTGAAGACTTTCCATAACATTCCTAGAGTTAATGAGATGTCTTCAGAGGAAATGAAAAGACTATGTTAATCAGAAAAGATGTTTGCATTTCTGAAGTAGGCTGGAGATGACCTCAGTGTAATGTTTAATACTAAACTGTCTAATATAAGCTTAATTACAATGTAATGAGTTGTCATCCTGAAGAATATTTTTCTTGTTTTCTTAAATTACATAATTATTATATTGACTTTTTTCTGGAATGAGAAACCGCACTTCCAATTATTTATATTAGATAAAAAAAGTCAAGGTTAGTTATTGGTGGGCGGAGCAAAATGGCGGGGTGAGCTGACCCGGGATTCTCTCCCCTCCAAAATACAACAAAAGATTGGAAGAACTGAATTTCAGAGAATAAACATAATGCCAGCTCGTTAGAGACCTACAATACCAAGAAGGCGGAGATCATAAACTTTGCTTACACCCTCGGAGGCGCTGGAACGGTAGAGAGAACATCGCTCCCTCCCCTAGAGTCTGCGATCGCTGCGGCGCAGGTCGGGAAGGAGCGGGGGAGGGGCCGCGCGACTGGGGGATCATCCAGGACTCCTGCCGCTGATTCAGTGGAGACCCGCTGACGGGGGGAAAGCTTCCGTCCGCGGGGACCCTATAAATCAAGGGCCTTGGGAGACCGGAGAACAGAACTGATCTGAACCCAGACCGGTGCCTGTGCGTAACAGCCCCTCCCCCCCAGTGAAGCCAGTGGGCGCAGCCATCTTGCCCCAAGGCGGACAGCTAACACGCCACTCTCGACCCCCATCTAGTGGCGACAGGCTGTAACTGCAACTGAATTCTACCACCATGAGAAAAAACCGCTCCTCTACCATCCAGCAATTTATAAAAGCCCCAGACCAGAAGGAAAACAATAAAAACACAGAATTAAGTCCTGAGGACTTGGAATTAGGTAAACTAAGTGATAATGAATTCAGAGCAGCTATAATCAAAAAACTCAGTGAGGTAGAGAGAAAGATAGAGAAACAATCCGAGTTCTGGAGTTACTTCACAAAAGGGATTGAAATCATAAAGAAGAATCAAACAGAATTACTTGAGTTGAAAAACACAATGGACCAGATAAAACAGAATACGGATTCCCTGAATGCCCGTGTAGACAACGTAGAGGAGCAAATCAGCATAATCGAGGACACACAGGCTGAATGGCGCCAGAGGAAGAAAGAGAACTAAGAATTAAAAAAAATGAGGAAAATCTCCGAGAGATAATGGATTCAATGAGGAGTAAGAACATAAGGATCATAGGAATTCCCGAGACTATGGAAAAGGAAAATGGAGCAGAAAGTGTGCTTAACGAAGTTATTGAAGAGAACTTCCCAAATCTAGGGATCAACGGAGAAATGTGTGTAGAGGAGGGTTTTAGATCTCCTAGATTTGTCAATGTAAAAAGATCCACCGCAAGGCACATAATAGTAAAGTTGGCAAATAGGAATGATAAGGAAAGAATACTCAGGGAAGTAAGAAAAAAAAAGAGAATAACCTATAAAGGAGCCCCTATCAGACTGTCAGCAGATTTCTCTACAGAAACCCTACAAGCTAGGAGAGAATGGAGTGATATATTCAAAGCTTTAAAGGAGAAAAACCTTCAGCCAAGAATACTCTATCCAGCAAGAATTTCCTTCAGATATGAGGGAGAAATTAAATCTTTTCCAGACAAACAAAAGTTAAGGGAATTTGTAACTAAAAGCCCTCCATTACAAGAAATCCTCAAGAAGGCTCTCATACTTGAAAAAAGAAAAAAGGGAGAAAGGGGACACAATCCACAGACTAGGGAGACCGATGGATAGAACCAGAACAGGATAGCAAATATTCAACTATAGCATTAGGGTAAAAATAAGGAAACTACCAAAACAAGGATGATCTTAGCACTCTAACTACAAATTAATAAGACGAGTTGGAATAAAAAATGAAAATAATTATTTAGGAGGGGAAGAGCAAAGGGTCTAAATCAGTATTGGTCGAGTAAGTAAGAGACCACCAGAGAATAGACTATATTATACACGAGATTCTAAATACAAACTTCAAGGTAGACACTAAAATAAAGTACAGAACAGAGTCACGAATCATAGATAAGGAAAAATCTAAGAAACCCAGCATAAGAAATTGCAGTATTAAATGGGTAGGCTAAAGCACACAGGAAAACAAGATAATGAGCGACAGATTGACAGCATTAAGTCCACATGCATCAATAATCACTCTCAATGTGAATGGATTGAACTCTCCAATAAAAAGACACAGAGTGGCAAAATGGATTAAAGAACAAGATCCAACAATTTGTTGCCTCCAGGAAACACACCTGAGCCCCAAGGACAAACACAGACTCAGGGTGAAGGGGTGGAGGACAATACTTCAAGCAAATAGCAAGGAAAAAAAGGCAGGTGTTGCAATTCTCATATCAGACCAAGTGGATTTCAAAATAAGACAGGTAAAGAGAGACACAGAGGGACAATATATAATGATCAAAGGGACACTTCATCAAGAAGAAATAATGCTTATAAATATCTGTGCACCCAACACAGGAGCACCAAGATTCATAAAGCAACTATTAACAGACCTAAAGGAAGATGTTAAAAACAATACAATAATAGTAGGGAACCTCAACACCCCACTCACATCAATGGACAGATCATCCAGACGGAAAATCAACAAGGAAATAGTGGAGCTGAATGAAAAACTAAAACAATTGGACTTAATAGACATATATAGATCACTCCACCCTGAAGGAGCTGAATACACATTCTTCTCAAGTGCACATGGAACAATCTCTAGGATAGACCATATGTTGGGAAACAAGGCAAGCCTCTACAAATTTAAAAAAATTGAAATAATAACAAGCATCTTCTCAGATCATAGTGCTATAAGGCTAGAAATTAATTACAAGAAAAAAGCTGAGAAAGATGTGGAGACTAAACAACACACTACTGAACAAGCAATGGATCATTGAAGAAATTAAAGAAGAAATAAAAAAATACCTGGAAACAAATGAAAATGATAGCATGCCATACCAACTCATATGGGATACAGCAAAAGCTGTAGTAAGAGGAAAATTCATCGCAATACAGGCACATCTTAACAAACAAGAAAAATCCCAAATAAGCAACCTTAAAGCACACCTAACTGAACTAGAGAAAAAAGAACAAATGAAGCCCAAAGTCAGCAGAAGGAGAGAAATAATAAAAATCAGAGCAGAAATAAATACTATTGAAACGAAAAAGGCAGTAGAAAGGATCAATGAGACAAAGAGCTGGTTTTTTGAGAAGATAAATAAAACTGACAAACCACTAGCCAGACTTACAAAGAAAAAAAGGGAGAAAGCTCAAATAAACAAAATCAGAAATGAGCGAGGAGAAATAACAACAGACTCTGCAGAAATACAACAGGTTATAAGAGAATACTACAAAAAACTATATGCCAACAGAATGGATAACCTAGAGGGAATGGATAAATTCTTGGACTCCTACAATCTCCCAAAGCTCACTCAAGAAGAGGCAGACAATTTGAACAGACCAATCACAAGGAAAGAGATTGAAACAGCAATCAAAAACATCCCAAAGAATAAAACTCCAGGACCAGATGGCTTTCCTGGGGAATTCTACCAAACTTTCAGAGAGGATTTAATACCTATCCTTTTCAAGCTATTCCAAAAAATTAGGGGAGATGGAACACTTCCTAACACATTCTATGAGGCCAGCATCATGCTGATACCAAAACCTGACAAGGACACCATGAAAAAAGAGAACTACAGGCCAATATCACTGATGAACATAGATGCAAAAATTCTAAACAAAATTTTGGCAACCAGAATTCAGCAATTCATCAAAAGAATCATACATCAGGATCAGGTGGGATTCATACCAGGGACACGGGGATGGTTCAACATCCACAAATCAATCAACGTGATACACCACATCAACAAACTGAGGAATAAAAACCACATGATCATCTCAATAGATGCAGAGAAGGCATTTGACAAGATCCAACAGCCATTTAAGATAAAAACTCTGAACAAAATGGGCATAGAAGGAAACTACCTCAACATAATAAAGGCCATATACGACAAACCCATAGCCAACATCATACTCAATGGGCAAAAACTGAACCCCATCCCCCTGAAAACAGGAACGAGACAAGGATGCCCTCTATCACCACTCTTATTTAACATAGTACTGGAGGTCCTGGCCAGAGCAAGCAGGCAAGAAAAAGAAATAAAAGGAATCCAAATAGGGAGGGAAGAAGTGAAACTCTCGCTGTTGCAGACGACATGATCTTACATATAGAAAACCCCAAATAATCCATTGGAAAACTGTTAGAAGTAATCAACAACTACAGCAAAGTTGCAGGGTATAAAATCAATTTGCATAAATCAGTAGCATTTCTATACTCCAGTAATGAACCAACAGAAAAAGAACTCAAGAATACAATACCATTCACAATCGCAACAAAAAGAATAAAATACCTTGGGGTAAATTTAACCAAGGAAGTGAAGGACCTATATAATGAAAATTACAAGGCCTTTCTGAGAGAATTGGATGACGACATAAGGAGATGGAAAGACATTCCATGTACATGGATTGGAAGAATAAACATAGTTAAAATGTCCATTCTACCTAAAGCAATCTACAGATTCAACGCCATCCCAATCAGAATCCCAATGACATTCTTTACAGAATTAGAACAAAGAATCCTAAAATTCACATGGGGCAACAAAAGACCCCGAATTGCTAAAGCAATCCTGAGAAAAAAGAACAAAACGGGAGGCATCACAATCCCTGACTTCAAAACATACTACAAAGCTACAGTAATCAAAACAGCATGGTACTGGTACAAAAACAGGTGCACAGATCAATGGAACAGAATTGAAAGCCCAGAAATAAAACCACACATCTATGGACAGCTTATCTTTGACAAAGGAGCTGAGGGCATACAATGGAGAAAAGAAAGTCTCTTCAACAAATGGTGCTGGGAAAACTGGAAAGCCACATGTAAAAGAATGAAAATCAACCATTCTTTTTCACCATTGACCAAAATAAACTCAAAATGGATTAAAGACCTAAAGAGGAGACCTGAAACCATAAGGCTTCTGGAAGAAATCGTAGGCAGTACACTCTTTGACATCAGTATTAAAAGGATCTTTTTGGACACCATGCCTTCTCAGAGAAGGGAAACAATAGAAAGAATAAACAAATGGGACTTCATCAGATTAAAGAGCTTCTTCAAGGCAAATAAAAACAGGATTGAAACAAAAAAACAACCCACTAACTGGGAAAAAATATTTGCAAGAGATATATCTGACAAAGGCTTAATATCCTTAATATATAAAGAACTCTCGCAACTCAACCACAAAACATCAAACAACCCAATCAAAAAATGGGCTGGAGACATGAACAGACATTTCTCCAAAGAAGATATACTGATGGCCAATAGGCACATGAAAAGATGCTCATCATTGCTGATCATCAGGGAAATGCAAATCAAAACTACACTAAGATATCACCTTACACCCGTTAGAATGACAAAAATATCTAAAACTAATAGCAGCAAATGTTGGAGAGGTTGCGGAGAAAAAGGAACCCTCATACACTGCTGGTGGGAATGCAAACTGGTGCAGCCACTATGGAAAACAGTATGGAGATTCCTCAAAAAACTAAAAATAGAACTACCATACGATCCAGCCATCCCACTACTGGGTATTTATCCAAAGAGCCTGAAGTCAGCAATCCCAAAAGTCCTGTGCACCCCAATGTTTATTGCAGCACTGTTTACAATAGCCAAGACGTGGAAGCAACCTAAGTGCCCATCAGCAGACGAATGGATAAAGAAGATGTGGTACATATATACAATGGAATACTACTCAGCTGCAAAACAGAACAAAATCATTCCATTTGTAATAACATGGATGGACCTTGAGAGAATTATGTTAAGTGAAATAAGCCAGCGAGAGAAAGATAATCTGTGTATGACTCCACTCATATGAGGAATTTAAAACTATGGACCAAGAACAGTTTAGTGGATATCAGGGGAAAGGTGGGGTGGGGGGTGGGCACAAAGGGTGAAGTGGTGCAACTACAGCATGACTGACAAACATTAATGTACAATTGAAATTTCACAAGATTGTAACCTATCAATAACTCAATAAAAAAAAAAGTCAAATTGAATTTAGCTGATAAATTGTATCCCTCTGGAATTGAGATTTATGAGAAGGAATCCATTGCAATGGG
This sequence comes from Equus przewalskii, assembly GCF_037783145.1. Lineage (NCBI taxonomy): Eukaryota > Metazoa > Chordata > Mammalia > Perissodactyla > Equidae > Equus > Equus przewalskii. The sequence continues at coordinate 23,699,188 of NC_091858.1, read as the reverse complement.
AGAACTGTCTTCATTCTTATTTTTTTCCTTCCAGCGTTTAAAAGAAATTACATTTGTTAGCTGTTCAACATGAAGTGTTCATTTTAAGGAACCAGTTGTTTTTTCCAGGTCTAACACTTACCCCTTGGCCCTGAATGTGCACACAAGCCAAAGCCCCACATTGTAAATGTCTTCCTTCCAGCTGTGGAATGCAGAGAATTCAGAAGAAAATAAGTGTTCTCAGAGATGCTATTTCTTACCTTCCTTTTTCTTCATCTTTCTGTCTTTTCAGAATGAAATCCCACAATTAGTTGGTGAAATTTACCAGAATTTCTTTGTGGAGAGCAAAGAAATATCAGTGGAAAAATCACTTTACAAAGAAATCCAGCAGTGTCTTGTAGGAAATAAAGGCATTGAGGTATTCTGCAAGATCCAGGGAGATGTTTATGAGACCCTAAAGGATAGGTATTACCCTTCGTTTATTGTCAGTGACCTGTATGAGAAATTGATGATAAAAGAGGAAGAAAAACATGCCTCCCAGTTGGTTTCCAACAAAGATGAAATGGTGAGTCACGTTTAACTTCTGCCCCTTCAGTGGACAAGCTGTGAATACGTTAGGTGGGCGCGTATCGTATAAGCCAAATTTGATGTGCACTGACATCTTTTAATGTGCAGGACTTTAAGTAGAAGCTGAAGTTGAATTGCCTTGTTGCTTCTTGTCTTATGCACTTCTTCCTTTGTCCTTCTGACCCACGGGCTGCTACCTCCCAGCACTGAGTCAGAGACGTCCCTGCACTGTCTGCCTGAGACACACGCCGAGGTTGATTCCTGAAAAGTGAGGGCAGAAAGTCTGGGGGACGTTTGTGGCTTAGGCCGGTTAAGAGAATCAGTAGAACTGTAGTCTAGCCAAGAATAGATGAAGGATGGGGAAAAAATGAGCAGAGCAAGAGAATGTCGGGGAGATACAGGAAGTATTTGGGGATTTAAAAAAGTCAGATGAAATTAAGATGCTCTTAAAGAAACCTCGCTCAGCCTTACCTTAAGTCTGATTTTCTTTTAGTGTCTAGATCATTTTGGATAGTCCCAGGGGCCATCTCTCATTTACTATTAATGACTTATACGAGTTTTAGGGTTTGTGAAGGTACAAAGAAAAACAAAGTGTTTTATAATCACCTTACGTAGAGAGACTATAATTTATCTCAGATTCTTTCTTTCTGTCCAGTGCACTGTATCTCAAGCCCTGAGGAATCAGGTGCTCGCTCTTGCTGGTATTAGAAGCCAGCGTCTGTGAACTGTTGTTAAAGTCATTCATTTAGACTTTTTTTTCTTCAAGTTTTATTACTCGGTTCTTTACATTTTCAGTGTATAAAACGACTAAACTGATTGGTCCAAAATTCATTGCATATTATTTTTAAGATAGGTTAGTTTGTTTTAACTGTTATTTCTCTACCTCAAAAATTAGAAAGGCTAATATGCTAATGCTGCAAAAGAGGTTATCCAAATTAATAAAAAGATCAATACCCAAGAGGTAAATTGAAAGAGGACTTGACCTGACAGTTGATGTGAAAGGTAACAGTAAACAAACATGAGAGAATGTCCCACCTCCCCTAGGAGTCAGAGGGGAATGTATATTACTGACCATTTGAGAGCGACTACTCTTAGTTCCAATTTATCCTGAGAAAATAACTAAAATGTAGAAAAAAAGTTTATGCACGTTGGAGGACGTTTTAGTACATCTGAGGTCTGAAAAATGCAGAATCAGCTTGGAATGTGCCTCAGTGTATTATTAGTTCATAGAATACTGTGCAGCCATAAAAATTATAATTTTGAAGACTATACTACCCTCAAAATACTCAGCATTGTGTATTATATGAAAAAGGCAGAAAACTCATTGGAATGTATACAAGGTATAGAGTCGTAATATGTATAGTCATGGACAAGGATTAGAACATAAAAAATGGAAAACAGATTGGCTTTCTCTGATTAATACTTTATTTTTCTTTGAAAAAAATTTATTTTGCTGTTTATTACAATTAATAAAAGTTAGAAGAAAAAAGTCTGAAAGAAAAGTAAAGAGTAAACAAAGCAGAGGCCAGTTGTCAGGAGTTCTTTTCAGGGCTCTTTGTGCCGTGGCTGCTGCGGAATCTAATCCATATGCTGGTTGTTGGTAATCTGTTGGGGTTTTTTCAAGCTATATGGTTCTTTATGAATCTTAAGTCACTTTCAAATGCTAACCATTTTACTTGTAAGATAATCTACCTACTGGGGCTGGCCCCGTGGCCGAGTGGTTAAGTTCGCGCGCTCTGCTGCAGGCGGCCCAGTGTTTCGTTGGTTCGAATCCTGGGCGCGGACATGGCACTGCTCATCAAACCACGCTGAGGCAGCGTCCCACATGCCACAACTGGAAGGACCCACAACGAAGAATATACAACTATGTACTGGGGGGCTTTGGGGAGAAAAAGGAAAAAAATAAAAAAATAAAAAAAATCTTTAAAAAAAAAAAGAAGATAATCTACCTACTGATTTGTAAAATACGTCTTTAAGAGGACTGAGCAAAGTGTATACTGAAAATACTTTTACTAGTGGGAATTTGGAAATTTTATTTGAAAGGGACTTGCATGAGCTTTTCATAATAATCTTAGAAGACCTAAAGGAAGCCAGGTCTGGTGTCTTTGTCAAAGATGAGGCACAGAACATTCTGAGTTATTGGGAAGATAACTCAGCTGCCTTCCCTTGTCCTGTATAGATTCCCTTGGGTGTACCATTTGGGAAATATTATAAGGAATTTTTCCTCTTTCGTTAGGCTATTAATGTTTCTTTTTTCCTGCAATTCTGAATACCGGTTACTTTGGTTCCAGATACTTTGATTTTTCACTTTGCTGAGAAAAAGCAATCTACTTCTAGGCTTTCTACTATAGATTCTTTCCTCAGTGGAATCTAGTATTTTGAAACAGTGTATTATAATGATCTAAAACCTCTATAATAGGTAATAATTATTGAGTAGTCCATCGTTACAAAATACGGCGGTTCATGTGACTTTTTCCGCCAGGGCCCGGGAGGTGAGGCTGGTGAGGAGGCGGTAGAAGATACCAGTCAGATCAATGAACAAGCCAGTTTTGCTGTAAACAAACTACGAGAACTAAATGAGAAACTTGAATACAAAAGGCAAGCTCTAAATTCTATTCAAAATGCACCAAAACCTGACAAGAAGGTAACTCTTTCACTTTCAAGGTTGTCCTTAAAAGTTCCCATTTCTCTAATTTGAGAAATAGCCGTTTTCAGTTTCTGTTGAGAAATGTCACCGTTTCTTTAAAAAGAATTTTAACTGTGAGTAGGTTCCGTGGTTGTGTTTTTGCTTCTAGTATATATAGAATTAGAAAAGCACTTGTTTTTAACCTTCTGTGGTTCGTGATTCTTTCTGCTCATCAGCTACGAGTTACTCTGGGTTCTTTTCTTTGGTTTGCGTACATTATAACCGGGGCGCGGGACAGAGCTTTTCCGTTGTGCCAAAGTCGTTTCTGGAAGTGAGTTAACCACTCAAGGACAATCTTTAAAAATTTTGTCTTCTTTCAAATGCTGCGAGTGCAATTTAAGAGAACCTCACAGGGTCATGCAAGCAGTAAATTTTTTGCTGGAAGCCAACAGAATTGGAAAGTTTAAAAATGTAAACAACATCTCACTAATTGGCGTTTCTCAAACCCAAGAGGCAGTGTGGCTTTTTGCTTTGCGTTTATGCTTCCCTGCGGTCCAACAAGAAGGCTTCCCTAACGTCGATGTGGCTGAAGCTCTTTGCTCTGTCAAGTTGATCCCCTCTGGCACTTTCTGAATGTGTGTTCAGAAGCACAGTGAGGAGTAAATGCAGGACACTGTGCTGGTCACTGTGAAGAGTTGATGAAATAGAGTCTAACACCTGCCCTTAGGGAGCACCCATGCTGGTTGTGGAACCAAAATGTACTCACATGAAAACGAGGCAGATGGTCACAGCCCTTCTGATGATAAATGCAGGACGACGACCTAGCAGGGAGTGAAAGGAAGGAAAGGGTCTTTGTGTAGACTAAATGCTCAGGAGACGTTCGGCGTAAAGCTACTGTCTCAAACTGCAGAGTTACAGAAAAACCTGAAGGTTTTCTCATAAAGGAGATCCAAGGAGATAGTGAGCAAAGCACTTAAAAATAAATTTTTTTAATTGTAGTAAAATGTACACAACATAAAATTTACCATTTTAACCATTTTTAAGTGTACAATTCAGTGGCATTAAGTACATTCGCATTGTTGTGTAGCTATCAACACCACCCACTTCCAGAACTCATTTCATCTTGCAAGACTGAAACTCAATACCCATTAAACAATAATTTCCCATTCCGCCCGCCCCGTCCCCCACCACCCCCCAGCCCTGGCAGCCTTCATTCTACTATTTGTTTCATATGAATTTAACTACTCTAAATACCTTGTATGAGTGGAATCATACGGTATTTGTCCTTTTGTGACTGGCTTATTTCACTAGCATAACGTCTTGAAGGTTCATCCGTATGGTAGCGTGTGTCAGAATTTCATTCCTTTTTAAGGCTAATTCCGTTGCATGTGCATACAACATTTTGTTTATCCATCCATCCTGATGGGCACTTGTTTTGCTTCCACATTGTGGCTGTTGTGAATGAATAACGCTGTCATGAACATGGGTGTACGAATGTCTCTTCAAGAGCCTGCTTTCAATTCTTTAGGGTATATGCAGAGAAGTGGAATTGCTGGTCATATGCTAATTCTGTTTTTAATTTTTTAAGGAATCTCCGTACTGTGTTTCACAGCAGCTGCACCATTTTACCTCCTCTCCAGCAGTGCATGAGAGTTCCAATTTCTCTGTATCCTCAACAACATTTGTCATTTTCTGTTTTTTGATAGTAGGCAACCTAGTGGGTGTGAGTTGGTATCTCGTGTGGTTTTGATTCGCATTTCCCTAATGATTGGTGATATTGAGCATCTTTTAATGTGTTTCTTGGCCATTGATGTATCTTCTTTGGAGAGATGCCTGTTCAAGTCCTTTGCTCATTTTTGAATTAGGTCGTTTGTTGTTGAGTTTTAGAAGTTCTTAACTGTTTTGGATATTAATCTCCTGTAAGATATGTGATTTGCAAATATTTTCTCCCATTCTGTGGGGTGCCTTTTTAATGTGATAGTGTTCTTTGCACAATAGTTTTTAATTTTTATGAAGTCCAATTTGCCTATGTTTTCAACTTGCCTATGTCTTTGGTGTCATAGCCAAGAAATTACTGCCAGTCCCATGTCATTCAGCTTCCCCTCTATGTTTTCTTCAAAGAATTTTATAGTTTTTGCTCCTACATTTAGGTATTTGATCCATTTTGAGTTACTTGTTGTATCTGGTATTAAGGGTCTATCTTCATTGTTTTGCATGTGGGTATCCAGTTTTCTCAGCACCATTTGTTGAAAAGACTGTCCTTTTCCAAATATTGATGGTCTTGGCACTCTTGTCAAAAATCATTTGACCATATATGCAACAGTTTATTTCCTGGTTCTCTATTCTATTCCATTGATCTCTATGTCTGTCTTTATGCCATGGTATACTGTTTTCATTAATGTAGTTCTGCAGTAAGTTTTGAAATGAGGAAGTGTGAGTCCTCCAGATTTGTTCTTTTTCAAGACGGTTTTGGCTGTTCAGTTTCCCTTGAAATTCCATGTGAATTTTAGGATGGATTTTTTTCTATTTATGCAAAAAAGTCATTGGGAGTTTGATAGGGATTGTGTTGAATCTATAGATTGCCTTGGGTAGCATTAACATCTTAGCAATATTTAGTCTTCCAATCCATGAAGATGGGATGTCTTTCCATGTATGTCTTCTTTAATTTCTTCAATGTTTTGTAGTTTTCATTGTAGAAGTCTTTCACCTCCTTGCTTAAGTTAATTCTTAAGTATTTTTTATGCTATTATAAATGGAATCGTTTTCTTAATTTCCTTTTTGGGTTGTCCATTGTTAATGTATAGACACATACCTGATTTTTGTGTGTTAATTTTGTTTCTTGCTACTTTGCTGCCTTGCGTGGCATTTTAAATAGTTTCATAACTCCCAGGATGTTTTCCCTGAGGCAGATTGTTTCCAAGTTGAAGGAGGAAATAATTCTAATAGAGAAAGAACGCACAGACCTGCAACTGCACATGGCAAGAACGGATTGGTGGTGTGAGAACCTCGGCATGTGGAAAGCTTCCATCACTAGTGGAGAGGTAGGTTTGACTGCTTTTCTTCTCAATTTTAACAGTTCGACTTTATAAGGCAAGATTTTGTCCTGGAGAATTAAGGTCAAGGATAGAAAACTTACATTTGTTTTTCAGACTGCATCTCTCTTACCTGCCTCCCCCATATTTTCACTCTGGTTCACCCATGACTGGGAGCTTTCTAGGTTGCCTGGTATAGATGTTATCTCACTCCACTTCAGACAGAAAGCTGTCCTTGTTCCCTGGAATTGTAAGCAACTTTCAGATCGGAACAATTAAATGTCCTTGAATTACCAATTTATTTTTCCATTGAGGGTTGAAATAAGATGGAAAGCACTACTTGAAATTTGGAGATGAAAATTAAAAATGTAAGTGGTGTTTCTGATCGTTCCATCCTGCCAACTTCATTTGCTCAAGAGTTGGTAGCTCCGAGATCTTTAATAATGAATATTTTTTCCTTTGAATTAGAAAATATTTTGCTGTTCTCTGAGGAATATGGAGTAATAGTGTTCAGAATATTCTGCATCCCTTTTCTTTTGTCTGTAAAAATAATTTCATTGAAAGGAAGGATGCTTATAGGCTTTTGCTTGGTTAGCGTGAATGACGCCTTCCTTCCCGCCTGCTCTGCTATCAGCCATGTGGAAACCTCGAGATAAAAGACGGGTCCACCATATGGTACACTAATAACAAGATCCTGAGCGAGGTAGGGTTCGTGTTTTGCCGTATCGTTGTTTCAAAAGGCTTGTCAGATACTCCTTAGATTTGCAAGGGCCTGTCTTTGTTCATCCCTGCCTTTCCAATCAACCCAGTAGCTTGACGCTTAACTCAGGGGAGGGTTTAAAATTCACAGTCATAAATTCACTTCTAGATTAGATAGTGAGACAAAGTACGTTCTCCATGAGAGAACGTTCTCATGAGAACTCCATGCGTGTCTCCTGAAAGCACACACATCACACGAGAGCTGAAGCAAGCACCCTCATGTGTCTTTGGCACTTGTTGTCATTCCCCCTAAGGTAAGCTGCAGGGCAATGTGCCTACTCTGAGGGGAGGCGGAGGGCAGGGGTCAGGGAGGGTTGCACTCAGCCTTGGCGTACCACACAGAAGCTCTTGATAGTGGTGGATGGAGTTATCTTTAGGTTGGAAGTCTAGGAAGCGGGTAGGCTCAGGTGTATGTAACGTCAGAAGGTCGTAGAGGAGGGAAAGAACACACATTCTGTCGCCTCTTTGGTTTTGCCTGGAGCTGCTCTGACATTTCAGTTTATTAAAATTATCTTCCAAAGGCAAACACTGAGGGAGAGCAGGAGGAAAAACCCTCACAAGGCACCTTGCCTGGTAATCAGTTGTTACTCAGAGCTTGCCTCTGGCACCTTGGTCACTGAAAAGGTGATGGAAATGGACACAGAGGGCTCACCTGACTGCCACAGTTCACGAAGCAGTCACACGGGAATGTGTGGAAGGTGTGTTTCCATCGTGCCACACCCTCCTGAGTTCTGATACTGGTGACCCCTTTACTACATGTGTGATCCTCAGACAGTCCAGTGACCCTGTCTCGGCCTCCACTTCACCCAACCTTACAGATGGATAATAGTCCTGCCTCACAGGGCTCACTGTGTGCCCAGTAAGTCTTGTGTCTCTTTCCTCTGCCTTTCTTATTGACTCTTTCTCTCTAATTGGATTTATGATACTACTTCAAGCCTTAAATTCAATGCATTTTCTTTTTGTTTCTTCTCTTATGTATGTTAAGAATAATACCGGCCTATTCTGAATTGTGATGGTGTGTGTGTATGTGTTGATGAATTATCTAAGTTGAGAGGGAGAGGAAATTGTTTCCTGATGTAAAATTTCATGAAAATAGAAATCGTGGTTTGTTGAATCTTGAAATTAAACTGAGGAGGCCCTCATCCTTTTCTGAGAGGTTTTGGTGTATCTCACACCTGTTTACTTGCTGTTAATTGGTTTTTTGAGGAAACAACAGTTAGCACGTTAAGTTTGCTATGTTAGTTTTCTTTTGCTGTATAACGAATTACCACAAGTTTCATGGCTTAAAACAATACTCATTTATTAGCTCACAATTCTGTAGATGAAAAGTCCAGTGCTTATGACTGGGTTGTCTGCTCACCGTATCACAAGGCTGAAATCAAGATGTTCGCCAGATGGAGTTCTTGTCTAGAGACTGGGGAAAAATCCACTTCCAGGTGCATTCAGCTTATTGGCAGAATTCACTTCCTTTTGGTTGTGGAACTGAGGTCTCTGTTCTCTTGCTGACGGCTGGGGGTTGTTCTTAGAAGTACCCTCAGATCCTTTCCAGATCTTCTTCATCTTTAAGCTACCACAACACATCAAGTCCTCCTTGTGCTTCCAGACTTTCTGACTTGCTCTTCTGCTGCTAGCCAGAGAAATCTCTCTGCTCTAAAGCGCTCGTGTGGTGAGGTTAGGCCCATCCAGATCATCTCCCTAGGTTAAGGTCAACTGTACCGTATAACACAAGCTAATTGTCGAAATAGCAACCATGATATTCACAGTCCCGGGGATTATGCAGGGTGTGAACACCAGGGAGAGGGAGATCTTGGGGACATTAAAAATCTTGCCTGCCACATCTCACCATGGTTGTTGTTTTTGTTTTTTTTCCCCCCAAGGTTACAGAAGAGAATGGTGAGCAAATGCCTTGTTACTTTGTCCTGGTGAGCTTACAAGAAGTTGGAGGAGTGGAGACCAAGAACTGGACAGTCCCCAGAAGGCTCAGTGAGTTTCAGAATTTACACCGGAAACTTAGTGAGGTATGAACGCTCGTGAACACAAGATTCGGAATTACCGAGCAAGAAGAGATTTAAGAGCTCATCTCAATTTTTACGCATAAGAAAACTGTTTAATTTTTCTCCTTTGCTGTTGATACTGGCAGAGTGGCATTTTCAGCCTGACATTTAGAAATCTGCTCATAGATCCTACTGTCTAGTCTAGTCTAAATCCTCAGGACAGATAATGGTCTGATCTCTGCTGTGGATTGCCACAGAAGCCCAGAGCTAGAGGAAAGCTAGGGATCGTGTAGGGCCAGTGGTTTCGAAGCTGCCGGTTGTGACCCATTAGTGCGTAGTGAAATCAGTTATGGGTTGCAGCAGTAGAAAGAGAATAGAATGTATTGGATTTTATCACGAAAATTAAAGGACTCAACACAGTGTCATGGTTGAAAGCACAGAGTCTGGAGCCAGACTGTTCAGGTTTAGATCCTGGCTTGAGTTCTCATGAGCTGTCTGACCTGGGACTTGTCACTCTGTCTTTCTGTGCCTTTTTTTTCTCATCAATGAAATGCAGATATTGATAGCACCCACCACACCTATCTCACGGAGTTGTGTGAATTAAGAGAATAAGTGCATACAGAGCATTTAGTAGAATGTGTGGCACGTAATAAACATTATTGTGTTGTTGTTATTATTAGAAGTAGTAACGAACATTGTTTCATAAACCTTTCAGTTTTATAGGTGAGGGTATGTTATGTATATAGATACAGATATGTGCATATGTGTGTGGGTTGCAGTGTAATGTATTTCCTACTGTGAGTTTAGTTAAAAATGTTAGAAAGCCACTAATCTAGGTTAATTCTTGTATTTGCTAGGTGAGGGAAACTGATCCCAGAGAATTTAATTGACTTATTATAGGATGTATACATAGTTGCCAAACCAGGATTAGAATCCAGGTCATCTCACTTTCAATTCAGTATTCTTCCACTTTCCTCGGGAATTGCATCTTCCTAACTCTCCTCCTGTGGGAGGTAATTGCCTTTTCCCCCAGCAATCAAAAAAATTCTTCAATCATTTCTGTTTTCACTTAGGTCCATGTTTCTCTTGCTCAGAGTGAACGGATACTGGTAAACCCTATGGTCACCTCTCAGACCCCTCTTTTGCAAATGAAATATATCTGTTTCCTTTCACCTTTTCTGATAGGGTGATTTTTTTTTAACCCTTTTAATCACTAACTTCTGAACTCTATTACTTCTTCAACTGCTTTTAAAACCAATGGTGGCCAAAGCTTAAGGTCGTACTACAACGTTTCTCAAATGGACTGTGTTCACCCTAGCAGTGTGGAAAGCAAATATTTATCTTAATTTAAGAATAAATTTTCCCCAAAATTATTGAGTAAAATTAACAACGCAGGAAAATGCATCAGTTGCTCTGTGATAAACCATTGTGAAGCCAAAGGTTAGTATCAATCCAGTTGCTGATAAAAACAGAAGGAAGAGGAATTTAGGGGGGATTTTGAAATAAAATCTATGTTGAAAATAAAATGTACTTCGAAAACCAAAAACCATGACACTCAAGTGTTGGAAGAAACAAACCTAATAAACTTCCATGTCCTTTCGTCTCATTGTCACCTTTCCTCATCTGTGGCCTAATGGATGGGTTCTTCTCTTACCCTTGCTGTTTCCTATCGTGTGAATTTTCATTTTCTGAAAGAACCCTTCCTGTTAACAGCTGTGACAGGAATCACCTTTTCAGGTCCCTGGTGATTTTAATTTTCCCTTCCAGCTCTCACTGGCTGTTGCAGTTCTCTAAAATTTCACCCTGCATTTGAACCGTAATTAAAAATCCTTCTTGGGCGGATGTCATTGTACTCGTGCTTTAGTGGCTGTCTAGGAAAGGCCAGTTTTTCCGTTTCCACCACCCGAAGCATTTACATGAACTTGTCACAAGTGACTTGTGACATACTGTCCCTCGCTATGGCCAGGCTGGCGGGGCCTACTGTGACCGTGATGATGGCAACAGGAGTAAAAGCTGTGGCAGGCAGACTCTGTGCTCACTTACTCGTCAATGCCAGTTGATTTCATTAAGCATTTTCAGATGGCCCCAGTGCCTTCCTGACGGCCAGGGTTTGGCAGTGAGGGCAGAGTGTGGAGCTTTTGGAACCCACTGCCCTCTTAGTGTCTGAGGGGCAGACCGGCAGAGTCCTGTGGGAATTGGCATTAAGAACACAGACTTTATGGTCGGGTGGATCTGGGTTTTAATCCTGATCCTCGATCGTCTCATATGTAACATAGGAATGATGATAATTCCGAATGCTTAGGGCTGTTACGCATGCCAAGCTTCTAGCAGTGTCTGGCAGAATGTAGGACTTAATCTACAACGGGAAGTCTGCTATTATTTATTAGTATATTTTATTATTATTAATATATTTACATTTTGCAGTTTGACATTGAAAGGCAGTATTAAAGGTACAACCCAAATGATTCTCTTTCCATTGTCTTCTTTTGTCAACTTTGATAACTTTTTACAGAGATGTTGTAAACAAAACACCTTTTAATAGAAAACCTTCTTCCTGTGAGCCAGGTGTCTATACCTAACATGTTGTGCTACACGCATGTTGTGCAAATCCATCTTCCCAGCGTGGCTTCAGGATTTCCCGGCTTCCAGGCATTCATGGGTGTAGGGATGAGCTTGAGCTTTTTTTGTCCCATTCCTCCAGATTCCTCGAGCCTCATTAGAACACATAGGTTTCCAAGGTCTGAAATCTCAGAGGAATGAGTACAAGAAGAAGATAACTTGGTTTGTTCTGGTTAAAATTCTCAAATCTTTTTTTAAGATTAAAATGTAATTTCAAGATACTAACATTTAATTTTCTTCCCCTCCAGTGTTTCCCTTCTTTAAAAAAAGTCCAGTTGCCTTCTCTGAGCAAGCTGCCTTTCAAATCTATAGATCAAAAGTTTATGGAAAAGTCAAAGAACCAATTAAACAAGTTTTTACAGGTGAGTGAGTGACAAGTTTTGGATATGAGAGGAGTCGTTAGCTATTTTGGGTTAAATAGTCATCATTCTAAGAGCTTGCTTGTTTGCTTCCTATTCTCACAGGCCAGGCCAAATCCTCAAAATATCTTTGATCTTTTTTTTCGTTTTGGGTAATTGAAGTATACCATACATACTGAAAATGCAGATGATACGTGTACGGCTTTCTCCATTTTCACAAACCAAACACGCCCTTGTAACTGGCACCCAGCCCAAGACACAGAACATTGCCAGCCCCTCCAGCTTCCTTCCGTCACTGCTCCTCCCCGAGAGGGAACCGCGGTGCTGGCTTCTCACAGCACAGATAGCGACATTGTCCTTGAGCTTCATATAAATGGAATCATACAGCGTGCACTCCTTTGCATCTGACTTCTTTCACTCAGCATCATATTCATGAGATTCTCCCTCGTGAGTGCAGTTTTCATTGTAGATCATCCGTTTTCATTGTTTAGGTTTTTTCTTGCATGAGTACATAGATTCCAGTCCTTCCATTGTTGAACATTTGGGTAGTTTCCAGTTTGAGGCAATTAGGAAGAGAGCCTCTATAAACTTCTTGTGCTTGCCTTTTGGTGACTCTGTGTTGGGTAATACCTAGGGATTTGGGTTTTCCAGTTTTTCACAGTGGTGGTAGCACTTTTTACACTCTCACCAGCAGTGTGTAAGGGTTCTAATTGTTCTACATCCTCACCAGCGCTCAGCCATTCTCATGGGCGTGTCCTGGTAGCTTATTGTGGTTTTAATTTGCATCTCCCTGACGACTAATGAAGTTGAGCACCAGTCATACTGTGAACTGGCCAATTGGATAGTTTATTTTATGACGTTAAAGTCGTCGTCTTTGTCTACTTCTCAGTCCCGTTGTCTGTCTTTCCCGTGTTGCTCTGTAGGAGTCTATGTGTGTTCTGGATTTGAGCCTTGTTAGACCATGTGTTGCAAATATCTTCTCCCTTTCTGTGCATTGCCTTCTCACTCTCTCAATGATTTCTCTTAATGAACAGAAGTTCTCAATTTTAATTTAGTCCAATTTATCAATTTATGCCTTTTGTGCTTGTTAAGAAATCTTTTCCTGCTCCGGGGTCCTAAAGATATTCTCTAAATTTCCTCTAGACCCTTTGTTTTCCTTCAGTCTGTTTTTAGAGAATAAGGCTGTCCCCAGTGTGTTTTTTTTTTTTTTCTTTTGAGGAAGATTAGCCCTGAGCTAACATTTGCTGCCAATCCTCCTCTTTTTTGCTGAGGAGGACTGGCCCTGAGCTACCATCCATGCCCAACTTCCTCTACTTTATATGTGGGGCGCCCGCCACAGCATGGCCTGACAAGCAGTGTGTAGGTCCACACCCGGGATCCAAACCGGCGAACACTGGGCCACCAAAGTGGAACGTGCGAACTTAACCGCTGTGTCACCGGGCCAGCTGCCCCAGTTTTTCCTTAGCTGGGCTCTCTATATTCAGAGTATAGTTAAGCTACTCAAACCGTGGATCCCAAGGTCCTTATAATTCTCAGAGACGTGGAACTTTGCCTTCTAAGACACTTTTTGCCTCTGCAGTAGTAACTAGAAGTCCTGAGATTTTAAATAATGGATGTTGCCAAATTCTTAGTAAAAGCTATGTTAAAACATAATCATTGAATCAGAAGGATGGATCATAGTTAAAATAGATACATTTAAGCCAGAGTTGCCTTGAAAGTGTTAATCTCTTTCTCTCATATATTCATCTTTCTCTTTCTCCCTCTCTCTCTTTATATGTATATGTGTGTATATAAGCATATGTATGCATGTGTAAACATATATGTATGTAAACAAATATACATATATATATCTGGAAATAAAATAACTGCACCTTAGACAAATTTTCTGAGTTTAATTATGGCAGGGCAGGGGTAGAGAATCATTAATGTTCAGATGCTCTTATTGGAGAGTATTTAAACCTGAAATACTACCATTTTGTTGCTGATTCAGAATGTCTAGGAAATATTAAACCCACTCAAGGATGGTACCTGATTAAATTGTTCAGATGAGTTAAAGATCCTTTTTGTGAAATGAATGTGTATTATTCAGAATCCAGGATTGGTAAGCCCCGGGACGTATAGCTTTGGAACCTCCCAGCTGACTCTGCGGTTTCCCTCCAGCCTCTGTGGTTGGGGAGGGTCTCAGTTTGCTTGGTCTTCCCAGCCCTGCAGCCGCCTTTCCTGACATGCTGCAGAGACTGCCCTTGTTCCTGCACTTTCCGGGATGCGGAGAGGGGTCCTCTGTGCCCTTAGTGGACTGTTGGTGAGGCACACGGTTTAGTGAGTGCTGCCATTGCACCAAGAGAAGCGTGCACTCTGGCGCACTGCCGATGGGTGGTGTGGGCCTGGCTGAGGGCAGGAATAAGCTGCAGCTAAGCCAGATGACACAGTGGCCATTTATCTTTTAATCAAGAGGATCTTAAGTCAGAAAATACTGGTTTAAAAAGCTTTTCATTTCCTCAAAGACTTTATTTGAAAATGCTAACTAACTGTTCAGTATTTTTAGGTGGGTTACACAGCAGACTATATTATCCCCCCAACCACAAACAGGAAAAGCAAGATGCAGAAAGTTTCGTCTGAAAGGCAGATATTGTTAGGTCCACAGAACCTCCCAGAAAAAGGAATTCCACTGAGTGTATGTTTACTTGGATGTTCATATATGACATGTGGTTCCCTCTGGAAACATACTAATAATACAGATATTCAATAATCTGGCTAATCATTCTTGGCCATGCCATCGTTTATATCTTACTTCATTCCTGCATGCCATCTTCTTGGATCCTCACATACACATACCACCTACTCCAGCGATTTCCCCACTTCTGGCTCTCTCCCACTTCTGGGTGTGCACGTGGTGTGCACTCTGCTCGGGATGCTTTGCACCTTCCTCCATCATCCACTGAACACTCATCTTAGGTCTTCATAGAACAGAATAACGCGCTTGAAGAGTTTGCAGGGAAGGAGTTGGGAATGGGATTCCATTCTCAGAGTTTAAAGACTATAAAATCCCACTGATGCCTTGCCCTACAGACATAATCTTTGAGAACATTTCTGACTTTTCACACATAATTTAATTTGGTTATTTTCCTTCATCATGGAATATAACCTAGGCCAAAGACTTAACACCCTTAATCATTTCCTTATTTATATTGATTGTATTAAGGTTAGTTATCATTTCCTACTATTTTATAGAATAATGTTGGAACGTAGATTAGCTAAAGGAAATCAAGTTGGGGGAGACTGTCTCACTCGTCCTAATCTACCCTCACACACAACTGAACATTACTACTCTCAACAAGGAATAAAGGCCTGTTTATTGGGCTCAGGGGCCAGGGAAGGCAGAGTGACCCCACCTGCCCATCCGCCTTAATCTCCTTCCCCCCATGTAAGGTAGAACCTGTCCATCTTCAGGCCAATCTTCTGCAGGATACGTGAAGCTACAGCCGCTGGAAAGCTGGTGGAGCTGCTTGGCTGCCCCGGCCCCAGTGTGGCAGCATTGGGCGTGCTCAGAGGTGCTTATCCTAGGGAAGGCCATAGGGTTTATCAGATGTCAACCTTTGTCTGAACAGATATAATGTGAACAGCATGGCCCAGCTCCTCTGGGACTAGAACTTAGCCTCTTCCACCACCCCAGTTTCTGTCATCAGACGCACAGTCTGCTCCCCAGTGTTCCATCTCCCCCAAGGGGGTTACACCTTATTTCCCACTGTTTTATTTATTCCTACTCCTGTGTCTTTTAATAGTAGACATTTAAACCTTCTTGTGGTCACCTTGTTAATTTTACTGTCTTACTGTAGCCCTTGCTTATACATAAACAGACTTGATTTGTATCCTCTTTTCCTCTCTCCTAAGGCCAGATAAGTACATAAAGAACTTGAGGAAATTTCCAGGGGAAGGGCCAGTAGAAACAGGTAATTACACAAACAAGCACGGCTTGGAAGATGGCCGCACAATGAAATAAAACTATTGCCTGGCAGGCAGGGCCACCATGTGACAACTCAAAGTTCTTTTTTCAGCTGTTGCATGAAGTCTGAACATAGCCATAAGGGGTGGATTAGGCGTATCCTTGTGTAATGTGCAAGTACGTAAGTTGTTCAGACACAAATGAGGGAAAGTTAAGTTGACTTTCAAAGGCAGAGGTCCCAGGATCTGTAAGCTGTGTGCAAAGGGAGAGTTTTGTGTTGCACTGAGCAGTGCAAACTGGAGTGAGTTCTCTTGTCTGCACAGTATCTCCCACAAGCAGAATGGTTAGGACACTCCTGTTATCCTAGAGAGGATCGCTTGCCACTCGGATCATTGAGAACTGATCTAATGTGTTTTCTTTCATGGGGAAAGGGAAGTGGTTTTAGGTTCAGAATTATGATGTAAGTAAATCCCCCAATGCAGTCAATTCTGCCTTGTCTGTCTCCACTTGTGGTAGCTTCTCGCAACACGGATATATTCCTGTATAGGAGTGGTTAATCCTCTTCCTTCCACAGAATCTGCTTTCGGATGAAAGACTCTGTCAGAGTGAAGCACTTTATGCCTTTTTGAGCCCTTCTCCTGACTACCTCAAGGTTATTGATGTGCAGGGGAAAAAACCCACTTTTTCATTGTCCTCATTTTTGGAGAGACTTCCTCGTGACTTCTTCTCCCATCAAGAGGTGAGCTGTCTAAAAGTTGTACCATGTTGGTAGCATGTTTAAATGAATGTCTTTTTGAAGGCTGTTTGAATAACAGTTATTTGTTGAAAGCTTGCTGCTAATCGGGAGAAAACAAATTCATCCATGTTCAGTTATGATCACTGTTGTATTTGGGGACACCTGCTTGTGCTCCCCTACAAGCCACTCGGAAGAATTAAGATACAGAAATGAAAAGATTGGGGCTGGCCCAGTGGTGTAGTGGTTAAGTTCGCATACTCCGCTTTGGTGGCCTGGGGTTGACTGGTTCAGATCCTGGGTGCACGCCTAGCCCTGCTCATCAAGCCATGCTGTGGCAGCATCCCACATAGAAGAACTAGAAGGACTTATAACTAGGATGTACAACTATGCACTGGGGCTTTGTGGAGAAAACAGAAAAAGAGGAAGATTGGCAATAGATGTTAGCTCAGGGCCAATCTTCCTCAAAAAAAATGGAGGAGGGGAAGCTATTTAACCAGTGATAAAACACAGACATCAATTTAAAAAAAAGGAAATGAAAAGATTAATGACAAAAGGTGGGTAAGGGAAACGTGGATGGGAAGTTCTATAGGACTTCTTCCACTAAAAGTGGATAGCCAGTCCTTGGGGATGAGACTGTCATTATGGAGGAGTTGGAGCTAAGACTGAAGGTTTGGGAGAGGAAGGTGTGTTTGCAGAACAGTCAGCAGGTCACTGGACTCGAGGGGACGGGTTCTATATTGGGTTAATGGAAGATGAGGCAAAGAGGAGGAGGAGGGGGGCAAGGTCATGCTGGGCTGAGGAGTATAGACTTTATTCTCAGGGAATGGAAAGCCATGGAATATTTTGAAGCAAGATGAATTTAACGGAGATAATGTATGGGTAAAGGAAAGAATAGAGACTGCAGACGTTTGGGATCTTATATTCTGGACCTCAGGCTTCCCCTCAGACTAAGCTCCTAACTTATATTTAGGCCACCAAAGCCCCTTGTTTGACTCTCCAGCAAATTGCACAAGGTCACTTCCAGAATTTGGCATCTCCTTAGTTCATTGCCAAACGCCACTGCCTCTTCACCGGGATTGCTTTAATGAGTTTGGACAGAGGACCTGATGCTGGAAAGGAGCCTGCTGTTTTACTGCCTTCTGAGCTAGGAGGAGAAGTCAGTGTGTACTATAGAGCATACCCACACCAGGGTTCAGATCTGTGCGTAAACACGCTTCCCTCCCAAACATCTCTCCCTCTTCTTTCCTTCATGGCTGTGCATGTAACGTCTGGCTCTGCTTGGCCAGCTTACCTCCATTACCTCCCGTTTATTCCTGAACCCCTTGGAATTTGTGTTATGGCCAGTCCCTCCATGAATTATTCTCTGAAGGTGGTGCCAGTGGCCAAATCTGGTGGCTTCCTCTCCGTCTTCACCTTCTGCAGCCTCTTTGCAGCATTTCATGTTGCTGGACTTCTTGTAAAGCTGTGAAGTTAAAGGGAACTCCTCTTGTCTCTGTGACTTCTCAGTCCTTTCCTCTGCTCATCCTGTCCCCCCAGAGTCCTGTCATTAGTCCTCTGCTTGGTCCCACAACTTCGGCCTCTCTAGCTGTCTACCTCGCTGCAGACATTAGAATGAACTCTCCCAGCTGCCCTTCCACTGCCGGTGTTTGTCCCTCTGACGGCACTTCGTCTGCTTATAGAAACAGCTGTGTGCATATGTGTCAGTCTCCCCAGAGAGCTATGGGCCACTGAAAGTCTGGATCCATGTCACATGCACCTGCACTAGCCTGGTGCCTGGCGTATAATGGGTTTTGAACTGAAACTTGCCGATAATGCAGATCAGAAAATGAGGCACGCTGAAGTACAGAATAAAAGCTTGCATCAGAGCTTTAAAAATAACTAAATTACTTTAAAATATACATGTTTAAAAAAGAACAGTGAATTCAGAATCATCCAACTTTAAAAACTCAAAATGGTGAGAAAACTATTTTGTTCTCTGCTAACTCACTCCTGATTCATACAGCGGCAGAGGTTTTCAAAATGATTTTAAACCTTGAATAAGGCTTTAGGATCAAGCTTTTCCCTGAGGTTAGATACATTTGGCCCTCTTTCTTGAAAATACATTAATTTCTGCATGTAGGAAAGTGGAAGGGTTATGTAAGGTTGAAATATGAGTACATGGTTTGGAATTTACACTCGAAAAAGGACAATAACTTTACCAACTTTCTTGCATAAATGATCTGCTTCCTATGACTTTTCTGTGCCTCCAGGAGGAGACAGAGGAGGACAGTGACCTCTCAGATTATGGTGATGATATGGATGGAAGGAAGGACGCCTTGGCTGAGCCATGTTTCATGTTGATCGGGGAGATTTTCGAACTTCGCGGAAGTAAGCAAGCCTCTTTGTTATTACTTAGTGGTATTTGCTGGGTAAGTGGTGCACACACACACATTTAATATCCCTTTATTCCTGAATCAAACGTGAATTTCCATTCATTCATTCAGGAAATACGTTTAAGAGCCCACCAGATACCATGGTAGGAGCCGAGGTTACAACCTTAAGACAAAATCATCTGTGTGCTTATGGAACTTAGAGACCCGAGTCACCCTGCACCGTTTTCCTCTGAATGCAGGAAGATAGAGTGCTTTGAATTTCTTTTTATGTGACTTAGCATAGCCGCATTGCTTTACCACCAAAAGGTATACAAAAAATAATTTTGCAGAGCAGAGGAAGAGCCCTGTTGCTGAAGGTGAGGTTGTGGTGCTGTTAAGATAGGATTATGGCCGGGGATGCAGGAGTGCCTTACCCTAACTTTTCAACTACCTTTCTTCCCATAGAGGAGTGTTGTCAGTGGAGGGGTGGGGGGATTTTGCCCCCAGGGGACATTTGGCCATGTCTGGAAACATTTTTGGTTGTCACAGCTTGGGGGATGGTGCTACTGGCATCTTGTGGGTGAAGGCCAGGGATGCTGCCAGACACCCAGCAGTGCACAGGACAGCCCCTCACAGCAAAGAGTTATCTTGCCCAGAATGACAGTAGTGCTGAGGTTGAGAAGTCCTACCCTAGTAGTTCTTTTTTTTTTTTTTTTTTTTTAAAGATTTTATTTTTTCCTTTTTCTCCCCAAAGCCCCCCGGTACATAGTTGTGTATTCTTCGTTGTGGGTTCCTCTAGTTGTGGCATGTGGGACGCTGCCTCAGCATGGTCTGAAGAGCAGTGCCATGTCCGCGCCCAGGATTCGAACCGACGAAACACTGGGCTGCCTGCAGTGGAGTGCGCGAACTTAACCACTCGGCCACGGGGCCAGCCCCCTACCCTAGTAGTTCTTGAGAGAGATGTACTTAGAACAAACAAGAGCAAAAAGAAGATCAAAATACTGTATCTGTTAAGACCCGCACAAGTCTTCCCCAAAGCGGTACTTTGGCGTGAGGTCAAATTGTACTGCTTGGCTCAGTCTTGAGTCCCATATAGCACTCACACCTTCCATAGGCCCCCAACACTCTACATCGTGAGACCAGTATACCAGAGCCTCAGTACTAGATAGAGGTGCGGCAGGTACCTAAAGGCACATCTAACCCCCTAGCAGAGGAAGCAAATGAGAGGAGCAAGGGTTTGCAAGGCACTGCCAGCAACTGGTAGAATGTTGCCCTGTGAGCGTCCTGGGTTCCACTCAGATTAGCATCTCTTCCCTTGGGATGAAGAAGGTAGGCTGGGAGTTGGTTTTATAGGAAATGGGGCTGTGCATCCCTTCTTATTTATATATCCATTAACATGTCACCTGCAGAATTATTAACAGATGAAAAAACTTCAAGTACTATTATAAACTTGAGCATGTCTTATAAGGTCTTTTAATCCTCAGTATCACCTACAATGTCTGATCCATAGTAGATGATCAATAAAATGCCTGGATGGATGCACTGATGAATGAATAGACAGGAAAATTTTAAATGCTAAAATTAATTATCTTTGGTCATTGAACTTTTTCTTCCCCTAAGCTAAAATAATATATAATATCAATCAGCACACATTTGGGGAGCATATGTTTTAGATAAAACCCTGTAGGGGAAACAAAAATATATCAGATGCAGATTCCTCCTTCACTGAATTTACAACATAAGAGTTTCAAAGATGTAATTCACATCAAGCAGTACACACAATTAAATTCTAAACTACAGGCAGAGATTTATATATAAGGATGTTCATTTTAGCATAATTTCAATAATGAAAAGTTGGAACTAACCTAAACTTCAGATGGGGGATAAATTATGTAAAAAATACCCATATGATGGAATATCATCCAAATATTAAAGATCCTTTCAGATGAAACAGCTATAGCTGTTCCATATTTTAGACAGTTGAAGATATATGCTGATGTTTAACGTGGTTCAATGGAGGCAGAAAAACTAGTCCTCAGGATGCATACTAATGTTTAACTTGGTTCTGTGGGCAGGAAATTAGTACTCCACCCAAAGTCCAACTCTTCCTCATTGAAGTCTGGCCCATTAAATCGTGAAGCCTGCCAATTTCGCATAAAGTTGGTAAAAATAAGGAAGCACCGTCTCAGCCTTTTGTCAGTGTGTTCTTTGCGATACAAAGAGCTTGAGACGTGCGGATGCGTCAGAGCCAGTCCGGGCAGGAGTAGGGCTCCAAATCCCGTCTTGCAGCGTGCACATCCTCCCTCATATGCCTGCTCAGAAGCATGTTTGGTTGTGCTAGTGACATTTCAGAGGGGAAGAAATAGAGCGTCGTTTATAATGAGATGTGATGTATTTGCCATCAGCAAAATCCTAGCGTTGCTGCAGCTGCCTCTGCGGCTTTGAGCGAATGAGTCTCTGGAGTAATGGGGCTTTTTCTTATGGGGGTGGGGACGGGGAAGGGTAGGAAAAAGCATAGAGTAAGGGCGCAGCACCGATGGGAGAGGACTGTAGCAGAGCCATTTTTGGTTCCTGGTCTGGTTTACTATCCAAAATGGAACCAGTAATATAGCCTTTTTAAAAATTTATAAGCAGTCACTTGGCTGCCGGGCATTCTTCCTAGAGTTGCACGTGCCCTCAGACCCTCTGAGGGGGAGCTTCCTCTCCTGTCCTAGAAAGGCAGAGTGAAGTTATTGACACTGACAGACATGCTGCCTTCAGCCTGAACACCAGCCCCAAATGAACACGTCTGCCTGCTGACGGCGTGCTCTGAATCCCATCAAAAATTTACGACACGTTTGAGGCGTTGTTCTGATTCCAAGACTTGACTCTTACTTGAAGGATTAACACTACTTTAACGGGACATTTAGATACATTTAAAACGTTAAAAAAGACCATAGAATGTTTTAAAGTCAAGTACCGAGACTGTGTTCATTGTTGATGTCTGTTTGTGTGTCTTCCCTGTAGAGAGCTGTTTGTGAATTTGCTCCTTTTAGATTTTCTTACTGGTGCAGGAGCCCTGAACTCTTGCCTCCATTATAGCAAACTTTGAGTTCCTCATTTCCTCATGGGTCAGTAGCTAATAAACATTTTATTGAAAGGAGGTAAATATATAAATGGGAAATTCGGTTTAGGTTCTAATTTGTGGACCTGAAATATCTTCACAGCGTTTCTTTGCCTTCTTTTGATTTATATTCATGGTCTATACTTGCAAAAATCTGTCTCCGTGTTCATAATAAAAGTTTAGATCTGTGGAACCCTTCGCAGTGCTCTTTTGCACTAAATAGTGACAAGACCCTCAGAGCCAAAAAAAAAAAAAAAAAAAAGCACATTAATACTGCCCTTTTCCAGATGAGGAAACTGAGGCTCAGAGAAAGTGATTGTGCCCAGCTGCTCTGGAGAGTGGCCCAGAAGAGTGCTCAATTCACGTCACACTCAGGATCCTGGCTCTGCGCAGTTTACCTTTCTTCCCCTAAAGGCGTAAAACATAGGAGAGTACGAGATGATCTACAAACTACTGTTGACATGGGAGCAGCTAGACCCATCAGTTCATTAATATTTCAAAATATTTGTCAACATCTCTCTACAGGTGTTTCTCATTCAGAGCAGTGTGTTAGAAAATTGGGTTCAACAAGACAGATAGAAATCTGAAATGGGAATTGTACTGTCTGTTAGTGAAAAACAGATATGTTCGCAGTAGCCCAGGGACATATGAAGTAAAGTATTATTTCCACTTGCTAGCTCAGCTGTTGTTTAGGCATTGAAAAGCTATAAAAACTCTTAGGTTTCATCTTAGCAATTGCTAAGGAGAAAATGAAAGCTTAGAGGAATTTTCCTGCGCAGAAGTTTGCTAACTTGGACCCAAATTCTGCAGATATGATAGCCCTGACTTGGTCTCAGGCCTCTGATTGAGTTAAGTGGTAAGATTTATGCTTTGTGCAGCTATGAAAATGTCATAATTGTGATGTCCTGTGATAATACTTTTCCTCTTATTTATATTTTAGTGTTTAAATGGGTGAGAAGAACATTAATTGCTCTTGTTCAGGTCACTTTTGGAAGAACCATCAACAAGTGAGTTGCCTGAAATTCATATTTGAATTTATGCCCTTGGCGTTTGCCTTAATAGTGACATCTCCTTGTGGTGTAGTAGCCAGTGAGCTCTCTAAGTAAAGGTATTTTATATTCTCTTACTTCTGATATGATTCTAAGATTGGATAAGGAAGCAGATTTCTGAAAGAACTTCTCCCACAGAATGCTTGGTGAACTAGATGATAAGAGCTTGAACCACCTCTGTCATCTGGCTGACAGGGGTCACGAGATTCTGTTCTGTAAAGTTGTCTCTTGATCATGATGACCGGTTTGAGTTTCTTGGGTACAATGTTTCTATGTCAGATGGTGGGAAGCACTTTAAGGCTTAGACTGTCAGCCACAATGAAAGTAGGATGAGCATCAAATGACAGGTATTTCTTTGGCGGAAAATGCAAACCATATATTTTTTTAGAGTTGAGGTAACAAAATAGTAATTCCTCTTGTTAGTTAATATCTGAGTATCCCTCAGGGGCGTGTGTATCATATAACAATATTAGAAGCCATATGTACATTCTAAACTATATTACATTATCGAAATACATAAAAGTTCAACTCTATACCCAGTATTCTTCAAGAGAGCAACATTATGATATTCCTGCACAATAAAAATGTGAATCACCTGCTAAAAATGAGGGAAAGAATCACTTGTTGATACAGCAAAATATGTCTTAACATGAAATTATCACCTTTTTCTGAAAGATTTAGTTGTCAAACATATGTACAAGATTAATATGATATAGTTTAATCATATAAATCTTATCAATTTTGATGGGAACATAAAGAACATACTATCTTTTTATTCATTTGCAAATAGACTATATTTCCCTTATGGTCATAAACGAAAGTTTACTTCTATTTATTTCTAAGGTTTTTTTTAAAAATGGTGTTAGTGGCTTGTTTGTTGACTTAGTATCATAGGCTTTTATTTTGATCAGAAAAATGGCCAGTTTAACTTACAGTTTCAGTTTAAGGCAAACTTCTTAACCTTAGTATTGACAAGGCCTTGGATAAAGAAACTGCCAAAATGGTCCTGTTTTTCTCAGCACTCCAGACTCGCTCATTTATTTTCCTTTTCAGGTTCAGCAAATCATGCATACTTTTCTTGCTCCTATTTATGATATTGGCCCTTAATTATAAAATGAGCAGCTGTGGTTTGTGTGTGGTGAATACATTTGGCAGTTATTTTCATGGGGCTGGAGGAGGGGCATCACGTAGAGAATTTTCAGGCTGTTCATTTCAACAGGCTTTTGATCAGGTAGAGACATTATGGAGCACCTGGCCCTTTGCTATTTTTGCCTTTAGCAGATGATGACACATCATAAAATTAAGCAGCAGCACAATATGTGCCTCTTGCCTTGTACCAACTATAATTTCACATACCAGAATCGCTTCAAAAGCTTCCTACGGTTTTGGCTAATAGAAAGTCAGGCCTAAATTAATAGAAAATGCTTAGGTGATGGCCTTTGGTAAGAGTCACTTACCTAATTTAAGTTGCAAATGGAAATTTTCTTAATTTCTTCATGGAGTGCCAGGGAGTAACTCAAAGCAAGAGTACAGAAAAAACAAGACGTCCACATTTTTATGTAGATTTTTCTTGGGCAGGTCAGCAGGTTCTCTCTTAAAAGCAGAAGTCCCATTAAATCAGTAAAATTATTTTATTTGGTCTAGAGAGGAATTGCACAGTTCTAAGCAACACAGGGAAGTATCCTAGGAGACATGCAGTTACAAACAGAATTAGCATAGTTTTGACTCACAGGAAAGTTTAGACTTCAATAGTGACTGATTTCTGTGTGCAAAGTACTCGGCTTAAAACATCGATTTCAGATACCATTTCTGAAAACCGTACGTTGTCCCTTTAAAAATCTGGTTGGCAAGTCAGGTTCTTAAAGAGCTTTTTGATTTATTATTCATGAATTGAGTTTGAAATTTCAGGTCTTTCTGGCACTAAGAGTCTAAGATGATTCTTTTCCCCTTTCAGCAGAGATTTTGGGCTCTTTGAACGTGTTTACTTGTGTCTTGACAGCGGAAATCCTGTAATTGGTTAGAATTTGACTAATGACTAATGAAATAGTGTAGTGTGGAAGACTTGAGTAACCAGATAAAAGCCATTTATTTATAATTGTGCAAGTCAGATGTCTGCCCAATTTTTCATCCCCATGGAAATGTGAAATGAGAGAGCAGTGTATCGTTGAGAGTCCTTCACTTTATGGTGAAAGGAGCTCCCTGTTTTCCCATGCCCATGAGCATGTGAGGGGTCTGCCCTGGGTCGGAACACTGCCCAGCGCTATCTGCCATAGCAACACCAAGAGACAGCTAGCGAAAAAGCTTGGTTCTTCCCCAAGACTTCAGGAGCTCAGGGGGCTTTTCCAGACCACTTTCAACAGTCTTTAAATGGATTTATGTTTTCAGTTTATACCTCTTCATGGAGAAATTAGTATATTAAGTACTGTGCATGGTTAAGCATGGTTGCAAGCTTCAAGCACATCAGCCGTCCCCTCTCAGTTCCCGTTTTGCAGATTGAAAGATGCGCATGGGCGAACCTTTGGAGAAGTCAGTACCCGTGAGACTGTGAGCTCCAGGAATGCATGGTCATCCAGTCTTAGCAAATAAAAAATGACTTGTAGAGCCAGAGTTTAAAAATCCAATTTCTGGTTTATTCATCAAACATTTAGATCAGGCTGTATCTTAACCTACCCATTGATAAATGCCTTTTGAGAATAGAGCATAAAATTTTTAAAAAACCTCATCCAAGAAATATTTTTCTCTTAAAAGACAAATCCGGGACACAGTGAACTGGATTTTCAGTGAGCAAATGTTGGTTTACTACATCAGTGTTTTCCGGGATGCTTTTTGGCCGAATGGGAGATTGGCACCACCGACCACAATCAGAAGCAAAGAACAAAGTCAGGAAACAAAACAGAGAGCCCAGCAGAAACTGCTCGAAAACATTCCAGGTGAGGCCTGGGTTCCGATCCTGCAAAGCACAGAGATCAAAAGGCAGCGTTAACCTTATTAAGGCATCTTTCATTTATATCCCTCAGGAAACATTATTTACAATGAAAAAAATGAGCACTGTTTTTTTTTTCTTTGAAATCGTATCTTGTCCTTTGCTAAGAAATTATACTGAGAATCTTAATAAGAACAATCCTGGTTATAATACTTTCTCTTAACTAGAAAGATGTTTTAAAACAGATAAAATTTGTGCTTTGAAAATCCTGCTAAGGAACACTATTTTGAGCCTTAATTTTTTTTTTTTTTTAAAGATTTTATTTTTTTCCTTTTTCTCCCCTAAGCCCCCCAGTACATAGTTGTATATTCGTCGTTGTGGGTCCTTCTAGATGTGGCATGTGGGACGCTGCCTCAGTGTGGTTTGATGAGCAGTGCCATGTCTGCACCCAGGATTCGAACCAACGAAACACTGGGCCGCCTGCAGCAGAGCGCGCAAACTTAACGACTCAGCCACGGGGCCAGCCCCATTGAGCCTTAATTTTTAATTGGGTAGCGCTGTGTTAAAATTGTAGTTTGTAAAAATGCCTTGCATTTGAAAATGCCTTGCCTTGAAAAATTGTAAATAAACTTATTTTCTCTTTAAACATTTGAAAGAGCTGATCATTCATGTTCCTCATGGCTCGGTGCTGATATCGATTGTGTATGTATCATGGAATAGCTCCTTCACTGACTATCTGTGCATAGTGCACTTTATCAATAACAGCATGGAATATAAACTTCATTTTTCAGATGCGCTTCAGAGCCTTGTTGGACAGCAAAATGCTCGTCATGGTATAATAAAAATATTCAATGCACTGCAAGAAACCAGAGCCAATAAGCATCTGATATACGTGAGTAATTTACAGCCTACCAGAGGGTTAACTGTTTCTCCAGTTGTACATTTCTGTCCCCATATCAGGGTAGATTTTAATTCTTTTTTTTTTTCTTTGCATCATTCAACATGATTTATTTTTTGACATCATCGGATTGTCTTTCATATGTTAGCAGAAGATAGCACTTTGGAATTTCAAAGCACTAATCAATGCATGGAATTCCTCCTCACTCCCGAGTTTTGAACTAATTGAGAGATTCGGGGAGATGAAAAGTAAAATATCAGCTTTATTGCTAAGAAAGCATTTGAAGAATGAGTTGTAGGAATGTCCAGATAACCTCCCAAATATCCTGAACATATCCTTCCTAAAATCCTGCCTGCTCCTCAGGAGTTAAATACTGTCCTGCCAAGTTTACCCATATGGGGAGCCTGTACCTGGATGCATCCTGACTTAGGCAGGAAGAGAACAGGGTGAGAACCCAGGAGTAGCTGAGGCCCCTGATTTCCTCCTTATGAGAACTGAGAAAGGCTGAAACCCCAGGTGGCACACACTGGGCAACTACTTCCTTTGGAAAGAGGAGAAGAGATTTGATATTTTCCCTACTGCCTACATTTTCACTGTCATTTGGGTCATTAATCTGGTTAACAAGAGTATAGTACTAGAAGCATTATCATCATTCACTTTATGGTGGAATTTGTAAATGATTTAAACAAATACTTGAATAAAAGCAATGATAGCTAACCAGACACAAAAAAGCAGCAACCATAAAGAAAATGTTACAAACTGAGCTACATTAAAATAAAGAAATTGTTTAATTAATACATTAGATTTTAATTCTTTATGTTCTTAATCATTCTTATTACTTGTAACTCTGAGCTCATTTTCTCAGCTTCATTTTTGTTTGTCTGTTCAATTTGGGTTAAAAAAAAAGAAAAGAAAAAAGTACCCCCAGTGGATGAAGCATGTTCCTTCTCTCATACTAGTTGTCTCCCTTCACTCGATTGGTTTTCTTATTTCAGCAAAGCAAACTGTTTCCCAGTCATCTGATTATATTTAGCAATATCAAATATCATTGATGGTTTGATAATGCTTAACAGACATGAAATAAGTATTAATTTCATTTGAGAGTAACTTGTTCACTGAGAATAATCTCAGACCTAAAATTAGACTTTTCTCTTAGACGTGGATATTTATTTTGAGTTAAACCCTTAGAGAAAAAAAACACACTTTCCCCCTTTTTTCTTCTTCTTTTTTGGCTCAGGTACTGATGGAACTGCTGCTAATTGAATTGTGTCCTGAGCTGAGAACTCATTTAGATCAACTTAAAGCTGGTCAAGTTTGAGACTGCACAAATAAACACCAGAGAAATGTCTGTGTAATAATAGACATGAAACATTTTCCTCTTTTCCGCAGAGGGCTAGACTGAGAACCATATTGATTTTTATTTTAGCTCCCTCCCTTTAGTTTTATGTGAAGTAAGCAGAATTAGGGGAGGAAATGATGCTGTCGTAGGCAACAGGAAAAAAACCACTTCTGTTAAGTATTGATTTTTATTTTAATAATAATATAAATACTTTAAAGTTCAACATGCTGATTGAAATACACGTTAATATGTGATAAGAACCTAGGAAATATTTTAAATATTTATGAAAATGGTTTTGTTTTAAAATGAAGAACTATGAATATTGTACAGTTAATTTCCTCACTGAGGATTCTGAACATTCCTGTATTATTTCGTGTGTACTGAAGAACATTGTCGTGCAATGCTTTGTGTGAGGTTATCGTGAAAATTTTATTGTCTTTATTTTTACCAAAGATTTCCCATAGTTTGAAGCATTTGAAGCAATAAAATATAAAAATGAATCATAGAGCTCTATGATGTTTAAGATGCTTCTCTCTCAAAAAAAGAAGGGGTCGAAAGACTTCAGGCAATTCAAATATTTATCAGATGCCTTTTTTGGAGAACACACTGTGTTGTAAGTACTTCTTCAAGGAGGTATAGAGTTTGCTGCCTTACTCCAGACAAAGAATGAATATGTGAAAAATAGGAGTTTTATTTTTTTAAATTTTTCTTTGAGAAAGATTAGCACTGAGCTAACATCTGCTGCCAATCCTCTTCTTTTTGTTGAGGAAGACTGGCCCTGAGCTAACATCTGTGGCCATCCTCCTCTATTTTATATGTGGGACGCCTGCCACAGCATGGCTTGACAAGCGGTGTGTAGGTCTGCACCCAGGATCTGAACCAGTGAACCCCTGGCTGCCAAAGTGGAGCATGCAAAGTTAACCACTACACCACCAGGCTGGCCGCCCCCCCCCCCCCCCCAAAATGTGATTTTTAGAGTGAATTAGAAGAACCAAATTAGTGCTTGAAATGATGCATGGGGGCGGGATGTGAGCTGAGCTTTGAAGGATGGGCAGGAATGAGACATGGAAACAGAAAGGGGAGGGAAGTTACTTTGGGGAGTTTAGGGACCAGAGTCTATCATTACATCTTGTGGACCACTAAGGGCATTGGGTGAGATCCAGGGCACAGATGTTTTGTTTTGTTGTTAATAGTGGGCCATGGGTATGTCACTTAAACTTCTTGAGTTTCACCATCTGTTATACAGCAATAATAAAACACTTTCCCCTACCTAACCCTCAGGAATACTGAAAGCAAAACAATTAATAGGCAGAAGTTCAGTTTGAAACCCATGAAAGAAAAACACTATACATATTAAAGTGGTGTTTATTATATCATTGATAAGTCATACCTGCCAAGTTCTTGATATGAAACATAAGTTCTGAAAGACAAATGATTAAAAATTAGTAAGCCAAGTTTTATCTTTGGGATTCTTTTAATTATAGCTCTTTGATCCTTTTTTCAAACCAGAGTGATATTTAACACTTGAGAAGAAACACAAAGTTGGCCGTCTATGTGGATAAGAATTGTCCATCGTAGGGGTGTAGAAAAGACATTCAGAGGAGAGAAGCAGTGGGAAGTCACTGAGCCCCGGCAGCTCATCATAACACAGTTCCTGGAAATGTCCATCTGATACATAATTAAACTACAGCTGTTAAGTTTATACTGGAAATGAGAAAAATAACTATTTTGACTCCTCAATGTTTCTTTAAGATAAATTCTCACTTTTTCATGGGACATCACCTATCAGGAATCTTACAGAAGTTTTGATTTCTTTTTTTTTTTTTTTTAATTAATGATCTGGAATCTTCAACTCTCTTGAGTCAGTGACTGGCTCCCTCTCAGGTCGAGGTGGACGCCGTGGTCTGTGGCAGTGGTAGTTGCAGGGGCTCACCTGTGCCAGGAGCACCAGCTTTGTGGTAATGACAGTGAAGTGAAATTTTAAATCCTCTGTTGGATTCATGGAAGACATTTAAGCATAGCACATTACCACGTGTCACATGTCAAATTCCTGCATTTAGCATTTCTCAGACCTGTATGTTAATGACAGTTAAAAAAGTGGTCTTTACTTTGGGATGAAGAAAGATAGCAGATCTATTAACTGTGCGATGCAAGTCAACATGCACTGCCTTATTACATTCCCATGAAAGGCTTAAGGAACTGGATGACGTATGGAGACGAGGACACTGGCTGGGAATTTAGATCTTCAGATGATTGAAGGAATGTTTATGGATGGTATTAACAAGAGCGAAGTGAGTGGGCTTATTATTGTAGAAAGAGATTTGTTAGGTATTATGAAGTCTTGTAATGGGCTTGAGATATTGAAACATCTCTTTCCTGGGGAAGAATAGAGAGTCTTCGGTACAGATTTTAAAGGAAAAGGACTGGTCTTCAGGGGTGGCTTAAGTTTATACTTTTTAAGAGATTTGGGGAGAAGTATATGACCATTTGAGTGTATCTCACAGACCTGAGTCCAGTGAAATTTCTTCCCTCTGTGTAAAGACAAAATGAAGTTCAAATTGAGGCTGGCCTGGTGGTGTAGTGGTTTAGTTTGCTCACTCTGCTTGGTGGCCCAGGGTTCATGGGTTCGGATCCTGGGCACGGATCTAGCATCACTCGTCGAGCCACGCTGTGCCGGCATCCCGCATAAGATAGAGGAAGATTGGCAGAGATGTTAGCTCAGTGACAGTCTTCCTCAAGCAGAAAGAGGAATATCGGCAACAGATGTTAGCTCAGGGCCAATCTTCCTCACACACATGCACACACACAAAGTTCAAATAATTTAGACAAACCAGAACGTGAAACAAGAGCAAGTAATTTTCTGCTGTACAATACTTCTTTGGTGACTGGCACCTACATGTTAATTGCATTGTCCCACTAAGATGAGGTCTTGTTTAAATCCACTTTTGGAAAGGATGGTTGTGGTTTATAAAATAAAGCCACATCAGTTTAATATATTTACAAAGAAGGTATGGTTAAGGTATCGTTAATTCAATATATTTGTTTCACAGATGTAAATCGCTATACATCTTCCTCATATGGATCCTGCTATATTTACTGTCACCTTTTGCCTTCACACATGTCACTGATAGAAGGAAAGCCTCTTGCTAATTTTTTTAACAATATTTAGTTATAGTTCTTATATTGATAGACAATTTATTGAGATTTTTTCACATTTTATCTTGCTTTGAAATAAACCAAAGGTTTTTCAAATGTGGAAAATGAGTTGAGGCACAAAGGAACGTCTTGCTTTAATTGATTATCTTATCAGGAATATAGCCGTTATTTTACTCATTAAATTAAGATCGTTAAGGCAAGATATGGGGGGCAAGATTCTAAACAATTTCTTAAAGCCACTTTTTTTTGAAGTTTATAGTAAAGTAGCCAAATTTTATAAGAGTGTCTTTCAGGAATACCAGACGTTCCAAAAGCCTTAATGCAGTGTTAGCTTTCACAGCCTCGGGAGGACAAACGCCGCACGGACTTGAAAAAAATGTTATCTGAAAGTTTCTTCACATTTCTTTCTTTTTCTTAGTTTTGTGAAGTTTGAATTTAAAATTTTTAAATGACAAACAATAAACTAAAATTAAAAATTTACTATCCAAAATTCATAAAAGTAAAGATCAAAGAAATTTTAAAAATTAAACTTTTAAATGGTGTTTTTTATAAGTTTGTAGCATTTATACTTCTGAAGTTACTAAAACTAAGACTATACTAAGTCTTCTGGGATACTTTGTATTTAAAGAAAGGCAAAGATATTTGCTGTATGGACTGGTTTCAGTATTGAAGTGGTCTTGGCCGGTCTAGGCTAAGAGCTGGATCTTTGAAGACACTTCTGACAGGTTTTGATCCTGTAGCTAGGCTTTAAGTTGCAAAATTATAGGATACAGATTCAAGAATGAAGGTATTGTGTCATCAGTAAAACACCCAGGATAACATCACTTGGGATGCAGAAAATAATCAAACATAGCTACTATAAGAATACCCACCTTTTAAGGTTTTAGGATGGACGATCTTTGTCGCAATGCATTATGGTCTAAATTCTTTGACGAATAACTAAAGAGTGAAGTTCATCTGCCAGTGCAGGATTCAGACGACAGGCCTTAAAAGCAAAGATAAAGAATCAGTTATTTAGATATATTTTGAATTGTTGGGTCTTTGTTTTTAAAAAATTTTCGGTTCGTTTTTAAGAATAGCAAAGTACAATGAATTTCAAAGGGATTTCTTAATTAAGATGCATTTCTATTCTGATTCCTTAATAAGGGAAGTTCAGATGAGCCTGTGCAAAAAAGGTCATACTAAAAATAACCATGCTATTATCATTTGAAAAAGAGAAAATTTTATCAGTGCCAAGATTGAAGGGAATTTATGCACTGATGATAGCATTCTGTTATGAATTATTAAAATAAGTAACATAGAAAGCATTAACATTTATCCTCAAACTTATTATCTTATTATATGAATAGCAGCATCTACAATAATCATATTTTAAAATATATAGTTTTGGGGCTGGCCGGGTGGCACAGCAGTTAAGTGTGCACATTCCACTTTGGGGGCCCGGGGTTTGCCGGTTCGGATCCCAGGTGCGGACATGGCGCCGCTTGGCAAGCCATGCTGTGGTAGGCGTCCCACGTATAAAGTAGAGGCAGATAGGCACGGATGTTAACTCAGGGCCAGTCTTGCTCAGCAAAAAAAGAGGAGGATTGGCACCAGTTAGCTCAGGGCTAATCTTCCTCAAAAAGAAAAAAGAAACAAAAGAAAAAATATAGTTTTATTATGACTAAAGTAAATAGTGATAAGTAGTAGTGCCTAATTTCATAGAATGTCAAGAATTCAGAAGACACATCAATGGTTATCTCCTCCAAACCTAATTCCATGCAGAAATTGTCCCGTCAATACCCATGACAATTGGTCACTAGATGTTTGCATGGTTGCTTCTAGGGGCAAGAAGTTACTGTCTTGTGGGAAAAACTTGTTTTTGTTTATTTTCTTTCCGACAAGTTGTATTAGAAGATGCTTCTTTGTATTAAGCTAAAATTTGCCTCCATGTACTCTAGAATCATTGAAGGGTCCTAGGAGAATGTATAACGCTGGCTTCATGGAAACCCTGAGAGGCAGAGTCATTGGGAGTCACCCAGCCTGACGGTGGCAGAGCTGAGAGCAGGCATGGGTCTCCTGACTCAGCCCACCATCTCTTCAGCATCACTCACTGCCATCTAAAGCTAGAATTCTCCCTCCCCGACAGCTCCTTTTCTGTGTATAGCCTTTCAGTCT
Source organism: Equus przewalskii (assembly GCF_037783145.1). Lineage (NCBI taxonomy): Eukaryota > Metazoa > Chordata > Mammalia > Perissodactyla > Equidae > Equus > Equus przewalskii. Next base: position 23,665,598 of record NC_091858.1, on the reverse strand, counting down.
GTGAAGACCACTGTCAGGACCCCCTCGTCTCCTTTTGTCTCTGAATAAAATGCTCAGTTTCTGTTTGACTGGATTCCAAACCCTTCACTGGCTTGTTAGCTCTGAATTTTCTCCATTTTAAAAGTATCTCCCATAAAATACAATGGCCAAAAATCCAGTGGGGCTATTATCTCCCACCATATGGAAAATAGTTCTAAGATTGTAACCTGCTTGTTTTGCTGTTTTATTTAGGATGAACATATGCCACATTTCAGGATATCTTTGACCCAGAGTTTTCTCTGCTTATATTTATTTAAAAGGATACTAAAGATAGCATAGAATCTGAAATTGATGTGGTTTGGAAATCGGTATGAGAGAGAGAACGTTTAAATTTTAAAAAGTTAAAGACAACTATTATTCATACTAATAGAATGGTGGAGTGGTAAATGTCTCAAAGGTCCATTGTATTTGTGTACTTTGTTCCTGTATTAGTGTGTTAATATGGGCTTGATGCTCTGGAAATTTTAATTTGAAACAATAATTTAGGGTTCCCAAACTTGCCTGCACGTTGGAATGCCCTGAGGAGTGTCAGCAGATGTGCTGTGTCCCACCTCCTGGGTGTGATTTAATTGTTCTGAAAGAGGGCCTGGACTGTGGAATTTTTAAAAGATCCCCAGGTAATTTTAATACGCAGCCAGTTTGGGAATCACTGCTGTAATATCAGATTCAGGCAAGGGACTTGAAAAATTGTTCCTTGCCTTCTTCCCCTGCTCCAGCTGAACAATTTGCTTTCCAGCACTCCACGAATTGCTTTATAAATGTGATGATGATATAATTCTAATTTGGACTTCATGGATGTCATGGCCCTAAGGCATGCGTAGTTTTTTTTTTTTTTCTTTTTTAAAAATTCACTTGCATTGGGGCTGGCCCCGTGGCCGAGTGGTTAAGTTCATGCACTCCACTTTGGCGGTTCAGGGTTCGGATCCTGGGCACAGACATGGCATCGCTCATTAGGTCATGTTGAGGCAGCGTCCCACATGCCACAACTAGAAGGACCCACAATTAAAGAAAATATACAGCTATGTACTGGGGGGGATTTGGGGAGGAAAAAAAATTCACTTTTAGTTACTGTTCATAATGATTCCCCCCTCCCCATCCCCTCCTCACTTTTAAAAATTAATTTTTTTTTTTAAATTTCAGGTGTACATAATTCTATTTCTATTTCTGTGTAGATTACATCCTGTTCACCACCCAGAGACTAATTACCATCCATCACCATACATATATGCCTAATCACCCCTTTGCCCTCCTCCCTCCCTCTTTCCCCTCTGGTAATCAGCACTCCAATCTCTGTCTCTATGTGATTGTTTGTTATTGTTTTTATCTTCTATTTATGAGTGAGATCATATGGTATTTGACTTTCTCCCCTGACTTATTTTGCTGAACATAATACCCTCAAGGTCCATCCATGTTGTCACAAATGGCCAGATTTCATCATTTTTTATGGCTGAGTAGTATTCCATCATCTATATATTACCACATCTTCTTTATCTATTCTTCCTTTGATGGGCACCTAGCTTGCTTCCAAGTCTTGGCTATTGTGAGAAATGCCGTGATGAACATAGGGGTGCATGTATCTTTAAGTATTTGTGTTTTCATGTTCTTTGGGTAAATACCCAGCAGTGGAATAGCTGAATCATATGGTAGTTGTATTCTTAATTTTTTGAGGAATCTCCATACTGTTTTCCATAGTGGCTGCACCAGTTTACACTCCCACCAGCCGTGTATGAGGGTTCCCTTTTCTCCACATCCTCTCCAATACTTGTTATTTCCTGTCTTGTTAATTATAGCCATTCTTTTCTTTTTTTTAAAAAAAAGTATGCTTTTTGGTGAGGAAGATTGGCCCTGAGCTAACATCTGTTGCCAATCCTACTCTTTTTTTTTTTCCCTCCCCAAAGCCCCAGTACATAGTTGTATATCCTAGTTGTAGGTGATTCTAGATTCTCTATGTGGGATGTAGCCACAGCATGGCTTGAGCAGCATGTAGGTCTGCGCCCAGGATCTAGACCAGTGAACCCCTGGCCGCTGAACCAGAGCGCACGAACCAACCACTTGGCCACGGGACCAGCCCCAATTACAGCCCTTCTGATGGGAGTGAGGTGATATCTCATAGTAATTTTGATTTGCATTTTCCTGATAGTGATGTTGAACATCTTTTCATGTGCCTGTTGTCCATCTGTATATCTTCTTTGGAGGAATGTCTATTCAGATCTTCTGCCCATTTTTCAATTGGGTCGTTAGTTTTTTGGGTGTTGAGATGTATGAGTTCTTTGTATATTTTGGATATTAACCACTTACCAGATAGATGCTTTGCAAATATCTTCTCCCAATTGTTAGGTTGTCTTTTTGTTTTGTTGATGGTTTCCTTTGCTGTGCAAAGCTTTTTAGTTTGATGTAGTCCCATTTGTTTATTTTTTTTATTGTTTCCCTTGCCCGGTCAGACATGGTACTTGAAAATATGCTGCTTAAGACCAGTGTCGAAGAGTGTACTGCCTATGTTTTCTTCTAGAAGTTTCAGGTCTTACATTCAAGTCTTTAATCCATTTTGAGTTAATTTTTGTATATGGTGCCTCCAACATTTGCTTGATTTTAGATGTGAAATGCATTTGGGATCTAAATAAATTGATCACATGGATTAAAACAGGAAAAGCTTATTTTAACTGATTACCTCAAACTCATGAATATTCCTCCTAAGCGTGGTAGATGTCGTGCATAGGAAACTTTTCAAAAAACTACTTTTCATTCAAGTACTAGAATGAGGATAGAGGTTCACACTTGTTCTGGGTGAGAGAAATCCTGAATATTCTGGCTTTAAGGTCTTGGTGTGCTGGGCCTTAGGCTGCTGATAATAGCAGAGTTAGAGAATAATTTGCATCAAAATAGGACTTTTATCATCTGAGCTTAATTATGCTAATAAGAACCTGACAGAATTGTCTGTAAACAGTCTGCATGTCTGACACTCTCTGTGGACAGAGGTTATCTGCACAATAATTAACTAGGAAAAAACACTAAGCCATAAAGATGTCCAAGTCTCAACTAAAAGCCCAGAAATTTCTACTGGAGTCAATTTGTATTTGTTCTCAGGCTTACTCACTTTAGAATAATACTGTTTAGCTGTTGCTTCATCCTTTGTGATACCCAAGCCAAGCTGAAGACAGCGTGCGTGGTAGAAGGACGCCATGGCCATGCCTCTGTTGATGAATTCCGGGAGACAGTCCGTGACCTTGGCTATCATGGGGATGTCATGAACCTCATCGTAGTCGGCAGTCCTGTTATGATGTGAAATTGTGGAATTAAAAAGGACATCAGTTATGGTTTACATTTGTACCAACCACATGTCCAGAAATTGTGCTTGTGCCCAAAGTGATTTCCCTGGTTCTGCCTGTTAAGGACTAAGCTGTTTGTTGTGCGTTGATGGGTAAATATAACACAGTCAGTGAATACTGGGGGGGAGGGACCACTGGGGCGGCTGCTCTGCAGTTTCCCTGTGGTAAACTCGTCAGGCTTAAGGACCACTAGAAAACAAAAGAAAAGTTCCTTTTTTCTTGTAATATTAATATTTTAATATCACTTTGCAGGTTTAAACAGTAGGGAAAAAAGCATTTTCTGTTTCTTTGGATCATTTATTTAAACGATGACCTTAAATTTGTACTTTTGTCACATAGGACCAGAAGACACATTAAGAAACTTGCACATTTATCTTTGTTAAAAAATGGGCAATAAAAAGAAGTCATCCTTCATTGCATGAAAATGAACCTAGTCAACTCCATGTCAACCGTAATATTATGCGGAATAGGAATGTGGGCAAGGATGGAAAGTTGCAAAGATTTTAAGAACAATTTCAAGTCTTGGTTTTAACCAGGTGGGTGCGTGGAGAGGTGGAACACTGGAGATCACACTTGAAGCAGCCTGCTGCCTGGAAGCCAGCATGTTGAGGAGAGAGGAGAAGCAGCTGCCTCATCCTCCACTGTGGGGCTGCCTCCCGCTGTGGGCTCTGCCAGAGGGCGATACTGGGGGGGAATACATCAGCATGGTCTTATGGCCACTAGAGGACATCCAGGTCTGGTATGTTTCTCCTGGTATGTTGCTTTTGTACATTATGGGTAAATGCATGAGCTCAGAGAAGAGAAATTTCCGTATAGTTTATGAGATGTTAGTGTTGGCATCTTTTCACCATTATTCTCACTTTACAGTCTTCATCAAGCTCTAGTGCCATTGTGCAGTTATAAAACCGATGGCTGAGGAGTGTAGGAGGAAATTCAAACTTACTTAATAAACATCTCTGATGTGCCAAGCTAAGTCCTTTATATACACTATGTTTATAGTCCTGCAGTAGGAGTATTTTCTTCTTATAAATAAAGCAATTGATGCCCCTAAAAGTTAAGAAACTTGCTCAAAATCACTCAGCTGGTACACAGAGTTAATAGCGCTGAAATGCTGAAGACTAACGGCATAGAATTATACCATCCAGTATGGCAGCCACTAGCTACATGCGCTACATGAAATTTAAAAGTTCAGTCCTCAGTTGCACTAGCCGCAAATGATGCTCAAGAGCCGTCATTTACACTATTGCAGCAAGTTCGATGAACACATCTGGCATAGAACATCTGGTAAGAGTTTTTGTAAATACTTGCATCCAGCTTATTCACCTTTTGGAAAATGCAACACACTTTGTGAAAAATTTCATCTTATAGTAATACTCCACAAGATTCCCTTGAGCGTAGACGTTTCCACGTTCTGCTGCCTCCCGTAAGCAGTGCAGGGCAGCTTCAGTGTCCTGGCGGATGCCTTGTCCGTAAAAGTACATGAGCCCAAGTGCACCCTGGGACTCCAGATTCCCATTGCCACACGCTTCTGAATGCCAATAAAATGCCTAAAGGAAGCACAGTTTCATCTTTTTATTCACAAAGTGAAATTAGAATACTGGAAAGACAAAATCTCTAATTATAAGATAGCACTATTAATTCATCTCTAGGAAATAGTTCTAGCCCCTCAAAGGTATTTCAGGTTAGCACCAAGTTCACGTACCTAAAAAAGAGGGTGCTAAGGTGAGTGTGTTGCACGGTGCAGGTGAGGTCAGTCTAGAAGTTCAGGTCTCAGGAGGTTCAGATTTTTCAGAGGAAGGGTCAAGAAGGTAGGAAAGAGGAACTGAGCATCTGAAAGGCTTTGAGACACACCTGCAATGAGGCACAGCGCAGGGAGCTGGGGGAAGGGCAGCTACTGATGCTGAGAGACAGTCAGAGCTCCAAGTGTATCTCAGAGACAGCAGCTGTCGAGATCAAAGGCAGCCAAGGATAAGAGCTGCGTGTAGTCTCGAGCACACTGGCTCAATACTCAGCCACTAGGAATCTGAATTCATTCAAAAAGTTAGTCCCAAGTGGCTGCTCAGCCGAGGGGGGTCCCAGTGGTTCTGTCCTCTTACAAGTTTGCCCTTAACGCCTCTTACAATTAGGACTTGGCCCCACATTTCCTTCTCCCTGTAACTTGGAAAATGTTTCCATCATTGATAGTTAAAGAGATTGTATTTCTGAAAAAGTCTTAAATGGATTTAATTTTTAATTCTTAGTATCATTTGTTACTTCCTCAAATATTAATTTATTCACACTTAAAAGGATTTAAGCTTTAATTTCAGGACTCTCCCTCTTCTTTTAGCTTTTATTACCAAAATAATATTTTATATGTGTTGCTTCCCTCCCCCCCCACTTCAGAAAGATTAGCCTTGAGCTAACATCGGTACCCATCTTCCTCTATTTTGTATATGAGATGCTGCCACAGCATGGTTTGATGACTGGTGCCCAGGATCCAAACCTGTGAACCCTGGGCTGCTGAAATAGAGCATGTGAACTTAACCACTATGCCACTGGGCCAGCCCCACGTGTGGCTTTTTGTAGCATACAAAATGTTCTCATGTCCAAGATCTCCTTTGGTAGAGGTGGGGAAGGTAGCATTCATAGATGAGTAAAGGGTAAAATGAGCTTTGAGATCCAAAAATGTAAATTTCCTTTACGTTTTAAAGAAATGTAAGAGATTGAAAATTACACACTTACTCCTCACAACCCACCTTTCAAAAAAGAAATAGTGAAACAAATATTAATCTAAATATAGTGCTAGGATTAAAAAATGTTACCTTTTCTAATTCTTTAGGCTCTTTTGTTGAATAATACAATCCTAGGATACTTTGAGCCTTCACACTAGCTTTTGGATTTCCATTGTCTGCGGCAAAAAGCCACAGTCTAAAAGAGAAAGATAAAGCAAGTTATTCTTAGTTTCAGCATCTGGTTTAAACAGAATCTTGTTCTCGCGTAAGATTACCTTTCCGCATCCTCCTCTGATCGTTTGACGCCTTTTCCTTCATAATACGCTCTTCCAAGGTTGTAAGCTGCTGCAAATTGTAAGTGTCTTGCTTTGGGACATGGAGAATCAACAATTTTCTTCATATATTCCACTCCTTTTTCCTTCCACAAAGGAAAAGAACAGAGAAAAAACTCTAGTTTTTAGTTTTACTTAAACTAAATTCTTTCTCCCAATAATGTTGTAAGGTGTTCAGCCTCTGACATGTTGTAGAATGTCACGAATCTATGCCTAAGTGTGGTGGTTGTCCTGGAGTCTGCAGGGCTGGAAATAAGGAAGGAAGGAAGGAGGTACAAGTTCATCTTCTGAGCAGGTGTTCCCAGGAGCCCTGGGATATAGGGCATCTCCCTCATCTTATACCTTCCAGACTTGTGTTACCTCTCAATGTGGTTTCGTTTTTTTCTCTCCTCCCTCCCACCTTATAACCCTTATTCTGAATCAGCACAGTTCTTAGAAATGTATCAAAGTACAAGAAGAGCTGGTAACTTCTTGCCCATTTATAATTCTCAGAGTACACTTGAAAGCCCCGAACAAATTCTATCTTCTCTCTTTAAGCACTTTCACTAAGTGTGCTCAGTGATTTACATCCAATATACTAATCTTCATATGACATCTGCACTGTCACAAAGTGTGGAAAGAAAAAACGGTCAACCAGCAAACAGTACACCAAAAATAAAGGCAGATGGAAGACTTTTTTTTTTTTGGTAAGGAAAATTGTTCCTGAGCTAACATCTGTGCCAGTCTTCCTCTACCTTGTATATGGGGTGCCACCACAGCATGGCTTGATGTAGATCCATGCCGGGGATCTGAACCCACAAACCCTGGGCTGCCGAAGCAGAGCACACAAACTTAACCACTCCATTACTGGGCCAGCCCCTGAAGACATTTTTTGATAATCAGAATCGGAGGTAATTCATCACCTGCAGACCTGAGCTATAAGAAAGGCCCTTTAAAGGAAGTTCTTCAGGTTGAAAGGAAAAGGAAGATGGTGCCAGATGGCAACTCAGGTTAATAGGAAGGAATGAAGAGCTCCAGCAGTAGTAAATATGTAACAAATATAAAAGGATACACATCCCCGTATATATGTGCCTGTGTGTGGATATTTTTTCCTCTTAATTAATCCTATATTGATCTTAAATTATATGTAAATACATGTACCATGACAAATAGCACTAAAGCTTGGAGGTGGGTGGGTAAATGAAATCATATTTCTGCAAGGTTCCTATATTTTATCTGAAGTAATTCAACATTAACTCTGTAAATTATGATAAGCTAAAAATGCATATTGTAATCTCTAGATCAACCACGAAGACAAAACCAAAAATCTATAGCTAGAAAATCAATAAATTACAGTGGTAATCAAGCTATCCCATCACCATTTCCCACAGGTTTGAAATAGTAATTTTATGATATACTAATACCCATATATCCATGTGGGTCTGCTTCTGGGCTCCCATTTTGTTTTTCTGATTTATTTTTCTATTCATGAACAAAATACCACATTGCTTTAAGTACTACAGATTTATTTTTGGATTTTCAGTAATGTAAGCCCCCTCCTTGTCTTTCTTTAAATAGCCTGACTATTGCAAATAGGCTCTTTCCTATGAATTTGTAGAATCAGCTTGGCAATAGCCATAAAAAATCTTGTAGGAAATTTGATGCTGATTGCATTTAATGTATAAAGTTGAATCTGGGGAGTGATTAGAGGTAAGATGTAAAAATAGTGTCTCTGGAAAACAGAAGCACTGACAAATGAGGGGCGGTACTATTGCCTAATGAGTCCGTGGATGATGAATTCCATAAATCAAATCTCCTACGGTCTGCCACTAAATTCATTCGAATGATTACTGCCTTATGCTAAAGGAAGTGTGAAAAACCTTTTTAGAATTCTGACTGTGAGATGGGGAAAGAAAAGCTAAAACAGATGAACTTGTCCTCACCACAATTTTATCTCAGCCCCAAATTGGTGCTTTATCCACTTTTTTCCAATGCTATTTCCAAAGTCCATTTGTAGCTTTCCCAAATGTTGAGGCCCATGTGTGATTATCATCTCAGTAGGATAATAATGACATTTGAAGTTCCCTGAAGAAAATAGACATTTCAAGTCTACCACACAAAGCAAATATGGTTCCACCAGACTCAACCAAATTAGCATCAAGAACCACTTGGTAAATTAATGAAAGAAGTGATAAAATTTTAAAAATTTGATCTTGGCCCCTTGGGTAGTTGTGTGATCAAGGTGACAATATAATTCTAAGGAAGAAGGGACCTACAGATGCTGTCTTCTTTTTGCTCATCGGGCCTCCATGTGTATTACATTCAGTCCATTCTATTTGGAGTTGCCTTATGCCAACCCATTGAATCTACCAGTTTTCCTGGTCTCTCTACTCCACGTTCTTACTTCCCGCATTTCATTCTACTCACCTCTCAGCAGAATTTGAGACACATGATCACTCCCTCCTCCTTGAAACAATTTCATCATTTGACTTTCCAGATGAAAACGCTCCTGGTTTTCCTCACCTTCCCTGGCTGCTCCTTCTCATTCTTCTTTGCTGGCTACTCCTTTCCTTTTGACCATTAGATATTGGAGGACTCCCAGTCTCTGTCCTCCGCCTTTTTCTCTCTGTTCACTCATTCAGCAACCTTATCCATTCTGTGCCATAACTACCACTGCTCCACAGATAGCTCCCCACTTCTTTCTCAGTCCTGATTGCATCACTGAGCTGCAGACACTTCACTTGACATCTCTACTTAGGTGTCTCATCAGATACATCAAACGCAAGATTCAAACAAACTTAGGTTTTCCTCCCTTACCCTAACCTGCTCCTCCCTCAGTCATCTCATTTTTATTAAATGGCAACATCGTCCACTCAAGCCAAAAAGTAGGACCCATCCTTGATTCTTCCCCTTGTCCCAGTTCTTCACCCAATCCATCAGAAAGTCGTGTATCCTCTTATAAGCATATCCCAAATCTGTCTACTTTTCTCTATTTCCGCTAATATAACTGTATTGAAGCTGCTCTTTTATCTGAACCACTGCAATGGCTTCCTGAGTGGACTGCCTGCTTCTGCTCTTGCCTCCATTCAATCCGTTTTCCAAGCCACAAACAAAATGATTTTTTTTAAATGCAAATCGTATTAATTTCACTCCCTTGTAGTGTCTACACTGCAATCCAAATACAATCCAAACTGTTGGCCGTAGTTTACCCCTGTCTCACTGGTTTGACTACACTCCAGCCGTATTATTCTTTCTGTTCCTCAGGCATTAGCACTAGTTATTTCCTCTGCCTGGAATGTGATTCCCCTCGACCTATACATGGTTGCTGCTTCTTGTTGCTCAGTTCTTAGTTCAAATGTCAGATAAAATGATGGAATGACACAGGGAGGAAAACTGTAATCCTAGAGCCAAAGTCTTCATGTTAATGTCAGGGAATGCTCAATGACCAGGAAATTGAGAGAACTAGGAAAGCAATGCGTTGGTATGAACTTCAAAGTAAGTACTGTGTGCCTTGGGCGGAGGACAGATAATAGTTGGAAAGTGAATTGGGGAATGAAAATAATGCTGGCTCTTCCGTTGAACACCATGGTACACTGCAATGTTGGAAGGAGAGCTCTCAACTAAAGAGGGCTGCTTGTGGGACAGCCAAATTTCTGATAAGGCAAAGAAGTGAAGGAAGTAGTCTGAGAAAAGGCTGAGGATTGGGGGGACTTTATCTGCCAGCTGGAAGGTTTAGGAGGGAGGGCAGCAGTGAGAGAGGGAGAGGAAACACAAAGCAATATGGAGTCAAGAATATGCGAGAAAACAGATGATTAGAGAGGCATGCATCTTGTGTGGTGGCCAAGGATGAAAGAGCTCTGAGGCTTGGTGAGACCAAGTGAAGTCAAGGTTCCAAATGGAACTCTGGTGTCAAGTTCAGATATAGTCACAGTGGGTTGGCCTCATGATGCCTGGTGAAGCCCCCACTGTTGGCAGCAATCAGGCAGAGACAGCAAACTTGGGGCTTGGGTGACGGTTTGGAATGGCACTTATTGGCTTGGAAACTAAAGAAATTACCAAGTAAATGTTACTTTATATGGCCTCTTGGTGGTCTACTAGCTGGCTGTCCATGGGAACAGTCCACGTTAGGCCCCTTGCTTTTGATCTTCAACATGGAAGTCTTTGGAAGTTTCTAAAGACGGATAGGACATGATCAGATCTGTATTTTGGAAAGATGGCTTTGGTGGCAGTAAGAATGATGAATTTGGGACAAGAGCAGAAGTTAGAGGATGTGCTTTTGCTATACCCCAGGTCAGGGGGTGCTGTGAGCCTCAACTAAAACAGAGGGAGTGGCAGTCAAGGGCTGGAGACATATTTGAAAGACATTCAGGAGACAATACTAGTAGGGAAATGTGAGCAGTAGAAAATATTTCTTTTCTTTTTTTTAATTGAATTATAATTGACATAAAATACTATATTAATTTTAGGTATACAGTGGAAAATATTTTGTTTCTGCTTGTGAAAGGACTATCTCTAGTTTGGGTTCTTAACTTTAAATGGCTACTCCTAAATTTTCAGGAAACATATTTCCTAGTACTGTTTTTTTAAAAAGGTTTTTATTATGAATAAGTATTGTTTTATGAAATGCCTTTTCAGTACATACTGAAACCATCATATGGTTCCTTTTATTCAAGTTATTAAAGTGGTATATTATATCCATAGATTTCCTTATGTTGAATTATTAAATTTCTGGGCTAAATCTTATTTGGTTATTACATTTTATTTTTTTAATATATTTTGTTTATAACAAAGGCAAATATTTTATCTTAACAGCTGCCACCATAATTTTTCTTAGAGAGAGATGATCTTTCTCTAGGAAAGTTCTTTGAAAAAGCCCCTTGGGGGGATATCTTGATAACAGTGTTGTCAGCAAGGGGCCACAAGGTCAATCAATAAACATGCTTAGTGGCTACTGTGGGTGTGATGCTGTTCTAAGTTCCTGAGGAATTCAGCAATGAAGAGAGAGATAAAACCCCCTAATTTTGTGCAGCTTATATTCCACTTAGGGAGAAAAATTAAACAGGTAACAAATAACTGAGGTGATCATTAAGTGTGTGAAGAAAATGAAGGGGGCTATTTTGATAATATGGCCACAGAAAACCTCTCAGGGGAAGTACCATTTGAGCAAAGACCTGAGTGAAAGGAAGGCAAATGAAGAGTTGACTAAACTACTTTGTGTGAGAAAATGGGATACGCTTATTTTTGCATCATAAAGGAGAGAGTAGAGGGAAAAGACACAGAAAGGGGAAAGGGTGTTAGCTCAGGGCCTGTCTTCCTCAGCAAAAAGAGGAAGATTGGCAGTAGTTAGCTCAGGGCTCATCTTCCTCAAAAAAAAAGGGGGGGAGAAGGGGGGGTTGGAAGAGTACACGGCAAGTTTGTGACGAATCATGTGAGGTAGTGCAGCCAGTGAGAAGTCCTCAATGGAGGGCAATAGAAATGACTGATAAAGTTGCTCACCATGTGGGGTCTAGTGTGGTCTTCTCTGAGACCCCTACATTTAGCAGAAGCAATGCTACAAGCAAAAATCCTTGTTTTATGAGATCGTCAAGGAGAATAGGCTGTGACCTATGTAGGGCAGAGATAAAGGAACAGCCACAGAGATGGAGAGTAGAGAGGTAGAAATTTGGCAAGAAGAGGAAAAGCACAGGTGATCGTGAGATCATAAGCCACCCAAAGATATTTGGGTTAATTTTGAAGCTCTTTGACAACCCATGAAATTGGTTTCATAAGGGAAAACTGTATACATTTTATTTAAATCTTAAGAAATGAATAGAGTTTTCACATACAACTTATTTTTTTTGGGGGGTGAGGTTTTATTGTGATTTTCTTTGTGCTTAAACATACATGCATAGTAAAAATGTTCAAATTTCATAACTCAATCAAGGAGTCTTAACATTTCATGTTAAGAATTTTATTGTGTGGATGCTTCATAGTTTATAAAATTTACCTATCATATAGTGAAAATTATCTAACATATACAGAAATTAAAGTTGAATTTAATTAATATTTTTGTCAATTTGTTTTTTTAGCACATTTCCTTTATGTAGTTTGATGTGATATTTGGCTCATATAGGCTCTGTATTATGTTTTTCATGTTGAACAGAGCTTATTACTAAATAATTGTCACTTCTCGTTAAGTTTCAATGTGTGTTTCTATGCATACTTTCTTAACATCTTTGTTGAGACATTTAAAAATTTTTTCTATGTCATTTTCTGAAGTAAAGTACATATTTACTCTGTTTTAACAGGAGAATTTAGACAATTTACATTTGTCTCATGGTTGCACTAATTATGAGTTTCCTTGAGTTTTTTTTTTTACTTTTTATATAAAAATTTTCAAGCATGCAGGAAAGTAGAAAAAATACAATAAAAATTTGCATAACTACCATATGGATTTTCAGCAATAATATTTTGCTGTATTTGGTTCATCTGGGTTTTCCGACTTGTTTGAAGTTATCTGCAGAGAAGCAAATACTGACTCAGTTCATCCTAAATATCTCAGTGTGCTCTGCAAAAGAAGTAGTTCAGCAGAAGCACCACAGAAGTGTCACTTCTAATAAAGGCGATATTATGGAAAAAAAGAAAGGTGAGGGAAAGAACTGATCTAGACTAAAAGAAATTTGCAGACATTACAGTTGAATGCAGTGGGTGCTCTCTGACTGGATCCTGGCTTGAAAGAGAATTTTGGGACAAATTGGGAATTTTGAATATAAACTGGGTATTAAATGGTATTAGGGAATAATTGTTAATTTTGGTAAATGTCTTCAATGTTCCTTTTACTTTTTAAAAGTAAAATTTTTAAAGATAAGATTTCACGATTTTAAGTTGTGTTACATTACAGTTTCTCCCCAATCTTCTCATATTTGATTGACGAAATGTGTTTTCTTAACTTTTTGAGACTAGAGTTCAATTGTCATCTAAATTCCTATTGCATTTCTTCTGGTCAGGCCCTGTCAGAAATTAAATACTTCTTTATGGCTTTATGCTTTACTTTATTTTTGTGCATAAAATATTTTCCACTGATCCCAAATTGCTTTGGGGGATTTATTATTTCTTCAGTAAATTTAAATTGTTGATTTTTTCCCTATTTTTGCAATTCTTTCTGGTTATATTGTGGATATTTTAAAGATTTTTAAAGGGTATAGTTGTGAATATTATCCTACTATTATTACCATTTTCCAAGGACCTATTTCTATATTCCATGTTAAATAATCCTATAATTTGTGTGATGGTATAGCCATGAAACCATTTAAATGTAAATAGGGGACCATTGAGTTAGAAAGCAGAAATAACTATAAAATCAATATTTCAAAAACAATTCTCAGAGAGAGAGACCTAGGAGGTCTCATGGCAAACGTGTCTTGGTAATGAACATGCTCTGGTTTCAGCTTATTTCATGAAAAAATAACTGCATCCCTCATAATATCTTTCTTGGTCCCCCTCTACCCATCTAATTCCCAATTAATTTTGGCAGCCCACTATCTGTAATCTCTCATTATAATAAAGCTAGATAAATACTAACGAAGCAAGTAGCATGGTGATAAAGTAAATATCTGAAAAAGTGTTGAGACTTTTTTGGCAATTTTTTTTAAGAACCACATTGAGTTTTTAATGACTTAAGATTGATATAAAAATAAGAGACTCCTAAAAATCTAGCAGGCCAAGCAAACCAACTGAATAAAATAATTATGATACTTTCAGTTTCATCTGCATTTGTAGGCAAAACAAACATGGAGATTCTGAATCACTTGAGACCGATTTTTTTTTTTTGCCTGAGATTTAAATGTCAGAGTAAATCAGTGAAATAATAAGCATAGTAATCTTACAGCCTTTAACTATTCATCTTACTTGTGATTAATCTTGTTTTAAAATATTTTCTAGAATGGATTTTAATACTGTCCCCTAAAATGTGCTTTACTATTTGAAGATCATAAAAGATTCATAAAATTAGTATATTAATTTACATTTATGACTTTAATTATTTAGTATATATCATAAGATATAATTGTCAGAGACATTAGATGGCACCTGCCTCAAAGACTGTGGTTAAATGGATGGACAATTGGTATTAAGATTACTGTTCTAGTCCAGGTTTCTATACATAAGACTTTCAAGCGCCTAGCTGCCAATTTATATACAGCACAGTTAAGGGGTAATAGTTTCAAGATTATTTCAGTCAGTATACTAAAATGTGCAAAGACAGCTGAGGAATCTAGGCCACTGAAGGAGTTTCCCAGCTTTGCTCCTGTCCTTCCCTCTGTGTAAATGTCATTCCTTCCTTTATGTGCTGTTCTTATGTTATCTGATTCAGCTGGTGTCAGCTGCTCTGTGAAAACTCCTGTGACCACACCTTTGTGTCTGGCACATGTGTCTATTTCAATCCAGGACACTTATAGTCTTTCTCAGACTCCAAATTCCTTTTCCTATTTTTCTGTGCTTCTCCAGCCTCTAAGGACTGTTTCTGACTCATAAATGTTTGTGGAATGAAAGAGTGAGTGAATAATACAGAGAATCCAAGTAAACCACGGTCAGAAAGGTCACAGAGTAAGCACATACCTCATGGGTTATATAGGAGGTGCTCACAGTGCTAAAAATAGAAATGGCTTTTCCAGCTGCTTTTGCGTCCTTCGAGGCAGTTCCAGGGAGGGCTGCAATCCCTGTGAATGGTACTATGCACAAAGAAACTCCACTGCCTTCAACAGGAGGATGTGTGTGTGTGTTTAGACTTGTAGAACTAGAGGTGGAATCAGACAGCAAGATGCATATTAAACAGCGAGGGAGACAGGCAGTTGGCTCTATGGGTCTCAGCATGAGGTTCTGGTATGAAGACGTCAATCTGGGAGTCTTTTAAAAGTATAAGTAATGTTAGTCGTGGGACCAGATAAGCTTTACTCAAGGAGAGAGGGGGCCACGGAGGCAGAAGGGGCTGAGGCCTAGGTTCTGACACACTTCAAGATTTAGAAGAGAAGCATCTAGAACAGGGGACTGAGGAATGGCTGTGAAGAGGCCAACAGAGAGAACTGTATTACAAACACATTGAAGATGGTAAGAAGAGGTGTGTCAAGTATGAGAAAGAATCAGATGAAACAAAGACACCCTAGACACTGAGAGAGGAGGGTGTTTCATGGAGCGCGTGGTCAACTGTTAAATTTGCAGCAAGTAAGGGCAATGTAGTCATGGATTGCACATGTCACTAAACTTTTAACAGGTAAAGCTATGAATAGGTTAAAATAAAGTATCTTGTGTTTAATGCAAACATTAAGTTTTTAAATCGTTCATTCATTTCATCATAGGATGCTATGGTTATAAAAGAGTAAAAATTAAGAATTTTAGGAATTAAACGTATAGTCCCCATCTGTTAGCTTTATACAAGAGAAAGTCAGGGGAGAAAACACTGGATGCTTACTACATGTGCCTGTGTTAGGTATTTTTATATGTTGTCGTTCAGTCTCATTAACAACTATGCGAGTAAGGTTAATGGGCTTTATTTTGTAAGCTGACTCCAGTGGATTGAATTGGCAGTGTATCCTTAAAGCTTTGTATTGACAAGAATTCTGAGGCTCTGTCTGGACTCAGCTAGAAAGGGGACCGTGATCAATTATTAAGGTCTGCCATAGCCAAGGGAGTGGGGAAAATGGTAGATGTTCAGAAATAGTAAGTAATTTTCCCAAGATCATACTCTTAATAAGTGGTGAAACCAAGATTTGAAAGCTTATGAGCTTTTCACATTTTGGAATTTTTAATAGACCATAATGGATAGGACACCTTTGCTAGTGAACACAGAGAAATGAATTTCTAAATATCTTTGAAAATTTTAAAAATAAATTCCCAATTTTTATTTGATAATGTATGAAATTTCTTTGTAAGATGAGGCCAAAAATAAGAACTAAAAAATAAAAATCATAAAGAATAGAGAACTATAATATTGATCCCTCAATTTCATAGTTTATTCTTTTATCTTCAAACATGTCAAAATAAATGAGGCCTAGAAATATTATTGATATACACTAGATTATTATGCAGGTATTAAAATGATAATGCAGATTATATTTATTGACAAGGGAGAACATTCAGAATACATTGCTAGGTGAAAGAAAAGATATTACAACACAGTATATATAGTATGGTCCTATATTGAAAAAGTGTATGTACGTGTGTGTGTATATATATTTGTGTATATATATGTATGTGTGTATATATATACAAATACACATACATATAATTTATATACAATATATATACAAATACATATATAATTTTTTTGCATAGGGTGACACGAAAGAATATACTTTAAAATAATAATGTTTATATTTGTTAGTAGAATTTGGAGTGACCCTGTTTTTGCTTATTTTCTAACTTTTCTCCATGTTCATGTAGCTTTGGAATAAACTTTTAAAAATAAAGGAAAACATTTTAAAACAGAAATGTTATTGACAGCTAATGGTAGCAAGGAGGGGGGCAAAAAAATTTTGTTTTTCACATAATGTGAAAATGACTACTGCTATCCTTTAAAATGCTAAAAGTTTAGATATTATTGAAATATAAGGATAGAAATATATTATTAAAATAGAAATAATTTTAATTGTATCAAAGAATCCGTGAACGGTGAAATCTTAAGCATGGTGAAGAAAACAATCACTTACAGCGTCTGGAGTCGTCCCCAGCCCATCATAATACATTACTCCTAGCTGGTAAGTTGCTTGATGATCCTTTTCCTTGATTTCTTCGAACTGTTCTAAAGCTTCTTCATACCATCCCTATGAGCCCCCAGGAAATATTGAATTATTTTATTATTACCTTAAAGTAATCCCAAATATTTAATTCTCATCTAAATCTGAGCTGGTAGCACCAAATAGAACAACAAAAGACAGCAACACATCTATAGAATTTGCAAGTAAGTTATTAACAACAGTCAACACACTATGAAATCAATTAAATAGACCTAAAAATGGCCGCTGAGGGAAGTGACGAGGAGGAGTCTGGGGGAGATTCTGTTTGGCTTTGACTCTGACTCTTGGCTGTTGTGAATCTGCTTTCGAAATGCTAGCCTAGCTCTCTGCTCAGTGCAGCCTGCTACATCACCTGCCACTCTCGGAGTCTGAGAAACTTCAGAGCTGGGGCTAAGGTCTTAGAGAAAATATGAATATCAGGATATCCACTATTATTAGATATCCACTATTATTATGGCTCATGTCTTCCAGTTTTGCAGGTTTCCAGCTAGGGAGAAGACATGGAAAAACATGTCTAAATTATCTTTCACCCGTACTTCCTAAAAAGACCTACATATTATGTGTCATTGATTTAAGGCTCAGCAGTTAGATGATCTGATAACAAATGTGCTAAGGTGTAAGGGACTAACATAGGGCTTGTAGCTTAATCCACCATGGAAAATGCCGTAAAGAATGAGTCATTTGTAATGGTGGAAAGAGAGTCTCTTACTGAATTGGAAGGTCATTACTAGGAAGAGCAGGCCAGAGGAAAACAGCTTTTGGAAACCACAAACAATTGAATTTCTCTTTTCATAAACTATAGCTAGTCTACAAATTGATAAAATTAATAAAAACTCACTAAAACACTAAAAATATTTATTTTAAAGAACACATAACAATGAGTAAAAGACTACGTTGTTAAGACTCATTCTCCTTTCTGGCTAATGTTTGGCGTAGATGTGAGAGTGCTGGAAAAGTTAGAATATTCTATACAGAGGAAGACAAAGTCCTTTTAGTTTTCATGATTTTAAATACCATATACGTGCTGCAAAATCTTGAATATATACCTTCAACCCAGACTTCTCCTTTGACATCTAGGTCAAGAAGCAATACAACCTTATCTGAACCTATGCCCAAAGCTGAGAGTTCATTCCCGTAACCATTATGCTGTGCTGTCCCAGTGATGGGTGCCTGATGAGTCCTCAAGAAATATTTGTTGCCAGAATGAATGAAGGAGCCATCAAAAGATTAGAGAGTTAGCGGGGTATAGGTGAATAGATGCCCAAATAGTCAGTGGATGGTGAGGGTCTGGGGACAGGGTGGTCCCTTTTCACATCTTCCCCTGGGGTTCACTGAAGACTCGAGGCTACGTTACTGAAGTTGGAGTGATGGTTCGCACGGTTCCTCCTTGACCTACCTCACAGGTGCCTCAGTACAACATGGAGAAGAGGACAGCTCCCTCCTCATTCTACAGAGGAACATGTAAAACTACCTTTAAGTACTAGATAAGAATCAAGGTCTGCAATTGTTATTAATATGACAATATTTTATAAATGATATTCAATATTTTGGGCAAAAATATAAAAAGTAGACTTTTAATTTATAGTATAAAATGAATTTTGTACCAAAATGACTCCTATAAATGACATCATTAGAATGACTTTTATGGAGCAAGGTCAGGTATCTCCTTAAGCTGCTACCAGTGTATCATACTTAAAGCCACACCCACAATATATGGAAAGTGACAGAATTTCCCTGATATAACACTGTAAGCAACTCTACAGGAAATTTTGCTATGAGGATCCAACAACAGCATTATGGGAAATGAAAACAAAGAAACAAAAACATTATACCTCTTCAAAATATAGTTGACCTCGTAGGAAATAGGCCATAGCGTCCCCTCTTCTTATTCTTTCCTTCAAGAGTTGCAATGCTCTATCCACCAAATTAGCATGGCTGTAATGATCTGATTAAAGAAAGGAAAAGAATTCCATCTTCAACCGTATGATGTGAGTTTTCTCTCTTGAAGTAATAAACTATATAGAGTTCATCTGACACTGTTAATACCAGTTCCCTTCCTAGTTCTTCCTAAAACTGGCCTCCTTAGCTCAAGGAAAAAGTGTTACCTAAAAAAAAAAAAGGAAAAACAGAAAAAAAACCCCAACCCGTTATCACAATACCTAAAATCGTGCTTGTATAATCAAGGAATATTTATTGAATGGCATTCAAACTAATGCTGTTCACCACCAGGCAGAGTTCTAGCAATGGAGTCTGTGTGCAAGGCTGTCCTGTGAGTGAGTGAAATTCTTAATCTGAGCCTTAATTAGAACTACTCTAACCAAATGAGCTAACCATCCCCAATTTAATTTTTTTAATTCTATAGAAAAAAATGGTATCTTTAAATGCCAGTTTCAAGTAAAACATGGCATTGTTCTCTTAATAGAAGTGACATCTGGCTTCTCTTTTCCAGAAGGGTGTCCTAAAGTCCTGAGAGTAGAGTCAGGATCTAATTATGAGACTGCTCCCTGCTAATTTGCTACCAAGTAAGTTAGGTAGCAATTTCACAGATTCTTAGAGAAAAGATAGATAGGACTGTGAAGTTCACCACTTCTTTGAAGCAGTAAGAGTCATACTGCTTGTTTCTTTTGCTCTGGGGTATGAAATTAACTGTTAGTGAAAGTACTGTCAGAATTTGTACCAGTCTTTTCCTTTCTCCACTGGAAGAATTTTGGGTTCTTAGCAGCATACTGGGACAGGGAGGTATAAAAGGGGTTCTTGGGCAAGTTTTCACTGGTCAACTTCATCCTGTTTCCACAAGGTGTATTCTGTAAACAAGAATGAAAAATAAGATGGTAGAAATATCTTCCTCCAGAAAAATGCAAAAAGAGACTCCATTCCCACGTGGCAGTCCTTAGAAAAAGCAACCTCCCCGTATTGCCTAGGGATAGGACACCAAACCGTCAGCTCTGGGATGTGAATGTTCTTTCTTAGGAAACCAGGACCCTCCATAACTATTTGAAGCACAGCCATCCTCCATGGCTGTTTCCACAGCATTGGGATTAATGGTGAGAGCTGTTGGCAAGTCCTCTCTGGCGATGAGATCCAATGCTGCAATGGGTCGTGTTACCTAGCCACAGCTGGTAGCACTAGTAGGAACTGGTGCCACTGCCCATAGATGCGGTTCCTGTGCACAAGTACCTTCCTGTTGCCTTGTAACTGATGCTCATCAGACTAATCCATTTCAAATTAAAGCATGTGTCTATTTTACCTGGGAATACACTTTATTTTAGCTGTGTTGTTCAGTTTTATCTTCCCATCTGTATTGGATTGCCATGTTGTAAGATGGATCACAGTTGAATGGAAAATCAGAGCCTTCATATAAAATGTGGAGGCCACCTCATTTGGGATGAAGGAGTCCAGGTTGGCCTAGGCTGAGGGTAGTGAGACAGCAAACTCAGTTGTTGCTATGTGTTTTTGTTTACTCCTTGGCATTCTACTGTTACAGGGCCTTTCACCAATCAGGAACCAGCTTCCAGCAAAGGTTCCTGATTGGTGGTGAAGAGAAGAATTCAAGAGACCTTTAGTGTGATTGGCAAGCTGCATTTATACAATTAGATGATACTAATTCGGACAGTAAATTGTTTCATTAATGAACATGAAGTGTAGAAAAGGGAGATAATTCAGTATATTAGGGGGAAAAAAATCACTGAAGTATCTGATTTTTGGAAGTCATTTAATCTTTTTAAGATAGTCAATTGCCTTATCTGCAGTTTGGACTATACTTAGTTTGAACTAGAGGATTTCAAAATGTCTGTCCTATATATGTAAAATTCTTCGATTATATGATTCCCAAAATCTTATGGTTGCTTTAGTGAATATAAAAGTTTCCAGTGAGCTTTCGGGTGAAGCATGTTTCGTAAAGTATTTAGAAGTAAAGCAATCCAAATAGGATGATGTAGATAGCACGATCAGTTGACTCAGAAACTGGCTAGAGAAGTGTTTATTTCACTGAAGACATTAACCCAGTGTGCTGCTGTATCCGAAAAGGCTAAGGAAAAACTTGCCATATTCAGGAAGGTCATTGGGAATGAAAAAATGAGAAAACAATACCTTCTTTAAACTCTAGTTGCATTCTGTGCTTACAATGCTGCACATGGTTTTTGTTGCTGTGGCTTAAAAGACTTGAAGAAAGTCTAGAAAACGAAGACTTATTGAGCTTTTACTAAATGCCAGATATTTTCTTTGTTCTAAGCGCTTTACAGGCACTAACTCCTACAAAACTTTATGAAATGGGGGCTATTATGGGGCTCATTTAACGTATAAGGAAACTGAGTCACAGTGAGGAAGTGAAGTAACTTGCCTCAGGTCACAGGGCTAGGAGGTGGTCCCGCTGGGATGGCCCTAGCACCTGTGCACTTCATCATTATTCTCCACTGTTCTCCACAAAGCAAAGCTAATGTGATTTTCTTAAATAGCAGGAATCCTATAAGAGGCTAAAACAAAATGTAGTACTTTCTAATTTCAGAAAATGAGAACTAAGAGAACATTTTAAAAAGCAAGAGTGTGTCTTTATTTCTGCCAAATCTTGGGATTAGATATAGAATCATCATTTGAAACGTGACAATTGTTTGCATAACAGGCAGTGAATTTAGAAAATTCTATAATAGAAATTAATTGATATAAAATCTGAAAGAAATCTACGCTTTTAAAGGGAAGGACAGGAGTCGTGGGCATTGATGCTGCCCCTTCTAGAGGCTCTTTACTAGTTACTGTGCCATCTGCAGCTGCTCTGAGTGTTAATTGCACAAGATTGTGCAACATCACCAATATCTAATTCCAGAACATTTTCATCACTCCCATAGAAACCCTGTAGACATTAGCAGTCACTCCCCATTCTTTCCTTCCCTTCAGCTCCTGACAATCACTAACCTACTTTCTGTCTTTATGGATTTCCTATTCTGGATATTCCATATAGATGGAAGCATACAATATGTGGCCTTTTGTGTCTGGCTTCTTTCACTTAGCATAACGTTTATAAGGTTCATGCATGTTTTCATATGTATCGGTATGGCATTCCTTTTAATGGCTGAATAATATTTCATTATATGAATACACCACATTAAAAAAAATCTGTTCATCATTTGAAAGACATTTGGGTTGTTTCCAGCTTTTGGTGATGATGAATAATGCTGGTAGTTTTCATGTACTAGTGTTTTTGTGGACATAGGTTTTCAGTTCTCTTGGGTATATGCCTAGGAGTGGAATTGCTGGGTCATGTGGTAATTCTATGTTTAAGATTTTGAGAAATTGCCAAACTGTTTTTCAAAGTGGCTGTGCCATTGTACCTTCCATCGGCAACACACAAGGGTTCCACGTCCCCACCCACACCCATCTTGTTGTTCTTTTTAACTTTTTTTTTTTTTGAGGAAGATTAGCCCTGACCTAACATCCTTGCCCATCTTCCTCTGCTTTATATATGTGGGATGCCTGCCACAACGTGGCTTGATAAGTGGTGCATAGTCCGCACCCGGGCTCTGAACCGGGAACCCCGGGCTGCCGAAGCAGAATGTGCGATCTTAAGCACTGGGCCACCCGGCCAGCCCCTTGATCATCTTTATGATAATAGCCATCCTAGTGGATGTGAAATGGTATCTCATGGTTTTGATTTGCATTTCCTTAATGAAAAATGATGTTGAGCATCTCTTCATGTGCTTATTGGCCATTTGGGTTTTTTTTCCTTTGGAGAAATGGCTATTCAAATCCTTTGCCTATCTTGTAGTTGGGTTATTTGTCTTTTTATTGTTGAGTTGTAAGAGTTCTCTATATATTCTGACTACTAGATTCTTATCAGGTATATAGTTTGCAAATGTTTTCTCCCATTCTGTAGAGTCTTTTCACTTTCTTGATAGTTTCTTTGACCCCTCCATTTTTTTATTTTGATGAAGTCCATTTTTTTAAAAAATATTCTCAAATGTTTTATTCTGATTTGTTTCTTTTTAAAAAAACACTTTGTTGAGGTGTGATTGAAAAGCTGTACATAATTAATGTATACAACTTGATGAGGTTGGAGATAAATATACACCCATGAAACCATCACCACATACCTTTCGGCCAGATGTCAGCCTTATTTGGAGAAATGTCCATTCAGGTCCTTTGCCCATTTTTTAATTGGGTTCTTTCTTTCTTTTGCTATTGTGTTATAGGAACTGAAGTTCAACTTTTCTATTTTTCCTTTTCTTGTTTGTGGTTTAGGTGTCATGTCTAAGAAAAACCATTGCCTAATCCAAAGTCACAAAGATTTACTTCTGTTTTCTTCTAAGAGTTTTATAGTTTTAGCTCTTACATTTAGGTTTTTGGTCCATTTTGAGTTATTTTTTGTATACAGTGTGAGAGAGGGGTCCAAATGAATTATTTTGCGTGCGGATACCCAGTTGTCCCAGCACCATTTGTTGAAAAGACGATTATCCCTCCATCACTGTTGTACTTTTAACTGGGTAGTTCTGTTTTGAAGTATGTGTATTAAATCTTTTACAGGCAAGTTTGGCCTTTAAACTTGTGTTCTGAACAATCTAATTGTAAAGGAAAAAACTTATTTAGGGATACTTAAAAATGAATTTCTACTTTAAGTGGTAAATCAAATGTATTAAATTAAAGGCAACTTTAAGAAAGTTTTAGAAAGGAAACTTTTAGTGATAAATACAAAGGAGTTTGTATTTACAACTTCTATTTGTGTATTGTCTGTAACAGGTAAAATAGGTAACTATTTAGATTAAATTTGCAGGTATTTTAATGGTACAACTAACATGTTAAAAAATCATTTTAATTTTAGGCATAATTTTTTTAGGTAAAGGTGGCCTTTATATACTGAAATAGAGAATATCTACCATTATGCACAGACCTCATCAAGCAAAAAGTGGTTTCATTTCATTTGGGAACTTGGCTTCAGAAATGAGAAAGAACGTGGGGACTAGACTTTCCTCACCCTCCTTCTCTGGTAAAAGATTACAGATGATGTTAAATGGATAATACTGATCAACGGGCACAAATCTGACTATCAAATGTGGTCAGTAAGGTATCAGGAGATCTGGTGGGCACCTGGGAGAGGAGGCAGGCTATGGGGGCTGCGGAGAACACACCTGAGCCTCAGCCATGCTAGAGGTGCGGCTTGTCTCAGATATGAACAGCCTGCACGTAAACAAGCTGAAAGGTACACTTAGACAAAGAGGGACAAAGTGAAAAAAGATCTAGTGAGATAGTAGCTGGGCTCAAGACGGCGAGGAGGAGAAGGAAGGCTTGTATGAAAAGTTGCCACAATGGAAAGTGACTAAGCCCTGCCGTCCTTGGTGAAGCTGGAGGAAAGGCCTAATGCTGGGAGCACACAGAACCTTCGGGTGGAGGGGCCTCTGTGGCCTGGAGACATGCAAAACGACATCCTCTTGTTAGCTCCAAGGCAAATGGAAATAGAAAGATCTGAGAATCATGCATAGGGCTGCTTCAACAAATCACAGATATTAAAAAAAAAAACTTCTCCAACCACATCCAAACAGCCTGTTTGGATTTTGGCAAAACCACCTTCCATCCTTGGAGGATCTTTGGAGCTTTTGCACCAGGGTATCCCAGAAGAAAGTGCCTTTTGCTTCTCTCTGTGTTGATCATACACTCAACACAGTATGCACATCTGGGCTGGCTTGATATTTTATTCACATAAAAATTTGGATGTTTGCACAAAAACCTCCTAAATAATAATTCTTACTAAATTATCCCTCCTTTTTTACTTTTTTACATACAAATATAAACCTTTGGCATGTGATACAATTCTCTAAAAATGTTTGTAAATTTTTTATGGAATAGCTAAAGGTAATTTAAATGTAAAACTGCTGCAAAATGAGTTTAAGTATGTTAGTGTCTTTTATGGGTTGTTCTCGCGTACCTGTGCAGAGAAGAGTTAGCAAAGCTGGCCTGAGGCTGCCATCTTGGGAACGGCATGCTGGCAAGGTTGGTCCTTGGCTGGCTTCTGGGAAGTTGACATTTAAGCTGTCCCCACCTGATAAGACTAGAGCTTAGATTGTGTGTACAAACAATGTGATGTGTGCTGAATACCTGCTTTCCTCTGGGAAATCTGTATTTTAGTAGTTGCCAGGCAGAGGAAACCAACATGACCAGTACCCAATAAAAACGTTGGATGCTCAGTCTGTAATGGGCTTCCTTTGGCAGAAACATCGCACACATGTTCCTGCATTCTTCACTCCTGGAGAAAGGAGCACACTGGTGTGTTTCTTCATGGAAGAGAGAGAACGATAAGCCTGTGCACAGATTTCTCCAGACTCCACCTGTGTCTTTTCTGCTTGCTGATCTTGTCGTGTATCCTTTCGCTGCAGTGAACTTAGCCATGAGGACAACTATATGCTGAGTCCTAGTCCTGACACAGTACCCTTGACTATGTTGTAAAAATACAAGTCTACACGTTCCATGTAACTTTTGGCCAAGTTTCTGTTATTTTTTATTATTAATATAATCATATTTGCTGATGTTTCTAATTGGCCCCTTTGGCACTTTTATTGGTTGGCCTAATCCAATACTGAAATAACGAATAACTATTTAAAGTTCTTCTAAAACTGAGGTTCAACACTGAAGTTCCTGACATAATGAACAAAGTTACTGGTGCTCATGAAAATAGGGTTAAATCAGCATCCTGGGCAGAAGTGCAAAGGGCTGTGTTTATTGTTCCTTTCGTTACTGTTGTCTAATGGTAGTGAAAAAAAATGTAGTGTTCATACATTAACCAGAAGCATAATCTCTACATATATGATGGAAACTTAGGAAAGAATATTATAATTATTGCTGAGATCTCAAAAGACAATACTGAATCAGGCAGTGGCTTTCTATTTTTTCTTTCTTGATTTTTTTCCCTTCCAGCTAGGTCTGTTTATTTAAAACAAAAGTGCTTTTCCCCATGCACTTCCTTTTGGGTGTGGTAAATTTACAATGTCATGCTGTGAAAGGAGAAAAAAGAAGTACAAGAAAAGACAGGCTGTCTCTCACTGCCCAAGAAACTGTGGGGGGCACTGGATGGGACCGCTTAGTTGTTTTTTATTTCATTTTTCTCCAACTTAGCATGTATTCTGTAAGCAAATAAAATAGGCTCGGAAACCCTGATTTGTTCAAAATCTTAATGCCAGGACGTGGGATTTGCCTGCCTCGTCTGTCCTGTTCCCACTGTGTGGAAATGTCTTTTTGCCCAGTTTGGGCTACCAGGACCTTTCCTGTGGGGATTCACTCAACATCCAAAGAGAAATGAATATGAGTGTTATTGAGTGACTGTATATTTATTTTCTGGATTTACAGAAGCTTATTTGTACAGAAGAGCTGATGCTTTTGTACTTACAATCACACTCTGGAATGATTTACTTCTAGGGGCCAGGGAGTAAAATACTTGAGTAAATGCTTCAATTGCTCATCACTCTCAAATTGTGGTGACATTTGGGAAAAGAAACAGAATCAGAAGAGGAAGTGACAAAAATCTGTAACAACACAAATTTAAGTTGACCTCCTGTCCTAATGACTATGAAAGCCACACCAAACAGAAAAACTGGGTTAACCTTTTATTTTTTTTAATTTCTAAAATTTTTAATTTTTTTTTAAGGCAACCTTTTTTTGGTGAGGAAGATTGGCCCTGAACTAACATCTGTTGCCAATCTTCCTATTTTTCTTTTCTCCCCAAAGCTCCACGACACAGTTGTATATCCTAGTTGTAAGTCAGTCTAGTTCTTCTGTGTCCGATGCTGCCACAGCATGGCTTGATGAGCGATGTGTAGGTCCACACCCAGGATCTGAACCAGTGAACCCCAGATGGCTGAAGTGGAGTGTGCGAACACTATGCCACTGAGCTGGTCCCAAACTTTTATGAAATAATCATAGGCAGACCCACAAGGCTGCTTGTTTCCACTCCATGTTCTTAGACAACTTATAGGTAACAGACAGTAATGTCATCGCACACCCATTTCTCAGTTCCATTAGGTAAGAGAGAAGATTTCATGAAATCCTAAATATCACTATTGATCTAGGTAACTTCTGTGCTTAATGACACTTTCACAAGGAACTCTCAAAGTATTTTGGTAACTCAGTTCTTAAAAAAGATTAAGCATGTAAGAAATTTATATTATCAATTGTAGCTGCATAAGATAAGTGGATAGTAATGATTTATTAAATGATTGGGGAAACTGTCAAAGTTTTGAAATTCAGTGTTTTATTAAAAAATGCACATTATTTAAAGTAGCTGGAAAATATAGAATATCAGATATATGTTTGAGTAGAACTTAACATCATACATTACACTGTTATTCATTTGTTTTAATTATTATTTTATTAGTAAAATCAACATTTTATCTCTATTTTTTCTCCTCTTGGGGACAAAGATTAATTTGAGTAGGATGGTAACAAATTTTGGCAAACTTGAGTTACCATAAGAAGGTGAGTTTCAACTTTCTACACTAGATAAATTATATGTCAAATCTATCAAGTAGCTATGGCTTACAGAAAGAAGCAGAATGCATGCGTTTCCTGAAGGTACACTATATATCCAGCTACTGTCCTTATATTCCTTAAAGAAAGAAATAGGTTGCACAATAGATACACTGGGAGCTCTCTTATCTGGTATTACTGGGACTTATAGTCGGTCAGTTAAAAAAGAATCAGTGGAAATTAATAAGAGTATAGAAACATACCATATACATTTTAACTTAAAACATGTAAATATATAGTTATTTCCCAAGCTTTTCATGTAGGATCAGAAGCTATTTCTTTAAATGAGGTTGAACGTGAGAGTTTAGAGTTGTCTTTCTTGCATAAACCATATGCATACAAATTTCAGACTACGTTTCTTTAAAATGGAGTATGAATTTAAAAATGAAACAGTCTGAGTGTGGAACTCTCTCTCCCCATCTTTCACAGTTGGGTCATCCTTGCCTACTTTGAAAGCATTTTTCTTAGCGACTTGAGGATTTTGAAAGCATTTGATTTAGTTTTGTTAAAAATTACAGCTCTCACTTCTCACTCATATTTCACCAGTTATATAATATTTAATTATATTACATATTATAATAATCCTTATAGGTGTGGGAAAAAATTCAAACTGATGTAAGCCCAAGTAAGCGAGCATTCTAGAGAACAGCCTGACAAGACCTCCCAGTGGTCAGTGCAATGGGGAATATGTTTTACAGAGGAACTGAGTTTACTGGTTAATCAGAACAAAAAGTTAAGTAGGGATTGGTTGTGAGAACTTTGTGAGATTTTTTGTTCCTTGTCTGATTAAAACTAGCTTCAGGGGCCGGCCCAGTGGCCCAGTGGTTAAGTTCACACGTTCCGCTTTGGTGGCCTAGGGTTCACGGGTTTGGATCCCGGGTGTGGACATGGCACCACTTGTTTTAAGTTGCCTCAAGTTCTCTTTTTTAAAATAAATTTTACATTTTAGAATAACTTGAGATTTATAGGAAAATTGCAAAGATAGTACAGAGAATTCCTTCACCCAGTTTCCCCTGTTGTTAACATTACATTATTTTGGTATATTAGTCACAACCAAGAAACCAAAGTTGGTGCATTACCATTACCTGAACCCTACACTGTATCCGGATTTCACTAGTTTTTCCACTAATGTCCTCTTTCTGTTCCAGGATCCCACCCAGGTCACCACACGACCTTTAGTCATCCTGTCTCCTTAGCTACCTCTGGTCTGTGACAGTTTCTCAGGTTTTCCTTGTTTTCAGACCTTGACAGCTGTGAGGAGTCCTGGCCAGAAATCCTGTGGAAGGTCCCCCGATCTGGGTTTATCTGATGATTTGCTCATGGATGGACTTGGGTGATGGGCTTCAGGGAAGAATATCACAGAGGTGAAGCCCCCTTCTCACCACGTCTTATCGGAGGGCACGCTATCAACACGATCTGTCACTGATGATAACAGTTACCTGGCCCAGGGAGTGTGTGACAGGTTTCTCCACTGTAAAGTTACCTTTGTTTCCCCCTTCCCAGACTCTACTCTTTGGAAGCAAGTCATTATGGGTAGCCCACACTCAAGAGGGCAGGGTGGGCTGAGGTTAAGCTCCACTTCCTGGAGAGGGGAGTATCTAACACGTGTTTGGAATTCTTTTGTAAGGAAAAGCCTTTTCTCTCTCATTTATTTATTCAATCATTTATATCAGTATGGACTCATGGAAATCTATTTTATAGAATTATAATCCAACGTTGTTGGGCCATTGGGAACTCTTTTAGGTTCACTGCTCTGTCCCTTTCACATGCACCCATCCTTTTGTTTTTGGAGCATTTCCCTACTTTCTGGCACTAAAGATGCTCCAGGCTCATCGTGTATTTTCCCTGCCTCAGCCCTAGAATCAGCAATTTCTCCAGGAGCCCGGGTTTCAGCTATTGGAGGATGGTATTAAAAACCAAGATTGAGAGCTGGGTGTGTTCATTGCTACCAAGGTGTCACCGTTTCTAGGCCTCTCACAGCAGGCAGAGCTAGATGTATGCACACTATCCCATGTATTCACCAAGATATGACTATTTCTGTATGTATCCATCTGTGTCTATGTTAAGCTATCAGCTCATATGATGTCTTTGACGAATCCAGTACCATATGCTCATTCTAGCCTTCTCTACTTGTTTATAACTTCCCTTTCCAATAATGAGAAACCCAGGCAACCTCATCTAAAAGTTTAACTTTAAGGACTAACTTTCCATCCTTTTTCCTACTTCATTCAATTTTATAAATTCATCATCTGTAATTTCTACAACATTGCACCGAAAGGAAGACATGACCCGGAGAGGAAATGAGAAAACAAACACCCTCCAAGTTTTCCAAGATTTTTTCAAAACAGTGAGGAAGTAGACACTTAAATATATGTTACCGTTGAGACTATTGGAGCCCTTGAGACTAGAGGCTCTTAGGAATTAAATGTCATTAAAAGAGGATGAATATACTTAACCTATCACCTATCCATCCCTCCATCCACCTACCCACCTATCATGAATCATCTATTTTTTTGTGCCACAATATCCTGGTGCAGCAGCGGTTTAGAATAACTATACAATTTATCACCTTTCCCAAGAAGTCTGAGTAATCAAGGCTGGAAGAGTTTAGGTATGAAGCAGCAAGAAGAATTTCTTTTTGGGAAATCCTTTTGCTTTTACAATCATACTGGGATCGTGGATTTCCTGACTGCCAATGCCAGTGAGGGCCAGAATTATATTTGATTAGTTTAAGTCCTTTTTCAATCTGTAGATGTTTAAAAAACCTGTTTAAAACCAAAGACCATTTATTGAAATTCCAGATCTGGCTATCACCTTGTCTTTAAAACATTTTCTTATTTGGAGTGATACATCATCTTCATTGTATGAGCTATAGAAATATAGTTGCCATACATCATTATTAATAATTAATAAAAACAGTTACTATTAAGGCTCAGTGGAATCTGGTCAACATTAATATAAGGTGGACACCTGACTGGCAATTAACAATTGAGACATCATATTCAGATATGTTTGAATATTACTTGAATATATTTTGCAGTTATGATGTTCTCAAGAGATTTATGTAATATACGTGAAACCAAGCCAACTTTTGAGATTTCTAGTTTTACTTTATATTCCTTCACTTGCTTTCGAGCCAGAGTTTTCTATGGGATTACTAAATGTATAAAATTTAATTAAGTGTCCTATAATAGTGATAATTGGGGATTAGTAGGTATTCCCAATTACTCCTCCTTTCAATGCTATGCATTTGGAGAATGTTTTCCAGTCATCTTTATGGTCAATAAAGGCAAATGGGAAATAGATGCAATTAGCCTCTCTATTGGTTCCACCAAATACTTTTATTTAATAATTTTCACCGATTGGCACATATTCATTCATTTATTCAAGAGGAACTCCTCAAGTCGAAGGCACTGGGCTAAGCACTGTGGAAGATTCACATCTAGAAACAAGGCTACATTAACGGTCATCGTTAAATGAAAGCTGTTTTTCTATGGATTGTAATAACTTTCTCTAAGGAATTTATCTTGCTTTAAAGAAGCCAATCTTAGTAGCTTTGAAACTACCAAAGATGACCAGAATTCTTTAAAATAGATGTGATAGGAATGCAGGTTCTGGAGTCAAGTTGCCTGAGTTCCAGCTCCACCCTTTAAGACTATGACCTCAGACAAGTTACTGAACCTCTCAGAGCCTCAGTTTCCGGTAAAATGGAGAAGATAAAAATACCTATCTGTATTAATCTTGGGAAATAGTAAGTGCTCAATTAATGTCAATTTATAATAAATTGGAATAGACGTTAATGGTTATTTCACATAATTTCTCATTTGTAAATCTTTGTCTTTAACTTTATTTCCCATCGCCGTATATGTATCAGTACTGCAACCAGACTGAAACACACAGTGCTCTCAACACTGGGAGCTACCTTACACTTCCTAGAAATACTCTTCCCTTCCTGGACTAACCAGCAAACTCTTACCCTTCAAGACTCAGTCCGTACCATCTTTCATTTTAGTCACTTAGTCATCATCCAACTTTTGTTTTTAAATGCTTATTCTGAAAGGCGTCCTCCTGGAAACACTTCTACCAGCAACGTAACCGTAAGTAGAATTAGCACTGCTTAGAAGAGGGCCTGTGGAACGCGCATCTCAGACCATCTTCCTCTTTGGAAAACTGATCTTGTTACATGTTCAGTAAAAACTTGTTACTTGCCAGTAAGCCACTGTCCCCCAAATGTATTTATTCTGTGTACTTTTGCCCTCCCTCAGCTTTCCTCAGTTTTTAGAAGGCTTTTAGGCCCGTTACTTTAAAAGTAAACCAGATACCTAGCTGAGACATACAGAATTTTTTGGAAACACGGTGTGCAGTGATTAAAGGGAGAAGAGCTTTAACAACTTCTCCCAAAATTCCTGTTCCTTGGGAAATTTCCACATGTAACAAAGTCAACAATAATTACCAGACTTCATGCTGAAGAGAATTTTGTTTTAAAGAAAAAAGGATGTAATATGGAGACACATTCATCACACAAGTATCCCATCGCATATGTTAACTGCAATACAAATGTTCCTTCTCTGATAATACCCGTATTAGTTAGGAGTTCCTGAAAATGAACCTCTGTGCAAACCTGAAGCTTAATTCTATGCTTTAAAAGGGAGTGCTTACCTATTGATAAACATGACAAAAGGGAACTTGGCAATATGGACACGTGTTCTCCCGTACGTCTGACATTCTTTAAATATCAAAAAGGTATTGTGAATAGTTTAAATATAAAAAACACAACACAAGCACAATAAACTTGTCCTCTAAAAGCATAATAATAAACATATCTTTTTCAGTCTGCTCTCAAGGGTATCCTTAGATAGAAGGAGAACCACTGAAGATTTTAGGGGAAAAGACGTATGGCCGGAGCTTTACTTTTTAGCTAATTTGAAAAAGTGTTTAGGAAAAGACAGTCGAGAGATTATATATGCGGTCAACGGCTACGATCTGAAGTCAGGAAGCCTGATTCTAAAGTTTCAGAGAAAGGAAGCACTCCAGCTACACCGGAGAGACGCCCGGACCCTCGCCCCACGCCCTGCCGGTCCCCCGCGCAGCTCGGAGGTGCAGTCAGCCGGAGGAGCCCGGAGGTGGCAGACGTGCCGGGCTGGGGTCCTTCCTCCACGCCAGAGGCGAGGGCGAGCCCACGTGTCCCCGTCCCCTGCGCCCCCCAGGCTCAGCGAGCTCAAGATTGACAGCTGGGACGCTCGACGCTTCCCGAGGCGACAAACCCGGGAGTGCTCTACTCCTCTCCAGAAGGGGACACGTGACCACAGCTGGGTGACTTTACAGGACTCCCGATGTGGGCACGGCAGCATTTTAACCTCGGAAGAGGCTGCTTAGAGACATTCTTTAATTTCGGGGGTCGGTGTGGCCGGCACCGCGGTAAAAGCTAGCCCCTCGGTTCCCACTCCCCGCCCCCACCCCCGCCCCCGCTCCCACCCCCGCCCCCAGCTCCCGCTCTCTCCCGAAAGGGGCCGAGCCCGGGGCGACCCTAAAGGATTCTCGCTCCTTCCTCCGTAGCCGGGGGCGGGGGCAGGGGCGGGGGCGGGGCGGCTTCCACAGGGGACGGTGCGGGAGGGCTCGCTCGTTTCCTGGTGACGTGCGTGCTAGCAGAAACCAGAACCTTCGCCCGCGACTCCCGCGTCTCCGTGGGGACAAAAGGGCTGGGCACGGCGGGGCGCGACGTGCCAAACGCAGCGCGCCCTATGGCGGCCGCACAACCCCCGCGGTCCCCGCCCTCCCCGGCGCACGCGCACTGGGGCCCCGCCCCGAGGTGGGCGGGCCCGGCGCCTCCCCGGCTGGCCAATCGGCTGGCGGGCCCGCGCCGCCTCTCCCCGCCCGCCTCGCCGGGTCCCCGGGTGCACGTGCTGCTTGTTTGTGTACGTGCGGCGGCCGCGGGGCGGGGAGAGGCCGGGCCGCTGGGGGTTAGGCGGCTGGGGCGCGGCGGCGAGGGCGGGCCCGCTGCGCCGGGCGATCTTTAAATTCTTACCCACTTGGGCAGCTGGTGCACTCTTACCTGCCGGTCTGCAGCGAGCGGGCGCCGCCCTGCACGCCCGAGGAAGCCTGTCCTCTGCTTCAGGCGGGAAATGCAGTTGCTGGATTGCAACCCGGAGGTGAGACTCGGGCCCCTTTTGTCCCGCAGGCTTAAGCTTCCAGGTGTTTGTCTGCTCGGGAACCCTAGCGAGGGGGACTGACCCCTGGGCGCCGCCGAATCAGGCTGCTTCGGAGGTGGAAGGTTTTGGAGTGGGGAGCGATTTTCAACTGCGGGAGGGTGGAGGATCGGACGGAGGCGAGAGGGATGCTGGAGCTGTTCTCCTCCCGCAGGTGGATAGTCTGAGGCATCTGCTGGAGGCCGGGGCCTCGGTCAACGCGCCCCCGGATCCCTGCGAGCAGTCGCCTGTCCACTTGGCCGCCGGGGGCGGTCTCGCTTGCTTTCTTCTCTGGCAACTGCAAGCGGGCGCTGACCTCAACCAACAGGTAACTAGGTAACTGATTGTTGCTGTGTGCTGGGCTCCCCTCCACCCCAAAGCCGCACAGACATCTCCGAGACGCCCAAAGAGTCAGTTGTTTCAGTTGTTAGAAACATGTCTACGGCAGCGGTGTGCAATAGAAATATAATGCGAGACACGGATGTAATTAAAAATTTTCTAGTGGCCACGTTAATGAAGTAAAACAAAACGTGAAATTAATTTTATAATTTAACCCAGTTTATCCAAAATATCATTTCAGTGTGTAATCAATATAAAACATTACTGATGGATGTTCTGCGTTTTCTTTCCGTATGTCTACTCAGTCTGCTGTGTGTTTTACATTTATAGCACCTTTTGATTCAGACATTTCAGGTGCTCGTTAGCCTTAGGTACGGCTACTGGCTACTAAACTGGACAGCATACTCAGGGCTGCAGTTTATTTCAGAAGGAACAACTGCTACATTACCAAATTAAAAGTCTCAGTGTAGCAACTGAAACAATATTTGTGAGGCATGCGTACAACCGTTATAGTTACCTACAGAACTTGCTTTTGGTAGTCTGCGTCTTCCCTTGGATATTAAAGTATGGTGAATTATAAATTGTAAATTTTTTTACCTCTATAGAACCCTATTTTGCTTTTATTCACTTAAATTTTAATATATGTGGCTGTGCTGTACATGTTTTTGTTAATGAAACCTTCGTGTTTAATAGAACACCAAGTGAACTTTCTGACAAAAACCTGAATTGACAAATTCAGTCCAGTACAACACAGTTCTAACTGGCTTCCTCATGTAGCTTCCTCCCTAGTAATGAGACTTCACCCACCAACTTCCACAATCAGGAGTTTTGGGATTAGACTAAAATGTGCTGTCTTCTCTCTAAGGATGTGTTTGGAGAAGCTCCCCTACACAAGGCAGCAAAGGTTGGAAGCCTGGAATGCCTTAGTCTGCTTGTAGCCAGTGATGCTCAAATCGAGTAAGTATAAAATCGCTAACTTCAAATTTTATATTTTCTTGGATTAAACTAATCAGAGTCCTGAAGCTTAATTACATGTACTTTTAAAAATGATGCTTACCTAATTGATAATTTAGTTATCATTTAAATGTTAACTTAGGTTGTTAATGATATCTGATACTATTGAATCTGAATAAGTAAAAAATGGATCCTCAGCAGTCCAGAGGTGCAGTTGTGTTCATCTGTCATGGCAGTACTGCATCTTAGTTTTGGTTTAGGAAATCCATCCTATAAAAGTTCTCATTGACTTCCTTTGGGTGCTTATTCGTTGTATTGAACACAGAATACTCTTTCATTCCTTCCAAAATGGAATGTCCACTCTGCTGGACTCTGTGCTAGCCACTGAGGATACACTAGTGAGCAAGAATGGAATTTCTCTGTGCTTCCTTTGCCTCTTCTATTGTGAAACCAACATTTGTATGAGGCCAAAGCTCCTTTGTTAGGAAGATAATAAAAAAAAAAGGCTAAACAATTGTCAGTTTTTATTTAACTTACTTTTTTCCTTTAATTCAGCCTATGTAATAAGAATGGGCAAACAGCTGAAGATCTCGCTTGGTCATGTGGATTTCCAGAATGTGCCAAATTTCTTACAACAATTAAATGTATGCAGACAGTCAAATCAAACGAACAGTCCAGTAGAGATCATTGTGTTCCAGTGCTCAGACAGAAACGAAGTTTTGGAAGTGTAGAAAATACGAATGGGAAAAGGAAGTGTTGGTAAGTAACTCATGGTTTCTTTTTTCTTCCTCCTTCCAGGATCTCTTTACTTAGTACAGAATTCATTGTTTCATTTAAATATTGGCAGTCTTATTTCTAGTCTCTCTTTCCATTTTCATTCACACATTTTAACAGTGGTTACAGTGACTTCTACTAGATTCTAGAAACCAAAAATTATCCTGCATGGTGGAAGGTTGGGGAGAAAACTTTTTTAAACAGTTTTTAATGTTACTGTGTTTTTTAACAGATGTCATGTTGGTTATGAAGAGGTCAGAAGAAGGCCCTCCCTTGATGCAGGTCTGCTGCTCAGCTACAAGCTAAGACTTTTGGCTCACTAACGTGTGTCCTTCTAAGAAGGAGGAAAACTTTCTTCTAAGTGAAGATCACATTTCACAATACATGTATTTACATGCCTATAATATTTTGGCTGTGCATACTTTGTCTTTTAAATTATTAAAGGAATATCTAAAGAATTCTTTGTGCAGTATTTACAATCTTTGAAAACATATCGTAGTTTAAACCATCAAACTAGACTCAGGAATTAATTTGAAATTAAACTTTTTCTTTATTAACAAATTTATAATACAACTTTATTACAGTCTCTGAGTCCAAGATATTTTAAATAATATTTGGTCGCTGGGGAAGACATAAGTTATAGTAAGCATCCTTGTTCCAAAAGTCTGGGCCCTTCCATCCACACCAGCCCTAGATTGGGAAAAGGGAAAGCAAAGTTACAGGACTACGTGATCAAAATTGTGACATTTTACAATCCTGCTCTGTCAGCAGGATCTTGAAATAAGACTCTACATACCCATATAATTCAAAGATTTGAATTCCTATAAAGCATAGAAAAGTATCTTATTTGGGTCCATTTCAGAGAGAATTTTAAAAAATTTTAATTCTATAGTATTTAATTATAGAAATTATAAAAAAGAGAAAGCTTCCTTATGGTAATTGTTCCCCCAAATACCACATTTTATTGATTCTAAGATGTACAGCTTTACAGTTCCAGCAGCCGAGGGCATGTGAGAGTTTAACTGGCTGTCTGTTTCTCTTAGTCCACAGCCGTAAAACGCACTGTGCAGTGGCGTCTTAGCTACGAGGAAACAGGGCAGTAAGAAACTGGAGCACTGCCCCTTGTGTTGCAATCTATGCCCTTGATTTTCCTCAGCCTGGAATCATTCCCTTTTCCATTCCTCATATCAGTAGTAACCCTTTTCCCCAGCACAAAATTACTTTCAAATAAAATCTTATGTGAATATAAAAATTTATCACATTTCTTGTAGGGCCATTGATTTCTTTTCAAGGCCCAGCCAGCGACTCGGGTGTGTGACATCGTTCTGAAGTGAAATGCTCTCTTTGTGAAATACCTGTGAGGAGGCTGGCCAGGACTCTGGAAATACCACCGAGTGGCCTTCTTCCTGGCCCTAGCTAACTGGGAAGAAACTGCTGGGGATTCTGGCAGGGACCTCGAGTCAGAGTTCCCAGTCCCTACAGAAGATAGTGTGTTGGCTGTTTTCACTGTGGAGGTGGGAGGGTTGAGAAGAGATGCTCTTTCATTTTTTCATTTTCCTTTTTCTAATTGCAAAAATAAGATACACATTGTAAAAATTCAAAGGGGATGGAAGTAAAACATAAAATAAATCCTGCACCAGTCCTACTCCCCCGCCCCCAGGTAACCACCCTTAAGTTTGGTTTATGGTCTTTGAGACCTGTCTCTATAGATAAATAAGCTGCTTTTTAGTATCTAATTTTTTCAGCAAAACTTTCTCTAATAAATTTAATATTCTAAAATCTGTTTTCTTAAATAGAAAAAAAGGCTTATATTATCTCTCTTTTAATCTCTGTGTGATCCTTTCACACGGGTAGGCCTTCTCCAGGTAACTAGACTCAATTGTTTTTAAGAGAAGTGGGTAGAGAGGGCACCAAAGCCAGAGACTGATGGCAGTAGATGGGGGCCACGCTGCCTGCCTTTGAGGTGAGTGCCTGGGACCTCCCCACGGAGGTGAAGAGAGGCCAGGCGGAGGCAGAACTCTCCATGGCCCCTGCCACAGACTGAATGTTTGTGTCCCTCCAAAATTCGTATGTTGAAGCCTGGTCCCCAATGTCATGGTATTTGGGGCTGGGGCCTTTGGGAGGTGACAAGGTTGTGAGGGTGGAGCCCTCGTGAATGGGATTAGTGTCCTCATTAAAGAGGCCCCAGAAAGCTCCTTCATCCCTTCCACCGTGTGAAGAAGTGAAAAAGACTGCCCTCTGGGACCCAGGCCGTGGATCCTGGATTTCCCAGCCTCCAGGACTGTGTGAGAGGGGAATTTCTGTTGTGTAGCCACTCAGCATATGGTACTCTGTTACAGCAGCCCTGGTGGGCTAAGTCAGCACCCTAGATTCTTGAGTCAAGTGAGGGTCAACAGTCCTACTGATGGCCAGGCCTTGGCTTCATGGTTTCTTATGTGTGCTCATAGAGCAAAGGGCTTTGTGCAGTTGCAAAGTTCTACAGAAATATAACTAGCAAAGGAGAGCGCAGTTCTCAGAGAAAGTCACCCGGAACTATGCCTTACTCTAGCTAACTGCTCCAGAAAACCCCCTCTAGATAATTCCATCTAGTGCAAAGTCCCACAAGCAAGCCAGAAAGAAAGAATTTTATTATCTCTATCTTGCCTCTAATTAAAATAATTAAGGCTTGCTTCTGTGCCTGGCTCAGATGACGACCCTTCTGGAGTTAGCTCCTGCCCACCCCTCCAGCCACACCTCTTCACCAGCTCTAGTGCTGTGAAAACTCCCATAGTGCCTGGCTTTCCTTTCCCTGGCTCTCAGTGGTCCCCCTACAGGATCAGCCTTGTAAATTCCACCTTAGCTGCCATATTTTTTCTTGGGGTCCTTTCCACACTCTCCTTCTCTGTCCTACACTAGACTGACAGCTCCTTCAAGACCTTTTTTAACACCCTAGTGCTTAGGACAGTGGATGGCACATATCAGGCACTTAGTGAATGCTGACTGAATGAGCACTTTGCTACAGAAAGAGAGTAAATATTGCTCCTATTTTCAATAAGATAACAGGTGCCAGCCAAAAACGTTTCATAGAGTAAAAAGTCCAAATGCCTTGAAAGAGAAAAGCAGGGAGAAAAACACCTGAAATTTTAAGAACACCTTTATAACCTGTTCGTATTCACAGATACTCTTATCATTAGCAAAAGACTTTACTAACCTGGGGCTGTAAGAGTGCCGCTACACACACATTCAAGTACTTTACGTCCTAAAACATCTCATCCTTAGGACTTTAGTAACCTAACGTAGTTACATTCTTTTCAACCTGTGAAAACATCTCACCAATGAATGTCAGCGTTAAACCAGCCAATTCCCCAGGAATGCTGCTTTTAAAAAAGTGACCTAATTAAACCATAACTTCAAAGTTCAGAGAAACCTTTTTATTGGTACTGATATTGACGTAAGTAATAAAATGATAAAAATGAAAGATAGTGGGTAACAGGATATGTTGTCATTATGACTAATAATTATGATTTAATTTATACCTCCTTTAGCTGACATTATAAGCATAACAAATGTCTCAAATTCAAATCCTTTATAGAATGAGATTAAGTTCTATGTAAACAAATTAAAAGTGGTCTAGCCTCCATAATGTCCAGCATACTGCACAGCTCTTTTTGGTTCATTCTAAAATTATAAAGGGTTATATATTCCTCTCTCCCATTTCAAGGCATTGGTAAACCTCCATACATTTGTTTGTGCAAAGCTGTAAAATCTCGAAAGGAATAGATTCCTTTGTGTTCCACTGTTAAGTTCAATAACTGAGGAAGTCTTCCGTTCCCTCTTTTCCTCCCTACCCAGAGAGAGTCCTCATCCCAGCCTTAGAATATCTCCTGGGAGTGAGGATCCCCGCCTCGGTTTCTAATCTGTCTTTCTGTTAACAGCCAGTTGGCTATCCTTTGGTTCTGGGCTCTTTGCCTTGTATCTAAATTCGTGTTAAACAGACACTTACCTTTTCCAAGATAACTTGCAAATCTTCAGCGCCTGTATAATGCGGATCTAAAATCAGAAACTTTATCTGCCCTGTAATCTCATTCCACGCAACTCCTAGTATCGTGTGGGCCAAAACTCCTCCTCCTACAGAAAGGAAGTACCAAATATGAGAGGGCACATAGTAACGTCAACTTCCCGTTCAATTTCAATTTCACAAGACTACTTTCCTATTGACTGATCTAACACAGCATTAAAAGTGACTAGCCTACATTGTAAAAGACCACAAACAATATCAAATATACTCTGAAAAGATAAAATTACATCTTTAAGATAGAAAAGATACAATCCTATCTATGACCATATGAGGTCTATATTCCACTGCCCTATCCATGGAATGACCTAATCTGGATGTAGAAAGGGCCACAGGGGGTCTAAACTCCTCCCTGCAGGGTACCATCACTGTGCTGTGGCACTCTGCTCTGCGTGCCTCCAGGGGCACAGTGCACCCCCTCCTTCGTTCCTTCAGATATCCTGCTGAAATCTGCCTGCCTGCCTGCCTTACACTCCAGTCTCAGCTTGCCTTCTGTCATCAGAGGACAAGTCTCATTCCTCACAGAATCGAGAATCTTTAGATTAGTTAATATCTAGAGCAGTTAATCCAATCCTCTTATTTTACAAATAAAGCCCAGAGAGGTTAAGCAGTTTGCATGATGTCACACAGCTGGCCAAGTTAGGGACAGAGACATGACTTATGATGCTCAGTTGAGTGATTGTCGCCTCTTTTCCTTACTGCTCTCAACTCTTTAAATATTTGAACAGTTATTTCTCTTCTTAGCCTTTACTTCTGGTTACTATAATCTTTTTTTTGTAATTTTCTTCCTGCCTTGGAAATTTTAAAATAAATATCCAGAGGTCATATGAATGGTATAAAAGCTAGTTCTAAAATATTTAAAAATGACTGATTTTATGTGACATTAAGCATTTACATTAACGACAAGTCTACATGCCCTCCACTCCACCCAGAGAACCCAGGACGGCCCAAGCTCTTACCGATCATCAC
Organism: Equus przewalskii; assembly: GCF_037783145.1. NCBI lineage: Eukaryota > Metazoa > Chordata > Mammalia > Perissodactyla > Equidae > Equus > Equus przewalskii. Next base: position 23,624,667 of record NC_091858.1, on the reverse strand, counting down.
TGGGGTCCCTTCGCTCTGGAAATGGTTGGCCAGCTCCCGCCCTTGAGAGGCCATTTCAGAGCCTTGGCTGGAAAGAAACCATTTTCTATCAGAAGGACTATTTCTAACAATAGGGTCAAATAATGAGCTTGGGAACCAATGTTTTCTACCTTGTTTGGTTATTGAAAAAAACACAGTATAAATTTAAATCAAATTAAGTGGTAGGGAACTGACTGAGAGGGCAATTTAAAGCAACACAACCCTGTAAATACTGAAGGTCGCTAAACGTGCCAGGAAAGAAGCACGAAGACCTGTGGTCTCCGCTTCTGGAACTGCACAAAGGAGGCCGTGGATCTCTAACATGAGACTGAAAGTGGCCACCCTGATGCCCAGGGGCTCTGCTGGGTGGGCTGATTGTCAGAAGAATGAGTGTTAAGTCCTGGGCTCTTGTCTGCTGGCCATCAGACTCGGGGTCCATAGTTCCTCCTTTCAGTTGGCACCAATACCCGCCCGTCTACATAACAAAGATTCCAGCAGTAAAAGACGATGTCCATGAAGCCAGTGTGAAAACTGCAAAATGTTTTCAAGTACAACGCATTATCTCTGGGGAATTTTCAATGTCCTGTGCAATTTATACTTTTGAGAAGAGAAGGAAAGATGGATAGATGAAGGATGAAGGGAGATATTTTTTTAGAATGGAGGTGCCACATGGTGCTAAACCTTAGCTCTTGCTTAGTAAGGAATGTACAAATAATGTTTAATGTGCCAGAACTTTCACTTTTTAGTCACCATATGCTTCACTACTTAATCTGTCATTTATCTGTTCGCACTGACCTCCACAGCCAATCCAAACTGCAATTGTGAAATCAGCTGTATTAAAGCATTTGGACACATAAAGATAACGTCACTGTATTTATCAGAGTGGTTGTAACAGAAAATGAATTTAAAACACAAGCTCATAAATAAGGAGCAAGCTAGTTATGGTCATAGAAATCAATCTAATTCATATTTGCTCACATTTTGATGTTGGAATCATGGTTAAATGCTATTGGAAAAAATGAAATGAATATATTATTCAAACACATTATTAGCTTATTAACATCTTACAAATAAAAAGAGCAGGAGGTAGATGAAAAGGTCAGTCATAGATCAACAATTGCTTTTCTCCTTTCAAGACTTTGTAAAGACTTGGGCATAAAAAGCTTGATTTTCTATAACTCCACTCAAAGTTGACATACTTCCAAGTTTTTCTCTTCTAGGCTAAAATTAGGTCTAGGCCACACAAGTATGTATCACAAAGTTCACTCACAAACCCAAAAGTCTTCTAAAAAATAACCAAAAAAATTTAGGATTAAAAAAATGAGATTTATAAAGCAGTGAGGCAACATGGAGGAAGAGGAAGGAGTGAAAACAAATGTGGGGAAAAGATAAATCATTTTTCTCTTATTTTAATAAAATGACAAACTTGCTTTGAAATGCTTTCTCTAGTTTCCTAAAGCGTCCTTACCTGACAAACAGTATTTTTGAAGTTACCCCAATCAATTGGTTCAGCACCAGCTGTACCTCGATCGATCCGATCCACTGCCGAGATCCGACAAATGTCGCTGGTTTGTCCCCCGCATCAACTAGAGCCTGTATGTGTTTAAAAATACCACAAAATCCATATGCAAGACAAACATTAAAAGTTACATTGAGGGCCTTTTCCCTGATTACCAGTATAATTTTTTCTTTCAAAACAGAACTAAGTCTGTACCTATGAGGTAATAATTATTAAAGGTATATTAAGGGCTAATGAAAGGTACAATTGCTTATCATTTAAAACGGCATGCTCTGTACCTGCTGAATTTCTCTGTGTGTTGGAATGGATCTCTCGGTGTAGCCCTGGTGTCTGAACCAAGAGCAGATAGTCTGCAGAGATCGATAAGCACAGCCCCAGCCACTGTCATCCATCCGATCCTGCATATAATGATGATAACCGTATATGCCCTGGACCACATAAACCTGTATAAAGAGAAGAATATAGTAAGTTATTCACTTAAGATAGAGGCACATATTCTACACATATACTCAAGTCAAGTTAACTGCTCTCAGAGCTAGAACGTTAATTTAGTTCCTTATGAAAATGCCTTCAGAGAACTACAGCTGAACAGTATACCCTCTTAGCATTTCATTAAACGTTTGAAGTCCTTACCAAAGGCTATAAGGCCTGGCAAGTCCTGCCTTCCGGCCTCCTCTCCAGCTTCATCTCCTACCACTTTCCGCTGTTGCTCGCTCTGCTTTAGGTTCAGAAGTGCCAGGGGCGGTCTGATCTCAGAGCCTTAGGTTCTCTCTGCGTGGAACACTCTCACTTCCCTGGGGTCTCTATTCAAATGTCAGAGGCCTTCCCTGGCCATCCACCCTAAGAATGGCATACTCCCTGACTACCCACCCCCTGCCCTGACTGTCACTCTCTATCTTGCTTTATTATTTTTTTTATTTTTCAAAGCACTTAACACTACTTACACATTACTTATTATTACTTTTTAAATATCTGCCCCCCACTAATATGTGTGCTCAGTAGCATGTACTGTGTCTTATTTATTTCTGAGCGCAAGCTTTTACAATGGGCCGGCTAACATTAATAGTCAATAAATGTTTGCTGAATAAATGAATGAATGAAGGAAGGAAGTAATAAAGGAATGAACAAACGAAGGGTCCATTTAATGGGACATATGACAAATGTTTCTGCAATTCTGTAAACCTGCCATGATTACAGCCCAGGTGTGCTACTTAAAGATCCTTAAAGAAGGGCCAACATCATACACATTCTTTCCTGTAGTATAATGTTAAGAGTATACACATCTTTTTTGACAAACTGGTATTATTATTTTTAAAAAATGAGGTAAGAAGAGTCATGAACAAATACGCAACAATTAGAGAATATATACTCTTGTCAAGCACACATATAAAATTTATAACTAGACCATTGTGGTAGGCTGAAAAATGGTCCCCAAAGGCTATCTACATCCGAAACCCTGGAACCCGTGGATGTTACCTTATATGGTTCAAAAAAAAGAAAAGAAAAAAGGGGTCTTTGCCGATGTGATTCAATTAAGCATCTTAAGATGAACAATTTTCCTGGACTCTCCAGGTGGCCCTGAATGCAACCACAAGTATCCTGATAAGAGAGGGGAATTTGAGACAGAAGAGAAGGCAACGCCCTTGCGGAGGCAGAGACAGGAGCCAAGGAACACAGGCCAAGGAACACGCGCCGCCAGAGGCTGGAAGAGGCAAGGAAGGGACTCTCCCTAAGAGCCTTGGGAGGGGGCGTGGCCCTGCCGACACCTTGACTTCAGCCCAGTGGTCTGATTTCAGACTGCGGCCTCCAGAACCGTGAGAGAATACATTCTCGTAGTTTTAAGCCCACCAACTTTGTGCTTGTTGTAGCATCCATAGGAAACGAATACAAGTCTCAATAAATTTCAGAGTCTGGATCACAGAGAAATTGTTTCTGACCAGTAGGCAAAAGAGTCATAAATCAGTATGTATATGAATGAATGAATGAATGAATAAATTTTAATATATTTGGACATTAAAAAATACTTCTAAATAACACACGGATTAAAGAAAAATCATAATAGAAATGTAAAGATACTTAGAAGTGAATAAAACTAAAATACTTCAAATTAAAACCTCTGAAAGCAGCACTTTGCTTGAAATTTAAAACCTTAAATTAGAAAATAAAAAAGATTAACAATAACATAAGTATATCCAACTTAAGAAGTTAGAAGAAAAACAAGTCAAAGAAAGTAAAAAAGTAAAAATTAATGAAGTAGAATACAAAAGCTACAATAGAGAGGGGTCAACAAAGCCAAAAGTTAAAAAAAAAGGGGGGAGCTATAAAAATGATATGAAGAATGAACAAGAAAACATTTCTACAACTACAGTGGAGATTAAAACCTAGGTAAATATATAACTTAAAATGAAAAAGTCCTGTAACCATTAACAAAATTAAATCTGTTATTAAAAATCTTCCCACAAAGAAAATGCTAACCCCAGATTGTTACATAGGAGAGTTGTAACAAATGATCAAGGAAAGATCATGTCAATCTTATATAAACTCCTCTAGGAAATTTAAACAAGAGAGAATACTCCCAAGTCTTTCAATGAGCCAGCCTACTACTGACACAAAAACAAAATAAGAAAAGTATGAGAAAAGAAAATTATAAGCCAGTATCATTCATGAACACATATGCAAAAATCTTAAAATATTAACAAACTAAATCCAGCAGAGAATAAAAAATAATAATGATTCATAACTGAACTAGGCTTATCCCATGAATGCAGATCTATTCCTGTTTGGAGATTTGTGCTGAAGTATTTAGGGGTGTAAATAGCATGATGTCTGCAATTTTCTTTGACATGGCTCAAGGGGAAAAGAGAGGAGAAATGAAGCAAATCTAGCAAAAGGCTGACAATTGCTGCACATATGTAACAAGAGACATGTACAGGAATGTTCATCGCAGGGCTGTCTAAATGGCAAAATACCTGGGAAAAATCATACAAAGGCATATTATACTGCAATAAAGATAACTACAGTTAGACACAATACCATGGATAAATCTTAAATACAGAATATTGAGGGAAAAGGTGAGTTATTGAAGACCACATACAGAATGACACCATTTTTATAAAACTCAAAATCAAGCAACACTAAAAGCTACATTGTTGAGGGAATATATGTACATATGGTGAAACAATTAAGAAAAGGAAGTGAACGATGAACATAAAACTCAGTCTAACAGCTCCCCTTGGGGTGTGGGGGAGGCAAGAGTGGATGAGGAAGGAACACACAGGCAGACCAGTATTGTTCTACTTACGCTGAGTAGGGAGCTCTCCAGTATTCATTTCCTTACTATGCTTTATAATTCACATATATGTTATAGGTACATATCAAATATTACAAATATTTAAAAAATACATAAATGCTTCTTCCATCTCTGTAATAGAGATAACGAACCCATTTCATTGTCAAAAATCAATCAACCTGTATTCACTACTTCTGAGTGTCCAGGCACTTTTTAAGGAATTATTAAGAATTAAAAACAAATATAAGAAACAAGAGCTACCCTACAAGAGTTCCAAATAGAGTCTAGGAGAGAAAACATTTATGTAATAATCTACTAGAAAACCATCAAGAGTTACATTGTTTGTTAGAGACTCTAAGTTTTTTATTTCCATTCTGATTCTATGGCTGTGACAGAGCAAGATTTTTAACCAGGAATAGATCTCTCAAGATTTCCTCCCATATAAGCAAACTAAGCGATACCATTTAACATCACTGAGAAGGTGACTAAAGACTCATTGGCGTCCATGTGATGGTGAGCGCCCAGCCAGGGCCTGTACACGGGAAGCTGGTGTGCCCGCAGCTCTTGCAGATGGAACTGGGGTCCCGCAAGCACTGTGATGGCTGCAACCAGAGTGGGCTCCTACCTCCTCCAGAGTAGACTATACATATACTCATTTCTAATTCTTAAAATCTCCTTACAAAGCACCTGGAGACTTGGCAGGTCCTCAAGAAATGCCATGAAAAGATGGACAATCACGTTTCCTCTCTGGGGAATTTGAATTGAGAGGTGTGGATTGAATCAGGCAGTGAGGAGCTGGGAATGAAGCTGGAGAGATGCATCCAATGGGCAGCTATGAGGAAGAGCAGGAAAAGTTACAGACAAGCTGAAACAAGGAGGAAACAGAAGATGTGAGGCTGAGAAAGGACAGAAGAGGGACAGGCCAGTTAGGATCGAAAGCATACACACAGGAAGCAGCAGCAGTGCCATCGAGGAGTCGGTGCAGGCCTGAGACTGAGGCAGCTGCCACTCCCAGGGCGGGTTTGTTCGTTCTAAGAGGCCGAGCTGTCCAAGTCTTCCTATTCTCGGATGCCCGTGAGACCCTTTCCTCCCAGCCTGCGTGCATCCTTAAAGGGACCCTTCCCCACACTCCACCAAGCCCTCTTACTGGAGCCACCTTGAGCAAGGATCCACCCCTGGCAACTAGCTACATGCTGCACAGGAAACATGCTGTTGTACCTTGTTAGACTTCTGCTACAGCGTGTTCTGGGTAGAATATGCCCTTAATCAGCATGATTTCTCAGGTTGAGAATGAAAAAAAATGGGACAAGCCTTTAAAGAAAATAGGGAATGTAATTTAGTAAGAGCAATGTGGTACACTCTCTCTATTCTTAACCTTTGGAGACCATTGTGAATTACTGCTCCATTAAGCAATGATTATGAAAAGAAACAGGTGGTAAGTCATGTTTTAGGGATGACAGACATTATGAATTAATCCTTACAACTTCCACTGGGTACAAACAAAACACAAGTCATGACATTAATGATCAGTTGATTCCCATAAGTAATTATTAAACTCACCATACCAGTCTCTATGTTAGGTGGATTGAGGTAAACATGTGGGTTTCTAATGTAACCATCTTTGTAGGGTTCGTCTGGAAAGTGATAAGCATTAGACCTTCTGAAATAAGGTCTGTCATGAGGCAGATTGAAGAGATCATGTAACTCCTAAATGAAATGAGAATTAATAGAAAAGAGACAAAATTTAAATGATTTAGATTCCTAGTCAATAAATAAACTCAAAATACAGAGAAAAAACACAGAAAATTAACTATATATTGGTGATAAAATTATCAAACACACCTATGATTTAATTTACTAAGGCCAAAGAGGATGAGATTCAACTAAAACCAAATAAGATTTATTTTTGTTTATCTATGCATATGGATAGAAACTGGAAGGCAACATAGAAAAATGAAAATAATTTGTTAGAGTGAGAGAACTGAGATAATTGAAAATTATTTATTATAACAGTCGGTTAAAGTACATCCAGGCTAAAGACTGGTTTTGAAACAGCCTTGTCCGCGAGTAAATTATAATTAATGATATAACTATATCAAAGTATTCTGAAAAACCATGCTTAGAGTACTTAACAAATATAAGGGGTAAAGATTAAATTACAGAGCAGAAATTGGTGGTATGAAAGCAGCCAATGTGACATCAAAATAAAAATGCACATACATGTTTAAAATGCAAACTATTCCCAATTATATGAAAATCCATAACAGTTACTTCGAAAAGTCTGACATCTGTTTTCGGATCTCCCATGTATTCTAGCAGTGTGAACGGGATCATCAGCTCTGCAGCTGCTGCCTCTGCACATCAGTTCGTCTGGCACTTGGAGAGAGGTACAGAGGGTTACAGTACTACACCTCTTCTCAGGGACAGAGACCAGGAAGATGCTCCCAGGGCAGAATCTGACAGCTGCCAGGCAAGGCCACACGTCAAAAGCACGCACTCCAAAACCAGTCATTTTGCCAATAAATCTCATTTCTTTGAATGCTAATCATGTTTTCTTCAAAAATGTCTCTAATAAAACCCAAATAACCCTGGGAGTTGGGGGATGGAGTATTACTATAAATTCTAATTAGAATGAGCATAAATCCTAATTTTCCTTCCCTAACTGTAAACTTGTCTCTTTCACAAATCTGGAGGTAATGGAAGGGGAAAGGAATTGCTAACACTCATCAGCTGCTTTAGGCATGTAAGCATCTTTTCATTTTTATATTTCATGATGGAAAAATTTCAGAGAACATATTAATCACTGTGAGCATATGAAATTAAAATGTTCCATATGGTTTAGCATAATACTTTTTCATTAGTAATACTTGAAAAAAGAAGTTATATGAGAACAGAAATTACATAATATGTAAAATAAATAGTGTTTCCATACTTTTATATTAAATTACAAAATAATTTACATTATTAGAAATATATAATTAAATATGAAACGAATGATAGTCCTATTTGTTCTAAGAGTAAATAAATTCGTTTTACCTTTCTATAGGCCTGCAGCTGACCATCTGGAATTCCTGATGGATATGAAATTGTTACAAGATTTTTTCCCCCTGGTAATAAAAAGTGCAATGGTTCAGGGACCACAATAGATGTTCCTTTCATATATTTCAAAATGCACTTTTCCATATCAGTTAGTTGATTATGAATTGCATCAACTAGAAGTTTACGAACTCTGTGGAGGGAAATATTCGAGTGCATTAACAAAAGTTATAGTGGGTATGAGAAATCAAAGTGTAGACTTGATATATCCCAAATGTAATAAAAACAACTTGATTGGACCAGGTTTATTTAAGGAAGTCTAAATTATGCAAAGTTAAATAAACTGTATATTTCCTCTGTGTACATTAGGAGAAAACGCTATAGGTTTTTCATACTACCCTACTTCCTCCAAACAAACACTTAATTTCTAGATGACTCTTAGTTTAACAATAAACAAGGAGTAAATCCTAGTAAAACCAACAACAACAACCCTGGATGTGCCTGTACGATATTTAAAAATGGGCTGTGATTACGTTGGGGAGGAGTCCTCATTTAAATGTGGCACTAGTATTACAAAATACTTACTTTCCCCACGTTTCTTCTGGAGCAACAGATAGAACTGCATCGACGGGTAAAGTCATACTAACATAGTGGTGTCCTGCGCTTTCTCTTTCAATGATGGGGGTTACGGCTGCCAGAGACGTTGACATTTCCAGCATAAGATCTATATTTACTATTTGATGCTATAAAGATAAACAGTAATAGTCAACTTATAGCACACTGGACGCTAAATATAAGAGGTAAGTAAAAGGACTTTTTAAGGACCATATAAAGCCATATTATGGTACATTGTTTAAAAGCATAAATCTTATTTAAAAAAAATTCTTCTCCGCTTGAAAATAATCTGAAGAGAGGTGGAGAGTTGTGGGGAGTGAAGATGAAATCAGACTGACCATGTATTGATAACGTTAAAGCTGGTATAGGTTCACCAGGGTTCATTATATTATTCTCTCTACTTTTGTACAGACTTAAATTAAAAAAAGAAATCAGATGAACAAGATACAATAACCACACACCAAAGGGACCTTTAACCATATATTATGACTATATACCCCTGGTCTAAAGACATCAAGAACTATAAACAAATACGGAACTCTATTAGGAGGTTTGATTTTGACAGTGGTATGGAACAACAACTCTGAAAATACCTCCTGTATACCGAATGAATTTAGCAAAATACTGAGGATACTGGAAGCCAGGTTTCTCCCTGGGAAAAGGTTAGGAATTGTGTGAGACTCACCCAGAATTGTAGGTATAGTTTACACAGATAAATATGAACATATGTGTTATATATGTGTGTGTGTGTATATGAATAGTATGTACATATAGATGTGGAGAAATGGCTGATTCCTGAGCAGGAATAGGAAAGTCCATAACGTGCCTGGAAGAAAGTAGGAAGTACTCAAAAATACAGTGTCAAAAGGACACTGGAGCACACTTGAAGGACTTTCTATTGGCCAAACTTTGGAAAATGTAAGCACCAAAATAGCTAACGATAATAACAGACTGTAAATCATCGCATAAAGTAAGAACCCATGCTACCATGCGGATAATAAACATACACAGGAAAGAGGAAAAGCCCCTCCTCATAATACAGTCATGTAGAAGGAGAGGAGAGACTCAGAAAAGTCGCCACTTTGCACCCTTCAGATTCATGTTGATTGCGGCAAACATCGTCAATTGATGCTAGAAGTGGTGGGTAAAAATTGGATGAGGAATAGGAAATATACACATTGTCTCAAACTATCTTCCCACAAGATACTTAGTAATTACGAGGGAAAAAATAGTACCCTCACAGTGGACAAAACTGGTGGGTAGCACCTTAAGTAAGTGATAAAAGTGACCATCACCAATACGAGGAACTGACTGACAGCACGCGCCTCTCTAATACGATGTGCTGTGGAGAAGGACATGACACTTCCTCTGCGGTGTTCCTACCAATGACCCACGACCTGAATCCAATCACGAGGAAGCCTGAAACAGACCCACACTGAGGGACACGCTACAAAATAACTGAGCTGTCCTCCTCAAAATGTCAGGCTCCAACTACTGGTAATTCTCAAATTATTATCTGCAGCCCATGATTTTTTTGTACACTCCACATTTGTAGATGTCACAGCTCACGTGGCTACCTCACTGGTGTCTCAAATATAGTATGACCAAAACTGACCTCATGTCTTCCCATCTTCCATCTTTATCCAAGCAAGAAACTGGTCAACCCACATCCGGTTGTTTCCAAGCATCTTCCACTTTATCCCCTGACTCTCTCTTGTATCCTTTCCCTCCTCTCTAGTACCGTGGCTGCTGGTTTAGTGAGGCTTCTCCTGAGGTCCCTGCCCATCTCTCCACCCTCACATCCAGCCTATTTTCCCAGCCTGGAAAATCACCACAGTCGTACTAATTTTGTACAACTTCCTGCCTTGCAAAAGTAACTCTATTTTTTATCTCCAGTATCTGGCAAAGTTTGTGGCACATGGCAGGCAGGTACTCAGTAGTATTGGTTCAGAAATTTCAACAGAATCAAAACAGTGCGAAGAAAAGTAAATAATTTCTTATTTCATATCTCACACAGCCTATACGTCACTGTCATGTTTGAGATTGATTTCTTTTTATTTATTTTTAAATAGTCTGTAAATGTACTGAAGCTGTTTTATTTTTGTGGGAGCAAAGAAAGCATCTAGAAAATCCTTTTAAGATATGTATTATAATGGGACAAAAGTTATCTATGTAAAACAGAGATATAACCTCTGGCAAGCCATTCGATCTTTCTGGACCTCAATAATCTGATCTGTAAAAAATAAGAAAGTTAAGAGGCAGCCTGGTGGCATAGCAGTTAAGTTCGCACACTCAACTTCGGCGGCTCAGGGTTTGCTGGTTTGGATCCCAGGTGTGGACCTACACACCACTTATCAAGCCATGTTGTGGCAGGCATCCCACATACAAAGTAGAGGAAGACGGGCACGGATGTTAGCTCAGGGCCAATCTTCCTGAGCAAAAAGCGAAGGATTGACGGTGGATGTTAGCTCAGGGCTAATTTTCTTCCAAAAAAAAAAAAAGAAGGAAAGAAAGTTGGACTGAATAATCTGTAAGATCTCACTTGACTCCAAATTCAAGGATTTACAATGTTTCCCACTAAGAAGACAGGTGAGCTGCTTACCAGATCTGGTAACTTTTTGTCTTTCTTCCTCATGAATTTTCGTTTTGTATCTTCTTCTTGTTCAACTCTAAATTTTTAACACACAAAGATGTTTATACTATAAAACAACTATGTATACACTATGAAATGACATTCTAAAAACACTTCTAGCAATCTTGAAACATACTCACTGAATAAAGCGCAGTATGTTCTTACAGGCAGAGCTATCAGTCAGTTCTCCCGGGATGGTGTTGACGTCGCTGTTAGGCCATATATACACTGAGCTGTGGCAAATTCTGAACACAAGTGCATTTGAGGAAAGTTTGGTTGACAGGTCACTCAACACATGTTTTAGCGCTTTCTTGATAAAAATTTCTAAATTAAAAGAATATAAATAGAAGTTAATAATAAAAATTTTAAACTTTTCTACATGAATGCTTCCACACACACAAAAGTAAAGCAGAGTAAAACTGACTCCCAAATATCCATTTCCAAGATTCAATAATTCTAAAAAATTCTTTGCCTTTCTTTTTTTAAAAAATTGAGATAAAATTCACAGACTATAAAGTTCAGATTTTTGGGGCTGAGCTGTGGCTGAGTGGTTAAGTTCATGCGCTCTGGTTCGGTGGCCCAGGGTTTCACTGGCTGGGATCCTGGACATGGACATGGCACTGCTCATCAGGCCATGCTGAGGTGGCATCCCACATAGCACAACCAGAGGCACTCACAAGTAGAATATACAACCATGTACTAGGGGGCTTTGGGGAGAAGAAGAAGAAGTAAAAAAAAGATTGGTAACAGATGTTAGCTCAGGTGCCAATCTTAAAAAAAAAAAGTCAGATTTTTAACATGTACAGTTCAGCTGCTTTGATTATATTCACAAGGTTTTACAATCATCATGAATTCTAGAACATTTTCACCACCCCAAAAGAAACCCTGTACCTATCAGTGGTTACTCCCCATTTCCCCTACACCTACCTACGGCAATAACTAATCTACTTTTTGTCTCCATAATAGATTCGGCTATTCTGGACCCTTCATATAAATGCAATCACACATTATATGGCCTTTTGTGTCTGGCTTCTTTCACTCAGCATAATATTTCAAGATTCATCCATGTTATGAATTCATCCACAGCATGAATCAGTACTTCATTCCTTTTTATGGCTGAATAACATTCCATGGTATGGATGTAACACATTTTGTTTAGCCATTCATAAGTTGATACACATTTGGGTTGTTTCCACTTACTGGCTATCATGAACATGCTGCTATGAACATTTGTGCACATTACTGTGTGGACATATGTTTTCAGTTCTCTTAGCCGATCCCCTAGGAGCAGCATTGCTGGGTCACAGGGTAACTCTATGTTTAACTTTTCGAGGAACTGCCAAAAACTGTTTTCCAAAGCAGCTGGACTATTTTATATTCCCACCAGGAGTGTATGAGGATCCCACTTAGTTTCAAAATACCGTATTAAATTATAGCAATTAAACTGTAGAATGAAATATAAATTTCTCTGTAGTTCTTTTTCTCCTTGGACTATACCCCACTAAGACTATACAACTACAGCTCTGTGTTCTACAGTCACAGGGGTCTTTTTCTGTGTGATACGTCATCAACCTGCTATTTGTCTGACTTCATTTTCAGCGATTCCCTTTTAATTTAACAGAATTTTTGAATATGTAAAACATTTTTATGGTTCCAAAGTCAAAACTACATAAGAAGATGTATTTGAAGAAGAAGACTTTAACTACTTGTCCTAGCTTTATACTCTTAAATCTAAACTGATTTAACCTTGTGGTTCAAATACTTATTTAACTATCACATTGATGTCTCGAAAAATAAATACCTTGGTTGTGGTAGAGAAAAGATTACTTATAATAAAACAGATTTTAGAACATCTTGATACATTTCAGAAAGCTGAATTTAAAGATTTTCAGCTGCACTACAAAAGACAAACATAATTCCTGGATTACCTTCTGTTTATCCCTGAAGGACCATGAGGAAAAGTTTATCTAAAAAACTGTGATGTCTTTACACTTAAGCACCTCGTTTCTCTGTATTTTCTTGTTAATGATTCCCTTCACTGAGTGTTGGGAAGTTTGTTACAGGAGGAAGAATACAATCAAGTCAGAAGACAAGCTCGAGTGTATTAATTAGGTGAAAACTATCCGCAGTACTAGTTTACATTTGATATCACACCATTACATCTATCGATTAGTGGATTCATTACACTGTGCATTAAGTTCATAGCAAAGTACATCTTCAATTTCTATTAAGTTGTGAAATGTAAGGCTTTATCCACGTGAGTAACATATTAGGGAACACCCACCCTTTACTGACAAGATAGGCCTGAAAATGAGTTTGATGTAGTCCTTGTAAAATGGTTCTCATCTTGATGGCACGGTAGAATCACCTAGAAAGCTTACTGATGCCTGGCTCTCTGTCCCAGAGACTTACTTTCATTGGTCTGGGAGTGTGGATTGGAAGGTGGATCAAGATTGAGAACAATATTTTAATCTGAAGGGATGGATCAGAAAGAACGTTCTGCATTCTCTCCCTTCCTATTTCCACAGGGCCAGTAAACGACGGCCAGCGGGTGATTTCCTTCAAGGAACTTTGGCACTTTTCATGATTGAGTTCATTTATTATCAAGGTGTTAACTATCATCCTTCAGAGATATTAAAATTCTCCAATCCTGACCACCCTCCCCTCAGTTTCAGACTCAAAATTACCAAATGCCTGTTGGGAATTTGTGCTTGATATACTTGATATACTCTGGCATCTCAAGTGAAACAAATCTCAAATACAACTCCACATCTTCCTCCTCTGATATTCTTGTTTGTTTGTTTGTTTTGTTTTTGGTGAGGAAGATTGGCCCTGAGCTAACATCTGTGCCAATCTTCCTCCATTTTGCATGTGGGATTGCGACCACAGCAAGGCTTGACGAGCGGTGTGTAGGTCTGCGCCTAAGATCTGAACCCACGACCCCTGGGCCACTGAAGCAGAGGCACAAACTTAACCACTGTGCCACCAGGCCAACCCCTCCTCTGCTACTCTTTACCTCAGTTGTGGCAGCAGCCCAAGTCAGAAACAGGAAGATGCCCTAGAATTTGCTTTACACAAACCCTGCTGCGTTTTCTCCCACAGAGTCCAAACCGAGGTAACATTCAAGAGAGTGGCTCTGGAGCCTCAGGGTTACGTACAGTTGCAAGTCTGCAATGGACAAACCTGGATGTGTCATTTACTTTGTGCTCATTGCGGATATTTACATTTATTGTGACAATTTTCTGCGAGAGGGCAGTAAAGTTTCTTAAGGAAGGGGACATCTTTTTCTCATTTGCACAGAGGAGCCCCATGGGCCAGTGGTGGTGCTGGAACACAGAGTCTAAGTTTAAATCCAATTTATATAACTCACTAACTATATGATCTTAGTTTAATTATCTTCTCTCTCAATCTGTTTCATTTGCAAAATGGAGAGGATCTTGGTATATTTCAGCATCAATTTTATAATAAAAAAGGAGAGCTTTTTGGCAGACCTACCATTAGCAGTAGCCAGCTGAAAAGCCAGATCGAGGCCTCCTCTTACTCTGAAGAGTATATCCATAGTTTCTGAAATCACCTAAGACAAAGAAAAGCAAAATTCCATTGTAAAACAAGACAAACTCACCGGCACTCACCGGCGAATAAATTAGAATCTAACTGAGTTTAGGTTAAGGCCTTAATTAACCTTGACTCTTCAAATTATTTCAAGAGTTAACTCCTTGTTTTATGGAGAAAAACAAAACAAATACCCTAAATTCTAAATCAGGGACTCTCGACCTTTGTTCCACATTAAAATACTGATACCTGGGCTGCACTGCCCGAGATCCTGATTAATTGGCGTGAGGAGGATCTAGGCACAGGGATGTTTAAAAGGGTCCCAGGCCCCTGCTCGCTATGCTAGTGATTCTAACGGGAAAAGGGTGAGGGCCACTGCTCTAAGACAATATTTTTAATTATAGTCTTAACAACGGGTTTAACAATGACACAATAACATCAATGGTAAAGAACTAGTTGAAGAATGGGACATTACGTTAAACCCAATATGATAACACTTGGTGGTGGAGACAATGAGGGGAAACTAATACACCACTAATGGTTTATAATTGTCACAATAAATGTAAATATCCGCAATGAGCACAATGGTGGGAGTATGAACCGTAGAATTTCTCAGAGGGCAATGTGGCAATAAGAATCAAAAGTCTTATATTCACATTCTTGGCCCAGTGATTCTGCATTTAGAAATTTAGTCTAAGGAAATCTGCAAAACATACCAAGATCCAGGAATAAGAATGTTAACCTAAATGTCAATAACAAGAGATTGGTTAAATAGTTATGAATATTATACAGCCATGAAAAATCATCCTTTAGAAGAATAGTTAACGGCATACGAAAATGCTTGCAACTTATAAAGGGAAAAAAGCACTTGTAAAATGGAACCTAATAGCAATTCTTAATTTGGGTCCATATGCTGAATTTCAGGTAGTTGATGTGACAAATGACATGGGTCATTTTGCTATAGGGGTGGGGAGGGGAGGAAACAGGAAGTGAATCTCTGGGAAGAGGTTTCAAAGATTTCATCAGATTCTGAAAATATATCCCAACAGGATGAAGAACCACACTACACAGTAAGAATCTGATTTTGAAATAAATGAATAAGTACTAACATTTAAGGAGTTCTTAAAATGTAAAAGGGACTGTGCTAAATGAGTGGACATAAATTAACTCTGATCCTCAGAACATTATGAAGTAGGTACCATTACTATTTTTCTGACTTACAAATCCTTTGTCACATTTTTTTAAGGGTGACTGCTTTTGCCCTAATTCTATTTCTGGGAATTTATTCTAAGGAAGTAATCAAGAAAGTTCAGGACACATTTAGTTTCAATGTCGTCCACTTATCATCCTGTTGTTCATCATAGCAAAAAAAAAAAAAAAATTGGAAACCACCGAAATAGCTATCAATAAGAAGCTGGTTAAACAAAGAACGATACTACCATAAAAAAGACTATGCACCCATATGAATAAAAAATATTTAATGACAATGAAAGATACTGAAGAAGATAAAAGACAGGGAAGAGCAAATTTAACTGTTAATTCCTGTATGATTTTGCATCATTTAATCACTCCAGTCTTTTGTACTCTTCTGTAAAATTGGAAAAATATACAACTTCAAAGGTTGTTGTGAAGATTCCATAAAAGATCATATGTGAAAGCACTAGAATCTCCCTAGACTTTGGAATTGAGATTCTCTCTGAAGAAATAACATTTAAGCTGAGCTCTGAAGGGTAAGTAGGTATGAGTAGGAATGATCCCAAAGGAACGATGAGGGTGCAGGTGGAAGAGCCCATCCAGGCAGGGGCACAGACTGGTGAAGGCCGGCTTCAAAGCCCCCTTAAGAGACTAGCGCAGATGGTTAGATCTGACGGTGACAATGACAAGGATGGAAAGAGCAGAGAGAGCGACAAGACATGGCCGTTTAGAAGTAGAGTCCATAAGACTTGCTTACTGAGAGTTGAGAAGTGGGAGATGTCAAGGATGACTTCCCAGGTTTTGGCATGCACAGCAGGGTGGATGGTGGTGCCATTTACTGACATGGAGATCACTGGAGGAAGAGCAGGTGCGGGACGAGGGGAGGTGGAAATGATGAGTCAGTTTTGAACCTTCTGAGTCCGAAGAACCTATCAGCTATCCAGGTGGAGGTACAGTTAGTAAATATGTGAATCTGGAGCTCAAAATAAAGGCCCAAGCTGGAGATACAAACCTGAGAGAAAGATTAGTGTGCAAAGAAAAGTCTCCCTGAAGAACAACCCATGTAAGACAGGGATCGGAGGACCTGGCTGAGCAATTACACAGGAGGGAAACCAGGGCAGTGTGACATCACGGGGGCCAAGGGAATGGAGTATTTGATGAAAGTTACTTATATCTTTCCTAGGTCCAATCTTCATCAAAACTTTCAAAAACGCCGAATAATCCCTCGTTCTCAAAATGCATTCACAAGGAGGCCCGGAGCGGATCAAACGCGGCCGAGATGGTGGGCTCAGGTTGTGCGGGGCAGTTTCCTCGGGCCCTAGCGGGAACGGGCCGAGGATAAGGCGGCCCAGCCCACGGAGGGACAGCTGCCGCCGTGGGCCCCGCAGGACCAGTTCCTTTCAAAGGCTGAGGAGCTGTACTCCTGGCGGCTACTGAAGCCCGAGGGGACACGCGGGGGTCGGTGGCGAGCAGAGGTACTCACCATGTCTGCGACGTGGCGATGACAGACGCGCTGACGTCCGCTCCCGGGCTCAGGAAGCTGGCCCGGAAGTGGCGTCATCGAGGGGGCGGGGCATGGGAAGAGAGACTACAACTCCCAACATGCCCCGCCGCGTACGTCATGGGGCGTACCACACTACATCTCCTCTCGGATGGGTAACGGGGCGGGAAGCAGAAGACTGATTTTCGGTAAATTCTATTGGTTGAGTCACTCGTATCCTACGGAGCCTCGTAAATCCGTCTGTGTGGTCCTCGATGCGGACTGGAACTCTCCATGTATCCTGCGTAGCGTACTTGGAATGGATTCTCCCGTACCCCAGGCGACGCGCCACAATAAACACGGGCGGTGCGCGGGCCGTGCAGAGGCCTCTCGTGGCGGCGCCCCGCGCGGAATCGTGGCACGAGCGTGACTCGTAGGTCCCGTGGCTGCTTCAGCTGAGTTCATCCGGACTGGCCGTGGGACCCTCTGATCTCGGTAGTCGGGCTGGGTGCCCTTCTGAGAGGTGATTTGGTCCTCTTGGTCGCCAGGTGGCGCTTTAGATACCTGCCTACTCCGATCCTCCGTTTCCCTAATGGGAAATCCTTTGCCCCATCACCTCAGCCGAAGTTTTCTGCCCCTCCATCACCTCCCACGGCGCTTTATCCGTGCCTTTCAAGGGAACTTGCCATCTTGTGTTGTCCTTAATTCCATTCTTGTCTACTAGATTGTAAGCTCTCTGGGGGTAGGATCGATGCCTTTTAAGGTCTCAGTTTTCCTAGCTTCTACCAGCGAGCTTTACCCAGAGGAGGGGTTTGCAAAGTATCTGTTAAATATGTGAATGAATGATTTTGCAAACGTTGCTCAAGAAAAGTTAAGTAGTGGAAAAATTCAAAGCAAGAACTTCTGTTCTTTCTTTTCTTGCATCCTTCCCTCTGTCTGTGGCTCGCTTGGTTGTGTGCCAGACGCTGCGCAAACACTGGGAATACTGTGGTGAGGAAGAACCCAACTCATACCACGGTTCCGGCCTTCCTGCAGCCCACAGTTTAGTGGGGGAAACAGCTCTTAATTAAAGGATCTCTGCACGGTGAATGTAAAATGATAACCCATTCAATAACCATGATGAGGGCTTGGAAGGAGAGGTACATACCGCTATGATAGAGGGAATTAACCAAGTGATGGATGAGCTAAACAATCCGAAGGATTAGTGTTAATTGGGGGAACAAGAGGGGTCGGCACAGTGAAGTACCAGCCTAAAGTGAAACAGCATGTGCCATGGTCCTGTGGCTGGAGACAGCCCCATCAGAACTGGAAGAACACAAATGGGGCCCATGTGCCAGGGTGGGGATCCCTATAGTGACAGATGAGGGAGATAGCGGACCTTGTGAGCCATTTACAGGATTTGAGCCCCTGTAGCAGCACAGGAAGCCTTTGTTGTTGGGCAGTAGGGATGGACACAAACCGAAGTAGTTCGCCTCAACAGACTGGTGTTTGGTTTTAAGACATCCCTTGATCAGAAGAAGAGGTAGGATGGGGAAAGGGGGTTGTATTTCCTTATGCTTTAATTTAAACAGAATCTTCACACGCCCCTTTGATCGTATGTATTAGCAATGATTCATGCTCAGATGAGCCACAGTTCTAAGTAGGCAAGCGTGGTTTCGTGGTGTTGAAACAGCTTGCTCGAAATTTAAGGGAAAAGATTCTTACCTTGGCTTATAAACTGGGAAGCACAAGCCAATGGTTGTTTTTTTCACTTGTGCACACAACAGATGAATGGCAATGCAACAGATGCTGTCATACACATTTCTGTGTAATTTATGGATACTTCCCCTGGACAGTCAAGAGGAGGGTTCGAGGTGATAATTTTAAGTCCCATTATTCTCCTCCAGCCCCACACAGTAGATTCTTTCCCCACATGCGTTGGGACTGTTGTTTTATAGTGAATGTTAACTGAATGTTAGACTGAAAGTAATTTGGACTGAAATTTAGTAATCATTTTTTTTCCCTAAACTTTTCCCCTGTAGTTTTCAACACAAAGTAGGGTTTTGCTATAAAAGCAGTAGCCCTAAGGAATCTTTTGAAGTTACCACTATAGAGAACACCACCACAAATAGCAACGATGCCTGCAGAAGGAGGGAAAACCGATATGGAGAGGATTGGCCTCTTCAGTGAGATGGAATATGTTACTGTTGGGGATAAATATGTGTCATCATTTAATAGTAAGTATATTTGGTTTTCTTTACAGCCTAATAGTGGATATTTTCTATACGAAATTTTGGATTTAATATTTAAGTTAAATGATATTTTTCAATGGTCCATATTTTAAAGTGTTAGTTGTAAAGTTGAATAAACTTGTGAAATTTCCATAGAGTTAAGAGAGAACTTAATTTGATAAGAGCAAGGAGCTCATTTCATTGGGCTATCCTGCCTTCATATATTCTCGTCAGAGGTAATTTTACTTTTTTCCAAAGGTGCATGGCCGTTTTCTCCCTCAGTTATTTTTCATATTCTTTAACTACTAGTGAGCTCAAAGTCATGATATTCCTGCTTTACTTTTAAAGGACCCTTTAATGAGGCTGCAAGCAAAAATAGACAGATGCTGCCTGGGGGATCGAAGGAAATGTCAAATCTCCAGGCAGGTTATTTTGATCCCCATTTTGTAAGAATTTTTGAAGGCGAAGGCTATGTAAATCTGAATCAAGTGAGGAGACGGCGTATGATGGAAGAAGCCAAAAAAAATCTAAGCAAAGCCTTTCTCCCTAGCAGTGGAGAAAAAAAGCCGTAAGTGTTTGGGAGAAAAATCTGAAATACATGTCTTGCACCTTTCTCTCCTCTAGCCTAAATTAAGTGTTTGTTTTCCCATAGGACTGACTAATGTCCGACTCATTTTTTAAAGTCTGATTCTTAGGTTAAGTTTGTCTTACGTAGAGATGGTTATATTGAATGGTTTAAGTTGACAGGTAATTTTCATTAAGTAGATTCTCATTATCACATTAAATTTTTGATTATCTATGTCACTGTTCTCTATCAGTTTATAGAGAATTTTATAATAAAAGCCAACTAAATAATGAAAATAAATTTGTTTGGAAACCTTACAATAGTCAGATGAGGGAAAAAATTTCTTTATCTGTGCCCTTGACTATTTTTTTCTGCTTTTTAAAAACTTTTAAATAGTATGAATAAAAAATTAGGAGTCTTATTTTTGATAAAGAAGATAATTTATCAAAGATATGTTATTTAAAAATCATTGTGAAGATACACGCATGGGGTTTAACAATATTTTAGTTGTGACAGTTGTCACCTCAAGGTTGATTTTTTTTCTTACCTTTAAATCATTAAACAAATAAAACTGGATAGTCTATATCATATTATAAAGCTGAGCTTTATAAGCCATGCTCAATAACGTTGACTCAATTTAGAATTTATGATAGATGAGGATTGGTTGAAGGCTAATTTTGTGCTTATTTGTGGTATTTTCTTGAGCTCAGTAAAGGTGCATTCTTCTAAGTCAAAATTGCTAAGTTTTTATTAAGAGTGGGGAGTTTCTTATCTGTTATTATAGTTTAATAGTTTTTAACCTTTTCACACTTTGGATAGGTTTGAATTATTTATTATTATTACTTTTTCTTGGGCCTCTTCATTTTATTCTTTGATTTAAATTCAAACGTGCATTTTTTGATTCACTACTTCATTTCTTTTTTATCTAATGTATGTATTTTACCCTTTAAATAACTTTTTCCTATTTTTGAGTTTCCTCCCCCTTGATGAACTTTGACCTCTTGTGGTAATAATTGGAAATTGTTGCCTTGATACATTAGTTTATAATACGCTTTTATTCATTTGTCAGCCAAGAAATAATAACAGTTTTAGAATTAGAGTAATTTTTCTTTCTTTTTAAAGCTCACAGATGTGTGAAAAACATCTTTAATTTTGTGGGATATAGAAAGCATTTCCAAAAAGAGAGATTGGTGATATAAATAACCAGCCCTCATACTGGTACTTCTTCGACAGCAAATTATGGAACCGTAGGCGTTTAATAAATTCTAAATGTACTGATTCTTAATGCTTGCATAAAATCACGTTCTAGTTAGATTATGCCTGTGCATAATTGTCCTTTTCTGTGCTGTGTCCTTGTCTTATTTCCTTACTGTATTTTAGAATTTATGACATATGTTTATAAATAGCGATTAATGAAAATGAATGTCTTCTCTTAATGGAACCTTTATTTGTAGGCCAGAGATAATAAGTAATCAATGTTGATGTGTTTCTAGTTTTTGAAATTTTTAATTCAAATGTATAAACAGTGTCATTTTGATAATAATAAGGTTTCATTTGTCTTGTAGACCATTTTCTGATTACTAAATCTTATTTACTTCAATGATAACTTGGAAATTAGAGACTATGACTTACTAACATTAGTCGTCCTTTTTATCGTGAAAATTTTAAAGGAAGCATTTGTTACAAGTGCTAGATGATAAATAGTTTAATGATTAAATATATATTGTGGGTTCGGAAAATTTAAAAATTTAAAATTGAAGAAAAAATATTTGATTAATATTTTTCGATAGTGAAGAAATAAGTTTAAACACAAAAGAAGAAAATCGGCACCAAAATTCCATGAGATACACTTTGCCATCAGCAGTGGAAACAATACTTTTACATACATGTTTTGAAAGTATAGTTTCTAGTGAGTGCATAGTCAGAAGAAATCAGCCATTTATTAGCTAACTTGCCATAAAGTGTCAAGAAATTCATCTAAAACCACAAAAGGGTCTACTTATTGTTATAGTTAACTGAATTCCTGGAAACTATTCTAACTTTACAGAGATGATGAAGTTTTGTTATGTGGAAGATTTAAAATAAGCATAAAAAATTAAAAACTTACTATCTCAGAGTTTGTGACTTTGAAAACTGGGGGAAGTTAGATGAAAAACTTACAAAAATTGTTTTTTCTTTTCTCATCAAAGTTAAGCAAATCAATTCCATTGCATATGTTTTGCTCCTTTTTCAATCATTTTTTATAAATTGTGGTAAAATATATATAACGTGAAGTTTGCCATTTTAACCTGCTCCTTTTACTACTGTATTTAAGATGTGGATTAGGAAGCTACTATGGGACAATAGGAGGTCCAGTCCCATTCTTCAGTGCACAGTCAAAACCCCGGGAAAAATATGTGGTACCTGGAAAGAATTTATACACAAGCCCAGGCAAGAAAGGAACTGGATATGGGTAAGATATTTTTAATACTTTCATATAATTTGTTTTGAACTTAAAAAAATAAGATCAAATTTGACGTTCCAGAACCTGAAGTCACCATTACTTGTTTTCCTTCCTTAGCTATGCGAATATTACCATAGGTAAACAGTTTTCACACTCTGCTGATTTCTACGATGCACCGAGACTGAATTATAAGGTAAAATAATGTATTTTAACATTTTTCAACCTTTCTCTTATTTAGCTGACTTAGAGAATTCACTTGTGGTCTAATTATGTTTTGTTTTGTTGTATCTACTTATATTACTGGGGCAATGGCAGACTGATGTTTATGAATTGTGATAATTTTACCTTTTTCATCTTAGATTTCCACATCAGGCTGTAGATCTTCTCAGCTCTTCCTATGATGAACTTTTGTCTCCTCTGCAATTGACCACATCTATCTTACATCTCTCTGAACTAGCTATGAGACTTCTCTTAACTTGGCATGGTCAACTTTGTGCTATTTTAAGTAAAAGAGTCATATCCTCACCCTTAGCCACATTCCCACCACACCCTAGTAACTTCTGCCTAAGAAAGTGGAGGTGGTAGTACTTTTGGGCTGATCAAGAAGCCGCTATGCTGAGTGAATGGAATGGAGGAGTGACGGGGAGAAGGGAGAAAGTGGAGAGTGGAGAATGGATGAATACCCACAGAAGAGAGAGACAAAGGTTGTGAAAAAACTACTCACTTTATTAAATGGCAGAAATAAAAACTGAAATGTACCAGCATATGCCTCTTACACTCACTTTATACAATATTTGACTTATAATGAAACCTATTCACTTTATGGGGAATGCCTACATGTGAATGAATAGAGAAACCCTTATAAATTTTGGAACAATATCAACATAATTTAATAATATCAACATAATTTAATAATATCAACATAAAGAAAGCTGATGGTAATGAAAAGTCAAGTTTGTTTGGACTTTAAGCGACAGAAATTAAATGACAACCGTTTTGCTAGTTCTTTTCGTTTTTGTGTTTTTAGGCATGCAGTCTTCAACAGTTTTGCCATGGTGGTTTTAAGTGGCAGTAGGGCTGTGAGGTAAAAGGATAGTGGCTAATTTTGCAAATGAGTGTGTCCAAAGCCAGGAAAAGTTTTCTATTAAATTGGGCAGAAATCTTGGTCATCTGAAAATAAGCATCTCTGTTTCTTTCTCTTTTTTTTTTTTTTTTGAGGAAGATTAGCCCTGAGCTAACATCTGCCGCCAATCCTCCTCTTTTTGCTGAGGAAGACTGGCCCTGAGCTAACATCTGTGCCCATCTTCCTCTACTTTATATGTGGGATGCCTACCACAGCATGGCTTGCCAAGCAGTGCCATGTCCACACCCAGGATCCGAACCAGTGAACCCTGAGCCGCCGAAGTGGAATGTGCGCTCGTAACTGCTGTGCCACGGGGCCGGCCCCAGCATCTCTCTTTCTATGTATAGAATATTCAGTTTATGTAAAATTATTTATAAACAACTTTTCGTCTATAGGGATAATAATAATATGTAAGTACATACAAGGCAACTTTATCAATGGCTCAGTAATTAGTCTTTCATCCTAAACTTTATAAGATACTTTCCTCTCCTTATAGTAAAGCTCTTGTGTTCTTATTTTCAGAACTTCTTATTCATGAGCCAGAAAGTTTATGTCCCTGGATTTCTTAAAATTAATTCTTAAAATAATTTTTAAAAATGTATCTTTGCTTTTAGAATTTTAAAGAGATTACTCCACTGTATATTTGCTTGACTTGTTTCTGACAAGAAATCTGCTGTCATGCTTG
The DNA here is from genome assembly GCF_037783145.1 of Equus przewalskii. NCBI lineage: Eukaryota > Metazoa > Chordata > Mammalia > Perissodactyla > Equidae > Equus > Equus przewalskii. Next base: position 23,600,306 of record NC_091858.1, on the reverse strand, counting down.
TTTTTGTTGTTCTATATGTACTGTCTTTTTCTCTGGCTACTTTAAAGATTTTCTTTATCACTCATCTGAGCAATTTGATTCTGATGTGGCTTGGTGTTGTTTTCCTCATGCTTCTTGTGCTTGAGGTTTATTAAACTTCTTGGATCTGTGGGTTTATAGTTTTCATCAAGTTTGCAGTATTTTCAGCTATTATTTCTTCAGATATTTTTTCTGTGCCTCCCTCTTTCTCCTCTCCTTCAGAGACTCCAATTACTTGTGCCTTGGGTCCCTTGATATTGTTCCATAATGTACCAATGCTCTGTTCACTTTCGTTTTTTTCATTCTTTTTTTTCCTTTTCTGTATTTCATTTTGAGTAGTTTCTATTGCTGTCTTCAAAGTCACCACCCTATTCTTCTGCAATGTCTAACTGCTCTTAATGTCACCCTGTGTATTTTTAATCTCACACACTGTGGTTTTGCTCTCTAGAAGTTCGATCTGAGTGTTTTTTATATCTTCTGTGTCTCTACTTAACTTTATGAGCATATAGAAGATGGTTTAATTACTGTTTTAATGTCCTTCTCTGCTAATTCTAACAGTTGTGTCAGTTCTTGGTTGATTTTGAACGATGGAGTTTTCCGCTCAGGATGGGTCATATTTTCCTACTTCTTTGCATTACTGGTAATTTTTCTTTTTTTTTTTTAAAGATTTTATTTTTTCCTTTTTCTCCCCAAAGCCCCCCCGGTACATAGTTGTGTATTCTTTGCTGTGGGTTCTTCTAGTTGTGGCATGTGGGACGCTGCCTCAGCATGGTCTGATGAGCAGTGCCATGTCCGCGCCCAGGATTCGAACTAATGAAACACTGGGCCGCCTGCAGCGGAGCGCGCGAACTTAACCACTCGGCCACGGGGCCAGCCCCGCATTACTGGTAATTTTTGATTGGATGTCAGGCATTGTGAATTTTGTCTTGTTGAGTGCTGTATATTTTTGTATCCTTATAAATATTCTTGGGCTTTGTTGTGAGATGCAGTTAAAGTATTTGTAAATGGTTTGATTTTTTCATGTCTTGCTTTTAAGGTTTGGTAGGTGGGGCAGGAGCAATGCTCAATTCAGGGCTTACTCCCCACTACTGAGGAAGACCAGTCTTTTCTGTGTCCTCAACCCCTTATCCTGGGAATCAGGTTTTCTAGCACAGCTCTGGAATCAGCACTCCGTGACAGCTGGACACTGTCACCTCTAATCGTTTTGGGGGTTTCTTTTCTTGGCTTTGCCTACTTTCCTCACATATATGTGCCAATCACTGCTCAACTGAATACTCTAGGACAGGGGTTGGTAGAACAAATACAGTGTTTTAGTAAAAGGTGACCATACTCTAGTAAAAGGTGATCCTTAAGCACTGTCTTGTGATCACCTGCATCTGAATCACCCGGGGTGACTGTTAAAACCGCAGATTAATGGGCCTTACAGCAGATCGATAAGATAAAAAATCTCGGAGGGAAGGAGCCTGGTAATTTGTAAATGAAATAATCAAGTGATTTCTGTGAAAATTAGAATTTGAGAAACACTGCCCAAAAGGATAAAGGAATAGTTAAATTATCAGTACCATTGTGGTGTGGAAGAGGGGGAGGAGATCACCAAGAAGGCGTGAAATTCCTATAGGCTGCAGGAAGGAAGAGGACAAGCAAAAGCAAGAGAAAAATCCAAAAAGGGGGAACGTTTCTGGAAGTGTTACTACAGCGTTCTTCGTTCTTCGTAATGAAAAGTCATCTTCCCTGCATTGACTATCTATTTAAATTTCGTTTACGAGACGTTTTCAGTTGTTGGTTGAATGATGAAATATCAGATTTCATATTTTTAAAAAGTGAAAAAATGCATCAGTATTTTTGTAGCTGTCTTTTTGAATGGATAACTCATAATTTAAATTTTTTTCTACATTATCAACAGCAATTTTTATACTTAGTGTTGTCCCATAGAGAAGATTGCAATATGGGAGGGGAAAAAATGACTTCTGTTTTGCTTGAATACTAGGTAGTTAGTAATGTTGTAATATAAGAATGATATATTGTATAAAAAGTAAGTATTCCTTATTCTTGGAAGTAAAAACTGACATTTATTGAGAGCCTACCATATGCCAGGTACTTTGTACACATGGTCTCCTTTAATCTTTACAACAGATTTAAGGGGTGGGGGAGGGGAGATATCCTCATTTACAGTTGAAGAAAATGTGACACTAAAAGGGTAAGTAAATTTCCCAGAGTCCCTAAGAAATGCTAAAAAGCAGGAAGGAGTTCGGGTTTGAACTAGAGGCCAGTCTTTTTCAAATTATATCACATCACTCAGATAGTTAATATAGACGTGTTCAGATAATAATAGATCTCTATATTTCAAATAAATTTATATCCCAAATGAACAATCATAGTTGTGCCTGTTCATAAGCAAGCATATCTTTTGTCTCATAAAAACAGACCATAACAAAGGAATGTTTAAAAAAGTGAACCCAGCAATGTATATTTAAAAACCTACATGCTTATATTAAAATTTAAAAGAAGATTTGACTCTGTTACTTCCAATTTGAGTAATTTATGCTCTATAATTTCAAACTCTTAAATTTGCAGAAAGAGAATGAAAAACACCATGATTTACTTAAAGGGACACCTTTCAAGTTAAATCTTTACCCAAGGGAATATTTTGATTCCAATCCTTATTTGTCTGAGAAGCCTTTACCGCCGCTTAAAAAAGCAGAGAAGAAAGAAGTACTTGCAAGCCCCTTTAAACCCTGCTCTCCTGGAAAAAAGGTAAGTTAAAAATTGTAGAATGAAGAAATGGTAAGCATTATAAAGAAATGTTGCCTCTTGCTGTCAAATTATTTTATTACCCATGGAAATAATAAACTTCTATTTGTATTCACGCCAAGAATCATGAAACTCGTTTTTACAAAATTATGAGAAGTCACAAAGCATGGCTAGAGTGGGGAGTAATGAAGCTCTTGTAATGAAGTGATTGCTAATCACTTTGAATGTATTTGAATTGACGACGTATTTTCTAAGTGCCCCTCTAGATCTTAGGGACAGTTTTTCTCAAAACCATAAAAAGCCTGACCATCTTTCAGTTTTTGAAATGGTGATTAAAATGAACTATGTTTCTCTGCTGAAATTTAGGTGTGAATATAAATTAAAATGCTTCTTATAGTTTATAAACCTTAGCTTATACTTAATTTTTTCCTCTGTGAATTGCCTGTTCATTTCCCCTGTGGATTTTCTATTAGGGTATTTATCTTTTTCATATTGATTTGTAAGATCTTTTTGTATATTAAGGATATTGTTCTTTTGTCATTTGTCTTGAAAATAATTTTTCTAATCTATTGGATCTTTGACGTTGCTTGTAATATTTTGTGCTATTCAGAAACTTAATAATTTGATGTAGTCAGATTTTTCAATCCTTTGTGCTGAGTTTGATGCCGTTCTCAGAATGACTTTACCACCCATATTAGAAAAATATACACTCTTGATTTCTTCTATTAGTCTTATCCTTTTGCATCTTCATCTGAAATATATTTTGATATGAAGAGTGAGGTAAGGGTTCAGCTTTTATCTTTTTCAAAATCCAGTTTTTAGGGCAGGAGGATCTTTTTTTTTTAATTTTGGAAAGTTAATTTTTTTGTTTATTTATTTAATTTAATTGCCATAAGGATTGTTTTTTAGGGCAGTTTTTTGGGGGGAATGTGTTCTGTGTCTTGATTGTGGTTGTGGTTCAAGGGTATAAACATCTTTCAGAACTCATAGAGCTGTAAACTTTAAATGGGTGCAGTTTATTGTACATGAATTAAACTTCAATAAAACTCATTGTTTAAAAAGCCAGTTGTTCCTAATCTCACTGATAAAGTAATTTTTAACACCACTGCTTTGAAATGTCACCTTTATCAAATAAAAATTCCCATTTTTGAGGGTTTTTTTTCTTCTGGATTTCCATTCTGTTTGACCAATGTTTGTTTATTTCTGTCAGTACCAAACGGCTTTTAATTGCTATTAATATTGGGTGGTCTAATCTCTTCTTGTTATTCTTTAAAAGTGTTGTATTGGCTGTTCTCCCATATTTATTCTCTGGAACTTTGGGATTATTTTGTAAAGTTCTGGCAAAAAACAAGACCTTTTGTATGTTGTCGTAAAGTTAAATCTTTAGATTTTTGGATGTATTAGCATATTCATAATTTGAATCTCCTGATCTGATCTAGAAGTAAACTACTTATAAAATTTTTATTTCCCTTATAGAATTTTATATTTGACTTCACATAAGTTTATATATCTTATATTTATTCCTACTTATTTTAAGGCTCTGGTCAATAGCTTTTTCCCCTATATATTTCCCCTCACATAATTTGTCTTTATAAAAACATTTGATTTTTTAAAATAACTGGCCACTTCATTAAACTTTCTTATGTTCTAATGGGTGTTCTTTTGTTTCTGTTTGGGTTTTCGGATATATGATTATCTGCAAATAATTTTGCTCCCTTCTTTCCAATTTATTGCAATAATTTTAAGTGTGACTGGTCTATACTTTTTTTGTTGTTGTATGCTTTGTTCTATTTTGGTGTAAATAGATACTAGCATCTTCAAATAATCAGGGAGATTTCCTCCTTTTTTTATGATCTGTAACAGTTTAAATAGCACCAGAAATACTTGTTTCTTGAAGGCTTGAAAGAATTCTCATAGGAAATGTTCTGGGCTTAATTTCTTGCATGGTGCCTATTTGTTTTCTGTAGGTTTTCTATCTCTAAGTCAATTTTTTTTTTTTTAAAGATTTTATTTTTTCCTTTTTCTCCCCAAAGCCCCCCCGGTACATAGTTCTGTATTCTTTGTTGTGGGTTCTTCTAGTTGTGGCATGTGGGATGCTGCCTCAGCGTGGTCTGATGAGCAGTGCCATGTCCGCGCCCAGGATTCGAACTAACGAAACACTGGGCCGCCTGCAGCGGAGCGCGCGAACGTAACCACTTGGCCACGGGGCCAGCCCCTCTCTAAGTCAATTTTGACATTTATATTTCCTTTGAAAATTTTTCATTTCATTCAGGTTTTCAAATTTATTAACGTGGTGGTTTACAAAAATATTATTTTATGTTTTTTGGTATTCCATATATGTATAGGTTCTCTCCACTCCATTCTCATTCTTAATTATAATATAGATTTATCCGTTTAATTTATTTTTTAAGGTATAATCTGATGGGTTAGTTTATTTATCGTATGTATTTTTCTGTTTTTAATTCATCGATTTTGTTTTTACATTTATTAATGAATTTATTTTACTTTGCTTCAGTTTCCGTATTCTTTGTTGCTCTTCAAGAAAATTCGTGTGTCCTCAATCTGGAAAACTTGAAAAATTAACAACCATGTCTTTCAAATGAATTAACTTTTCATGTATGTTTGGCTTAGATGCTCTAAGAGAAAGGATGCCTAATTAAATGGATTATTATGATTTTGTAGTTTTCTTGGTGACTATGTATAATATAAAGATTAAAATCGTGGTAAATCAATTTAAAAGTCAAAGCAAATATTTGTCTGTTTTGTGTACATGTAAAAAAAATATTTTAATTGACTACTGTTAATAGACTACAAGAAAAGTTGAAAGTAGAGGAGATCCTATTTTCCTCTCACCTGTTTCTCTGTGCTATTCCTTCTTTTCAGTATCTTCACCATCACTGACTGATGCTTAGTAAACTCATGTTATGCCAGGCTCTCTGTTGGACAAACTTCACCCTTGGCCTCTTCTCCATCCTCTGGTTCTGAGCCTTAACTCCTTTCTCTATCAAAATATGTGTGACCTAGGTCTCATTCTCTCAGTAATAGGCTCACCGTCTAACTAGGTAATACCAGGTCTGATAAACTCTCACTAAAATATTAATGCTTGGCAATAGTCTAGAATATTACCTTCCTATAAACATTTGCATTTTAATAGAGAACTTCTGGAATTACAGTGTGCTGACCCCGTAACATTGGCGGTAGCGATACTCTTTGCTGGTATTTGAATTAAACAGTATGGACAACTTTCTTTAAATGTAAAACTAACTTTATAGACAATACACAAATATTTATGAACTTCATCAAAATCTAATTTTGTTGGAAGCATTTTACAAAACCACATTAAATTGTCTCATTTTTATTTATAGGCTGGTGGAATGAAGGCAGGAACATTTGACCCTTACCCTTCACATTCTGCTGACCCTTATATGGTTAAATCGACAAACCAGATTTCCAGCAAAGATGTTAAGATTTTCCACCCACCAGGTGGACCAAAAAGCAGACCGATTGAAAGTATAATGACTTTGAATGTCAAAAGGTAGTAATATGTTACATTTAGCCCATATACCATGAAAAATTGTTCTCAACTTTTAGATTTCTTCGACATAATCTTTTATTTGTACATACTTTTAGAAATGACAAATTTGGGTGACTTTAGAAATCTCAGCTCCATCTGTATTTCTGCTTTCCAATGTAGAAGTTCTTTTCCAGCTTCTGAAATTCCCAATGGAAAAAGCTTAATTTAACTGTACCAAACTGTTCTGTCCATAATTTTTTAAGCACCGTATTATGAGTTGTTTGAGATTATTTATATATTTATAGTTCAATTAGCAGTACGTGTTAACATTGTCTGTTTCTCAAAGGGACTTTTTGACCCTTGTTAAATGATTATGTCTGTGTGGGCTCCAGACTCTCAGTAATTGTGAGGAATCCTAATGACACGTTAAGATTTCTATCCTTCACTTTGAAATAATCTTCTATGAGAACAGGAAATATTTTGGTTAATTAAAAACACTATTCACATCACTTGATAATACTTTGAAGAAAAGTATATTATTAAGGTATTTTAAAAGTTCAATTTTTTTTTTTTAAAGATTTTATTTTTTCCTTTTTCTCCCCAAAGCCCCCCGGTACATAGTTGTGTATTCTTCGTTGTGGGTTCTTCTAGTTGTGGCATGTGGGACGCTGCCTCAGCATGGTCTGATGAGCAGTGCCATGTCCGCGCCCAGGATTCGAACTAACGAAACACTGGGCCGCCTGCAGCGGAGCGCGCGAACTTAACCACTCGGCCACGGGGCCAGCCCCTTAAAAGTTCAATTTTACCCAGTTTTTGAGCACTTTCTAAGTTGAAATGAAGTTCTTAAGAGGTCAGGATGTAAATTAGAGAAGGACACTCCATCATTCTTTTTGTATGTGTGCGCGAAAGACTGTAAATAAGTAGAATTTATTTGATTACCTTTCTATCTATTCATTGAAAAAGTTTTAATGCCAATTAAACTAATTTACATATTTCTAACTTCGGTGTGATCATACAGTGGGTTAGGTAAAGGACACCAAATTCACGTTCTTTTCTTTTATAAAATCAGTAGTACATCTTTATCACTTGTGGACAGTGATTATAATACCAACATTATTATTATATCACAGAAGTAAGATTGCCCTTCATTATTTATGTAATTTAGCTGTTGTCTACAGGAATAATATTATGTGTGGGCAGTTGCTAGAGTATTGGACTGGAAACAGCAAGATGTGGAGCCTTTTTTCCATGTCCTTTGACCTTTCATCCTTTGGCAAGCCACCTGTCAGTACTGTGCCCAAGTGTATCTATACATATAACAGAATGGGCAGTAAAATTAGAATTTTCCTCACCACACTCGACCTCAAATAGATGGAATTTTTTTTGGCGGGTGGTGCCTTCAGGCTTTCTGTGTGTTCTTTTCTATCCAGAGAACAGACCTGAGAAAGTCCTGTACTGCCCAGCATATGTGTTTGGAGCAGAGAAAAGAAAAGAGTAACTGATTGCTTTTTTGAAAAATCAGAAGTTTTATCTTTTGTTTAGTAATTTTGAGTTTATTGAAGTCTCTTTCTTTTCACATTACCACAAATATTATCCTAAATCAAGTTTCAGCTTCTTTTACCCTAATTTTAAAACTAATGAACTTCCCTGGATGGTAGTATTTAAATTTGGTCCTATAAACCAATTTTTCCTTCTTCAATTACATTTTGAAAATATATCTGCCGTGTATAAAGTAAAGCTTTTTAATTTGGTGAGAAAATTTGGTTTTTAATTGTTAATTTTTTATTGCAAAACATTTTTACAAGAATGTGCAGATGTATTACCTGTACCTATAAAATTAAATGTGCATTTATTTTCCAATTTTAGGGCACTAAATATGAAGAACTACAAGACTGCTTCAGTACAGTCCTATTAGCATCTGGAAGACAAATAGCTTGCTAGAGCCTGACTCTCAGTCATTTGTTATCAAGTGCTGATTATTTGAAAAAATACAAGATGTTGTGGACCAGATAGCTCAAGCATCAAAAGAAAGTTAAGCCTGCAACTATAATACTCTTTCTTGTTTTAGTACTGTTACTTAATGAATAAATAGAATTTGTTAATAATTTAACATATGATTTGATCTCCATTTAGATCTGTGTTTCTGAGAAGAATACAATGTTTAGAAATTTTATAAAATCTTGAAGTGTATTCTCTTGTTAGAAAGCTTTTACTCCTAATGTTCAAAAGTGCAGGGCTGGAGAACAGGGGTGGAGCTGGGGGCTAAAAGGGTAGAAAGTGCACAGCAAATTCTTAACTTGCTGTTTCTTCTTGCAAGTATTTGAAAATTGCATTGAGAGCTATCCAAGTGTCATAGCCTGTTAAAGCATTCTTAACATCCAAGATAAATTTGGATCCATTCGTGCTGCGTAGATTCATGTAGCCACACATTAGTGAGGCAAATGTCTCAGCTTATGTGGTATCCTGCCTTCTATTTATGGCCTCTGTAAAATGGCAGATCAGCCAGTGGCAGCTCCAGGATGAGTTGGGGGGAAGGGAGAATGGGGAATGCACTTTTAGTTCAGCATCTTCTAAAAGATTCCAGTTTCAAGGCGGATGCGGTTTGTCTCTGGGGTCCTCTCATGCTCCTCTGTAGCTGCCTCTCCTGGAGCACGTCCGTGGGTCTTACCCTCTTCCCAAGTTCTCTCTTCTTCACTTGCCCTACCACTTTAAAAATATCAGTTCTTAAAAGATATGATTTAAATCCATTACTATAATTCATAGTGAAGTCTCTGTCCATAGTCCTCTTTCAGTCAGGTGGGCGTACTGGTGGCATTTAAAAAGGGAAATTTACAATATTAACATAATTTGTTAGGGAAGTTATTTTTGATCCTTGGTGCTTTCTTTCTTTTTTTAATGATTGGCACCTGGGCTAACATCTGTTGCCAGTCTTTTTGTTTTTCTCTTCTCCCCAAAGCCCCCCAGTACATAGTTGTATATTCTACTGGTAGGTCCTTCTGGTTGTGCTATGTGGGACACTGCCTCAGCCTGGCTTGATGAGCGGTGCCATGTCCACGCCCAGGATCCCAACCAGTGAAGCCCTGGGCCACCGAAGTGGAGCGTGCGAACTTAACCACTTGGCCACAGGGCCGGCCCCTCCATGAGCTTTCTTAGTACTTATCCGTCTGTTTTTCTAGGCTTCTCAGAGCTGAAATCAGAATGTTTAGAGGCTGCAGTACCCTTCTTTTGGCCTCATTTTTTTTTCAATGGGGGAAACTATGTAAATCTAGATATACATCTGGCTTTTAAAGGGATTGCAGATGGTACAGAGAATTTTTACTATTGTCAAATATATATATTTTTAATTTTCTTGCCTGATAACTCTTTACTTTTTTCTAAAAGAATATTTAAAATTTTTATTTTCTATCCAAAGGACAGTGTGGAATGAATATCTTCAAGACACTGTCAAAGGTATAATGTGCCTCAAAGGGGAATACATTTGTCTTCAGAATAGGAGTGGTTTCACCAGGTGCACACAACAAGAAAACTCATATGGTTATATATTGATAAATGTTATCAAAAAGACTTAATAGGGTATATGCATTCTTTTGAGGTAAAAGGCTTATGTTTTCAGATTTTTATTAAGACCTAAATAATTGCTCATTTTTACCTGTGCCTTTTATTAGCTGTAATTAATTTTAATTAATGTGCCTGTCCTAGCAATGCACACTTCATATGATATTCATAGATGAGAATCCTCAGGTAATGCCTTATGGAGGGTGTAGGAAGTGCTATGACAATTGATAGAACTTATCTAGCGTTTACATAAATGCGTTGTATCAGTTTACAGAAAAGCAAATGCAGAAACCAGTAATAGGAATAGTGAAGCATGTAGGAAAGTTAAGATTTTTGAAATGATCAGTAATGGAGGAACACACACATACTTGATTTGAGGGGTGCAAACTATTTATGATGTCTGTTAATTGTTTTCTTACAACTATTTTCTCTTCTTTTAATTTTAAAAAGACAGCAATACAACAATAGGTAGTTTCCTATGAAAACAACTTTTTCCCCCAGACTCGGACATGAAGAGTTGAGTTAATGGACGCTGGCATCCTATCTCTTGACAACTCAGGCATCTAGTTATCTGCTGTCTTGTTATCATGGTTGTATGACTTGAGTAGTTTCCTGCCTCTCCATCAGTGAATAATGGAAGAAATAAGCTTGCTTAGCAGCCATTCATTTCTGCTACATAACATCCAACCATGTCTATTTAAGGCTCAAAACTGAAACAAAGATTGGGCCTATTAACCTGACCATGTAAGAAAGGCTTAATTTTAAGAGAGACTTCGACCAACAGGAAGCTCCAATAGGAAGTGGAGAGAAAGTTAAGCAGTAGCATATCATATGTTTGGAAATCTTCTCCTGTTTCTTCAGAGACTGCCTGCTCCTTTTGTATCTTAATGTTGTGGAACGTGCATTAAGAATAATAAGCCAGGCTTAACCCATGACTAGCTGTGTAAATTGGAACAAATCGCTTAAGCTCTTGAGACCCTTTCCTCATCTGCCTTCTTCATCTGGAAGAATGATCATGAAGACCAAACTAAAAATATTTCTTAAGTTGTAAAAAATTATATATAAACCCTTAAAAACCTAGATCAATCTTTACCCATCAAATAATTGGTTGTAAATAAGGTTTCAGATAATTTGTTAATTTGAATTTTCGTCAATTATAACAGAATATTTCATTATGGTATTTTGTTTACGATGTCACAAATCAATTAATAGCTAATACTTATAAAGTGCTCAGTGTGTCCCAGGTATCATTCCACGTGCTTTACATATTAATGTGTTTATATCTACTAATCACTTAATCTTCATTTAACAGATGAAGAAATGGAGGCAGAGAAGGGTTAAGTGACTTGTCCAACAATGGCAAAACCAGGCAGTTCTGACTGCTTTCAACCACCAGTTATTACATTGTGTTCCCAGGCCACTTGCCCACTTTTCCACAGAAATAATTATCCTTCTTAAGTAACTTAATTTCATTATTCATTCTGCAGCCTTTATCAGAATTAGAGAGCACAGCAAGGTAGAAGTCACTTACCTGTAGGAAATCAAGTATAGAGCACAAATTAGTTGACAAGAAAAAAACTGGGAAAGCTTCCCAATTTATTCCTCCCTACACCTTCTCAAGGGGCACAGGTTAGAAGCCCATGGGAGACAGGTAGAGAAACATATTATTTCCAAATTTATATATATTTCCAAAAATCTTCATGAAGCAATATGGACTCATTACACTTCAGTCAGGAAGGGATCTAAATATCATCTTGTCTAAACTCCTTGATAATTTTTGACAAGGGAGCCATGAACATACAATGGAGAAAGGAAAGTCTCTTCAATAAATGGTGTTGGGAAAACTGAACAGCCACATGCAAAAGAATGAAAGTAGAGCATTATCTTACACCATGTACAAAAATCAACTCAAAACTGATTAAAGACTTGAATATAAGACCTGAAACCATGAAACTTCTAGAAGAAAACCTAGGCAGTATGCTCTTTGACATTGGTCTTAGCTGCATATTTTCAAGTACCTTGTCTGACCGGGCAAGGGAAACAATAGAAAAAATAAACAAATGGGACTACATCAAACTAAAAAGCATCTGCCCAGCAAAGGAAACCATCAACAAAACAAAAAGACGACCTAACAATTGGGAGAAGATATTTTCTAACCATATATGTGATAAGGGGTTATTATCCAAAATATACAAAGAACTGATACATCTCAACAACAAAAAAACTAACAACCCAATTTAAAAATGGGTGAAAGATCTGAACAGACTTTTCTCCAAAGAAGATATACAGATGGCCAACAGGCACGTGAAAAGATGTTCAACATCATTAACTATCGGGGAAATGAAAATCAAAACTAAAATGAAATATCACCTCATTCCCATCAGAATGGCTATAATTAACAAGACAGGTAACAAGTGTTGGAGAGGATGTGGAGAGAAGGGAACTCTCATACATTGCTGGTGGGAGTGCAAACTGGTGCAGCCACTTTGGAAAACAGTATGGAGCTTCCTCAAAAAATTGAGAATAGAACTGCCATATGATCCAGCTATTCCACTGCTGGGTTATTTATCCAAAGAACATGAAAACACGAATGCATAAACATACATGCCCCCCTATGTTCATTGCAGCGTTATTCACAATAGTCAAGACTTGGAAGCAACCTAGGTGCCCATCAAAGGACGAATGGATAAAGAAGATGTGGTATATATACACAATGGAATACTACTCAGCCATAAAAAATGATCAAATCTGGCCATTTGTGACAACATGGATGGACCTTGAGGGTATTATGCTAAGCAAAGTAAGACAGAGGGAGAAAGTCAAATACCATATAATCTCACTTGTAAGTAGAAGATAAAAACAATGACAAACTAAACAGATAGCAACAGAGATTGGATTGGTGGTTACCAGAGGGGGAGGGAGGAGGGAGAAGGAAGGAAAGGGAGATTAGGCACATGTGTGTGGTGGTGGAGGGTAATTAGTCTTTGGGTGCTGTTCATGATGTAATCTACACAGAAATCAAAATATAATGATGTACACCTGAAATTTATATAATGCTATATACCAATGTTACACAATAAAAACACTATAATAAAATGTAGGAGTCACCCAAACAATAAACTCCTTGATGCTTAAAACTCTTCACAATATTCCTACCAAATGAATGTCCAACCTGTGCCTGACACTCTCTAGTGTGATGGCAGCCTTTTCATTTGGCATTTATTTAACAAATACTGATGCCTACTATGTTTCAGTCAAGGTTCTGGGCACTAGGATGCAGCGGTAAGCCAAAGACAAGATCTCTGCCTTACCTTTATTTCAGAAGACAGATAATAACATCAGGCAAAGACAAGTGCTCTGAAGACAGCAGTGCAGGGTGAGGAGATAGAGACTGATGGGGGTGTGTTGGAACTACTTTTTAAAGGATGGTTAGGGAAAGACTCTCTGAGGAAGTGGCATTTCAGAGAGACCTGAATGAAAGGAGGGAGTGGGTAGTTGTTCCAGGCAAAAGGAATAGTAAGTGCAAAGACTTTGAGGCAAGTGTGACCTTAGAGTTTGTGGAATGACAAACAAGCCCAGTGTGGCTACAGCAAACTGAGAGAGGTAGAGAAGGTTGGGAGACTAGAGAAATGCACAGAAGCTAAATCCTGAGGGTCTGTAGGTCATAGTAAGGACTTTGGGTTTTGTTTTGAGTGTTACGAGAAGCCATTGAAAGTTTTGGGACGGGCATGCCATGTTGATGATTTACATCTAACGAGATCCCTTTGGTAGACATCTGTAGTAGGGTGAGAGTGGAAGCAGGATGGCCACTGTGATAGAAAAGATTCGGTGGTGGGTTAGACCAGGGGGACAGCAGTGTAATCTTTGGACAACAGTTTGGAAAATGTGTCTTACATAGAATTGAAGTCTGCCTCCTTAAAGATTTTGCTCATTAGTCCTTGTTCTACTAAGAGACAAACAGGAAAAAGCTAATGCTTCTACCCAGGATGCCTCTTCCCATATTTGAAGGTAACTTTTATTTTTCTGAGTGTTTATTTCTTCTGACGTGTCTTTCCGTTCCTTCACCAATCAGTCCTTTCTTACAACATGATAATGTGGCTCCTTTCAAAAGGATGAGGCGTAGGTTGAATGTGCTATTTCTCGGATGGTCTGATCATCCCAGACTACATAAGAACTATCATTTCCCTTTTTCAATATATAATATGCATATTAATGCAATCTAAGATCTCCACAGACTCTTTGCAGTCAATCTTACTTCTATATTTTCAATTATTATCTGTGAGCCATATCTTCAGCTTAAAACATTATCCTGAATCAGATTTATAACTGCCTACTAGACATCTTTTCTCTCTTTTTAAAAAAATATTGCCTGGATAGCTCAAATATAATGCATCCAAAATGGAGTCTATCATTTTTACTTCATAAATTAGCTTCTCATTCATTATTCTCTCTCGCTTCTATGGAAGGAAATGGCACATCCAAATACCAAGTACCATAAAGCAAGACTTGGAATTATTCAGAAACGGTCCCTCTTTACCATCAAATCCACTGCTTCGTTAAGTTAAAAACCCTATAGTGGATCCCATTGTCCTAAGATAAAGGGAAATTCCGTACGAGGGTTAAAAGGCTCTTCAAGACTGTTGCCTTTTCTTGCTTCCGCTTCATTTCTTACTATTCTCCCTCGCTCTTCTCATTCCTCCCAGGGTAGATTTATTTCACTTTTTTAGATGAGACACATGCTGTCCCTTGCCTGGGAGGGATTTATCCATTTTCTCTAGCTTGGAACCTCTCCTGCCATGCATCATCTTCTTACTTTACTGACTCCAATGTGTAGACTATCAGATCTCTTCTAAAACTGCCTTCCTTAAGGAAGGCCTTCCTGATCTTTGAGATGAGGTTAGCTCTCCCTGTTATGTATTCAAGTAGCACCCTCTAAAGTCACATTTATAATATTTATTAATGCCATATCCTCTCTGAGATTGTAAGTACCATAAGGCCATGTCTATTTTGTTTATGGCTGGTAGAACCTAGCACAGTGCTTGACACATTGTGTGGGCACTCAGTAAATATTTGTTGATTGAATGAATGAAATGTACTATGGTGGCCACATTCAGTAATCTTTCACCTTGAACTATTTGTAATTCCTTGAAAGTGTCATGTTTCAAGCTATTATGATGGTTCCTATGCTGTTTTCCTTTCCTGGCATACTCTATGCCTTTCATTGTCTTGTTAACTTTCCAATTATTACTCAAAACTGAGGTACATAATACATAATAAAAACCAAAGTTAAAGAATTAATCAGGTGGAAAACTTATAGGCTTACATGCTTATGTTAATGTTTGAAAAAGATTGAAGATAAAATGACACAATTCAGTTAGATAGAAAAACAGCAAAGCAAAAGAAAAGTACATCTGAAAAACTTAGAATTGGTTTTTTGAAAAGCCCACCTAGAAAATAGAGAAGAGAGAGAATACAAGCTATATTATGAGTAAGAAATAGATTTAATCACAGATATGAAGGCAGTAAAACATGTACAATCCTATGTGAAATGCATTTGAAAATAAAATCCCTACAGAATTAAAAATAATAAAACTTGATAGCTAATGCTAACTTTTATTTTGAAGACAAATAACAAAATATTACTATGAAAATGTGAAAGAGGATATTTGTTCTAACCAGAAATATACTACGAAGCTATTTATACCATAATCAAAACACTAATATATTAGGGGCTTCTGATTACAACTGGCAGGCAGAACACACTTATTTGCTGGCTCTCCTTCTCTAACCCTAATAACAGGATAGTAAAATAATGAGCTAAAGATTTAGCTAAATATTGCTGAATACTAAATATTCAGAAGCATGATATAAGGACACCATCAGAGGATAAGCAGTTTCACAAAATTCCATAGACAAAAAGAAGTAAGAATAGAGCTAAAGATATTTCATTAAAATTGTGTTTAAGAAACACTTCTTCAGTCAATTTCTTTTTTTCTCCTACCTCCTCCCCATCCGCAGTGCTTTCCCAGCTCAGGCAACCCAGAATTTTACCTGCAGGTAAAAACCCAAAACATCCTGCCTCTAAACGTTTGGAAGAGCTACCTGAGGAGAAGTGGGGCTACAAGAGTAAGGTTCTTCCTCTGGCATTATTATTCTAGTAATAATACTTGTATTGGTCCTTATTTTGGAGAGCTCTGGAGCCTAAAGAGTGGCTCTCTACTTATTCACCTTAAGGTGAAGAATGGCTTCACAATCAGGCAGCTTTACTACAGTTTGGGGAGATTCAGTGGGAAAACATACCTACATATACCAGCTACTTAGAAAAATCACTGCTGTGTTCTGTCCATTCACAGGGCTTAACTTTCCAAACTTCCCAAACTTGACTACTCTAAATTGGATTCTGGCCAAGATAGAGTAACAGGGACCGGATTTATCCTCCTTCCTTAAACAATTAGAAACTCTACAAAACATATGCCACAACTCTTTTTAACATTGGACACATGCAGCGCAGGACTGTGATCCATGAGGAAAAGGAAACAATTGAGGTGAGCCCCGCAATTGCTTTTTGTCTGGAGGCAGTTTCTGGACGGGAGAGGATGGAGGGGAGTCTCAGAGTACGGTGGCCTTGCTGAATTGAAACAAAAATTGGAACCCAAGGAGTCTAAAGTGGCTGGAATTTGTGGGGTAGAGTTCTAAGAGGGGAAAGAGCTACACAGGAAAAGAGTTCAGAATTCTGCATAGGAGTCCCCTTACCTCTGCTGACTACTAAGACATGCAAGCATCAAGTTAAATTCCAGGAGGCGGGGAAAAGAACAACTGGGGGCCTGTCAGCGAACAGGTTCCCACAGCTCACAGAGGGCCAGAAATCATTTGAGGCTTGGAAGTTCCCATCAGCCAGTGGAGAGTTGTCAATTTCTCAGGGCATTCAGTGGAGATTCTAGAGGATCTAGATTAGACTAAAGGTTACACTAGACCCATCCTAAAAAAAGTTTAAAGGCAAGCCTCAAAAGGATTAAATTAAAACAGAAGTAATGTACACCTAACACAACCAATCCCAACAATGTGTAAAGGAAAACAACAAAATCCGGACAATCAACAATGTAAAATTCACAATGTCCATCTTCCAATAAAAAACTACCAGAAGCAAGAAAATGTGACCCATAACCAGGAGAAAAATCAGTGAATAGAAACAAATCCAAAAATGGTAGAGAAGATGGAATTAGCAAACAAGGATGTTAAAATAGCTTCTATAACTGTGTTAATGTATGTAAAGGAAAATATGAACACAAAGAGGAGAGAAATGAAAATTATAAACAAGAACCAAATGGGAAACCTAGAGATGAAAAACAAAACATCTGAAATGGAAAACTTTAGTAAATTGGAAAAATAGCAAATTTATCATCGCGAAAGAGAAAGGCTAGTAAACTTTTGAAGATATATTAATAGAAAGTATCCAAAGTGAAACACAGAGAGATAAAAGACTGAAACAAAAATGAACAGAACACCAGTGAGCTCTAGCACAATATTAAATGGTCTAACATATGTGTAATCGAGTCTCAGAAAGGAGCAGAGAGAAAAAGATTTGAAGAAATAATGGCTGAAATTTTCCAAATACGATGAAAATTATAAATCCCAGATGCCCGAGGAAACACAAGCAGGATAAACACAAAGAAAATGCACACCAGGACACATCATAATAAAATTACAGAAAACCAGTGATAAAGAGAAGAATCTTAATGTTGGTCAGAGCAAAAAAGACACACTATATACAAGAATTCTTATCAGAAACCATGCAAGTCAGAAAACAATAAATGACATCTTCCAAGTGCAGAAAGAAACTGCCAACTCAGAATTCCATATTCGTTGAAAAATATTTTCAAAAAATTAAGGTAAAATAAAGACCTTTTTTTTTTTTTTTTGGTGAGGAAGATTGTCCCTGAGCTAACATCTGTGCCAATCCTCCTCTATTTTGTATGTGGGATGCTGCCATAGCATGGCTTGATGAGTGGTATTAAGGTCCGTGCCCAGGACCCGAACCCTGGGCCTCCAAAGCAGAGCATGTGAACTTAACCACTATGCCACCGGCCCAGCCCCAAGACTTTTTGAGAAAAAGAAAAGCTGAGACCTGCATTACAAGACATGTTAAGGGAAGTTTTCAAGCAGAATAAAAATTGTATCAGATGGAAGCTTGGATCTACTCAAAGGATGCTGGAAATCATAAACGTGTAGTTAAACATGAAATATTTTTTTCCTCATGGTTTAGCTTCTTTAAAGAGGCAGAAATAATTTACTATTTATAGTAAAAATATGAAATTTGTGTTATGGGGTTTATAACATATATAAAGGTAAAGACTAAACAATAATAGCATAAAGAATGAGAAGAAGGAAATAGAAATACGTTATTGTAAGATTCTTCCATTGTATATGAACTGATATAATATTATTTGGAGAAGGTCTGTCGTAAGGCAAAGATCTATATTACAACTCTAGAGAACCTTTGAAAAGTAAACAAAGAGGGATATCTAATAAGGCAAAACAGAGAGAAAATGGAATCCTAAATACTTAATTAATCCAAAAGAAGGTAGGAAAAGAAATAAAAGGAACAAAATAGGTGGCACAAATGGAAATCAAATAGATGGATGCTAGTTAATTACTTTAAACCATATTTATAATTACATTAAATATAAATAGCTAAACACTTCTCTTTAAAGGCATAGATGGTCAGACTTTATAAAAAGAAAGCGCTATCTATATGCTTCCTAAAACAAACCCACTTTAAATGCAAAGACACAGATAGGTTAAAAGTAAAAGGATGCACATTGTCTTTTTAGTTACCTTGTTTTATATTGTCAATGTTTTTAACACAAATATTCTATTTTGTAACTATAATTCTCTCAATTCTTTAATCCTAGTTCTGTATTTAAGTGGATACAGTGCTCATCATTAGTCCTTTTCTCAATACTTGAATTCTTTGTTTGATTTCAGGATTTAGTCATCAATTTTTCATGGTATATATTTATTATTTGACTATTAAAATTGTTTCCTAGTGATTCACCATTACAAAGAAAAGTAAAAAGACGCAGAAACATGTACTATGCAAACAGTCTTCTAAAGACAACTGGGGGATCTATATTAATATCAATCAAAGGCTTTACAGAATATCACTAGGGATAGAGAGGGTCATTTCATATTAATAAAGGGATCAATTCACCAACAGGACATAATAGTGCTAAAAGTGCACACATAAGAGAGCTTTAAAACAGAAGAAACAAAAACTGATAGAATGGGCACACCAACTTCTCTATTCCTGTATCAGTAACTGTTAGAACAAGTAGACAGAAGATCAGTCAGGATACAGAACACTTGATCAACACTGTCAACCACTTTACTTAATTGACATTTATGAACGCTCCACCCAACAATGGCAGAATATACATTTTCTTCAAGTTCACATGAAACATTAACCAAGGCAGACTATAGGCTGATCATTAAAACAAGTCCCAATAAATTTAAAAAGATAAATTGTATAGAGTGTGTTTTCTGATCACCATAGATTTAAATTAGAAATCAGTAACAATATCTGAAAATCTCCAAATATTTGGAAATTAAGCAACATTTCTAAATACTCCATTAGGCCAAGGAATAAATCAGAAGAGAAAGAGAAAATATTTTGAACTAAGTGAAATTGGAAAAATATCAGACTTTATGTGATGCAGCTAAAGCAGTGCTTTGAAGGAAAGTTGTATCTGCAAATATAGATAGTAGAGAAAAATAAAGGTTCCAAACCAATGATCTGATCTTCTACCTTTAGGAACTAGAGACTAGAGAAAGAGCAACTTAAACCCAAAAGAAGAAGAAGGAAGGAAATTATTAAAACAAGAACAGAAATCACTGGATTAAAAAATAGAAAAATCAGCAGGGAAAAATCAATAAAACAAAAAGCTTTTTGAAAAAAGCTATAAAATTGACTAAACTCTAGCAAGACTGATAAAAAAAAGAAGAAACCCCAAATTACCAATGTCAGAAATTAAAGATGCAATGTCACCACAGGTCCTCTGAATATTAAAAAGATAAGGAATATTATGAACAACTTTATGCCAGTAATTTGAGAACTTACAAGAAATGTATAAATTCCTCAGAACATACAAATGATCAAAACTAAGTCAAGAAGAAATAGAAAAATATAGATAGTTTTATATCTGTTAATGAAATTGATTTTTGCAATGTAAAACCTTCTCCTTTAGAAAAATCCAGGCCCTCTGGTCAATTCTATTATATATTTCAGGAAGCGATAATGTCAATAACACCAATCCAACACTAATCCTTTCAGAAAATAGAGGAGAAGGGATCACTTCTGAACACATTTTATGAGGCCAGATTTTCCTGATGCTAAAACCAGATAAAGACATTAAAAGAAAATTATAATATAGAGATCAATATCCTTCTGAACATAGAAGCAGAAATCCAACAAATATGATCAAATTGAACCCAGCAGTATATATTAAAAGGATAATACATGACCTAGTGGAGTTTATTCCGGGAATGCAAAGTTAGTATAATGTTTCAAAATTAATCAATGTAATTACCATATTACCAGATTCAAGGGGGAAAAAAGCACATGATCACCTCAATAAATGCAGAAAATGCATTTGACAAAATTCAATGTTTATTTATACAGCAAGCAATCTTGGAAGCTAGAGATAATGTCCCCTCAGGAGCAAGAGCAGGTATGCCAACTGTCCTGTATAATAAAGGTAATGTTTCCATCTAGGGCAAAAGGCAGGCATGCTTACTGTGCTTATAAAGATTTGGGTTCCCTAAGCTCAGAGTTCTTTCCTTTAATGTAACCCACTGTGTGGCCCTCTTCATGTTGCCCATAGGAATTGGCATGGAGAACTGATACAAAAATGCTAATACTCTGGCTATTGCTATTGCTCTGAGTAACAAACTGTCTTTTATCTCTGACCCAGAAGTCTCATGTCTTCCACTAGAACCCGTGAAACTTTGTCAGGCTAACATATTAACTTACAAGTTAGGTAAAATCTGAGACTTTTCACAGTTCTTGACAATAAAAAAATATATACTTAATTCCAACATCTAATTTAAAAAGGTAATTGTAATCATATGTTAAAGTGATCTTAAAATTATTTTGTGGGAAAAAAGTACTTAGACAAAGGATTTTAAAACATTGATTTTAGAAATTTATTTACATATCTTGGATGGAAGTAGTTGATACAGTTTACTTGGAATTCCTGGAAGAAAAGAAGAAATTTTTTAAGGTGGGAGTGGTAAGGAAACTTCAGAAAGATGATAATTAAAAAAAAAAACAACTCTGCTCCCTACCAAAGTTGCTTTGTGCATATACAATGTATAGCAGTAACATAAAATAACAACATGAATTTTATCAAAAGAACAAAATCCCTAAGTAATTTATCAAAAGAACAAAATCCCTATATAACAAATTGGATACAAATCTTACAAAACTAAATAATATTCATCTTAAAAAGTTTCCTTCTTATTACTGTTGTCTGGCTAGTGCCCAGTAGGCTAAAAGGATCTTAAACACATCTGCACTAATCCACCACAATGTACATACCTTTCAAATCAGGAGCTAAAGGTCTACTCCTGGGACTGGAGGTGTCTTCACGAGTATCATAGTTGTCAAAATGGAATTTCTCTCTTCTCGAAATGTAACCCATTTTTGCTAGGTCACCATGCTGACTACACATTTTTTCACTTAGATTTAAATAATCTCTTTGAAGATTCCGCATCTCAAATTCGAGGGTATCCCTTTCATTTTCTATACTTCTTACATAGTTTTCTAAAAGTACTTTGTCTTCTGTGAGTCTACTGATGCTGTTCTCAAAATTTACATTTTCTTGACTATGTTTTTTTAGTTCTTCTTTTAGAATCTGATTATCTGTTTTAATTTCCATTACCATTTTTGATAACATTTCGCATTCATTGCTCATTTCTGACAAGCTGTTCTTATAAATACTTGCTTCTGATTTTGCATTTTGTATTTCTTTCAGAAAATTCTCTTCTGCAGTAGAGTGGTAAGTTTGAATATTCTCAATTTCTCTTTCCATCTTTTGTCTAGCAGCAGTACATTCTTGTAATGTTGTTTCAAGATTAAATTTTTCATTTTTAACTGTTTCTATTATTTGAAGAAGTGTCTCTTGTTCAGTTTTTGCCAATCTTTCTTTCTCTTTCAGTTGCATTATCTCTAGCTTGTTTTCTTTCAGTTCATTTTCAAGTGAGCTTTTTTCTTTTAAAAGCTGGTATGTTTTTTCCTCTAACATTTCCTTTTCATCTTGTATCAACAGAATATTTGTTTTCATTGATTCCATTTCTATACTCAATCGACTGTTTTCTTCATTGACAATGGCCATATCATTTTGAGTTTTGTGTTCCTTACTTTTCAGTTGATCTAGAGTTTCTATCATTTGTTGTTTCTCCAAAGAAAGTTGACTATTTTTTTCCTCTAGAGTTTTATTATGTCCTTGGAGAGCATTATATTTACTAATTATTTTTTTCAATTCTTTAAGACATTCTTTACCATTTTCTTCTGTTTTAACTAGCTTGGACTGAATAGTGTTCTTTTCTTCAACCAAATTCTTAAGTTGCTTTTCATGTATTTCAATTTTCTGTATCAGAGATTGTGTGGTAAAGACTAGCGGTTTTATTTTGGTCTTAAGGGTTAGATTTTCATTCTCCAGTTCCGTTACTTTTTTCTGTATCTGTATAGATTCTTTTAGGTAATTCTGTAAGTACTGAACTTTTGCAACACACTGCTCAGTGACAGAATTGACTTTGGGTGTTCTCTCATTTTCAAATACTGTTGATCCGTGTTTTACTACAAATGGTTGCCTTTCTTTGTTTTTCATTTCATTTGTTGGGTCAAAAAATGACAGTGTATGTCTTGGAACTCTGGAATGGAATTTTAAATCTGTAATATTCTTGCCAGTGATGGGAATTTCCTTGTTGTTTTTCTCATTCCTTTTTCCCCTGTGTATTTCACTCTTAGATAATTTTTTACATTTCCTACAAAAATTCACATGGAATTTTGACGCTGTTCCCCTGAGTGGGAGTAATTTGTTTAGTAATGCCTCTAATTCTGAAATTCTCTTTGATTTTATATCTTCATTTAAGTTACTTTCTATATTTTCTTCCTTAATAAAGTAAATTTTTTCCTTGTGAGTGGGGGACAGGTCATATTTACCATTAGTTGGAACATTTGCATCAGTTTTTAAAGTTTGAAGTTGATTCGTAAGTGCTAGTTCCCTATCATGTGATTTTTGAAGCTCCTCCTTCATTTGTTTGATAGAAAGGCAAATATCATCTAAATTTTCACAAAATCCATGCTTGAGAAAAGGCATAGTGATTTTGGATTTATCCAGAATTACCGTATCAGTTTGAGACATCATATTTTGAGGTGCATTAGGTAGAAAACTATAAAGGTTATTATAATTCTTCAACTTGTCAGAATCTTCTGAAGGGCTCATAATTATGTTTGGAACTGAATTATCTGTTGAGGTTTTCAAAGTTAATATGTCCTTGAAATGTATCTGGGATGGAGTATTTATACCTTGAGAGAGACTATTAATGCTATCGCTACTGGATTTTTCTTCCATTGAATGAAGAGTCCTGGAATCCTCAAAATGATGAATTTTCTCCATAGAAAGGATTTCTTCTTGATTCTCTATAGGCTAGTAACAATAAAAAGCATGCTATAAATGTACTACCATTTGCCACATAACCAGCAAATTAAGATAATTTTTTGTGGAAGATTAATTTTTACAATCAAAATGAACATTTTATCCATTTCCACAGCAAAGAAGCCTAATGAGTATAATTCATTTTTTCCCAGAAAATCTAACAAGTTATTTCGAGATCTGTAACTCTGGTCTTCACAATTTGCTTAGAAATTGCGCTTATTTCCTCGGGGGGTGAGATACATGGGCCAACCCCTCAATTTCAGAAAGATAAGTTTAGCATCCCTCAAGAGACCTCAAAGATAGGTGGTCTCTTAGATCCCTCAAATGGAATAGGTCAAATAGAATAGGTCAGATGGCCAAATGGCATAGGTCAATGGTCAAATGGAATGTAACAGAGCAAATGGAAGTTCAAGGAAAATGAGTCTTTCCACTTCTAGGCTATTCATCAACCTTAGCTTAAATTCATAGTTTCAGAGGATTCTAGGGCTGTAGCTATCCTGGAAATGTGAGTTCTAATGAGTGTAGGCACAGGTCTAGGTCAATCCTAAAAGTAGAAAAACTCCTAAGTGGCCAGAGAGATCATCAAAACTGCCTTGTGTTTCGGTTTACTTGGGAATCTTTAGGTGTCTGGACTAAGTCAGATGCCCCTCACACACTCCTAAGAGAAATGGGAAAGTTGCAGAAGTATGGAAGTAAACCCACATCTTTTAGGGTTTTTACATCAGGAATTTCCTTATTTTCATCTCTGACAGTCCAGTCGCTGTGTGAAGAATACAAAGGTGTCGGTAAGCTAGTTGCAGTAACATTTTTGAAGTACCTAAATATAAAAATGATTTTGTACAGAATAACATACCACAGCCTTTTCAATGTGTGGGCTGAATACCAGATTTTTTTCTGAGTTCGGTTGTGGGTTTTCTACTTCAATAATACTTTTGTTCAGTATTTCACTGATTTCAGACTGTACCTTTAAAAGATAAATTGAGAATGTTAGAATTTGATTTCAGATTTATAAACTTATGAATGTATAGGAATAACAGATATTATAATTAAAAGATACCTTTAAATTTCCTGCACATAAAAATTCTTTCCCATAATATAAAATATAAATTAAATTTATTGTACTCTCTATCATTAAAGGAATATTTAGGAAAATCATGCCTTTATTATATGATTATAAAATCAGAAAAACAATTTAGGAAAACAAGAGTTTATGAACTATCTTCAAATAATTTTAGATGTTTGACTTTTACATTGTTGAGTAGACCAGAGACCTTTGATCTCTGACATCAGAATGGACCGTATTCTAGAACACACCCTCAGGAGTTTATCCTCTCATTTCCCTGTAGTTGCTTTTATTTTTTTATTCTGAAAGATTCGTCCTGAGCTAACATCTGTTGCCAAGCTTCCTCTTTTTTGTTTTCCTCCCCAAAGCCCCAGTGCATGGTTGTATATCCTAGTTGTAAGTCCTTCTAGTTCTTCTCTGTGAGCTGTTGCCACAGCAGGGCAACTGACAGACCCGTGGTGTGGTTCCACAGCCAGGAAATGAACCCAGGCCGCCGAAGTGATGAGAGCACTGAACTTGAACCACTAGGTCATCAGGGCTGGCTCTCCCCACAGTGCCTTTAGTACAAGACTATTGGGATGAAGTTTATATCGGGCCTTCAGTGAATATGTGTTGTGTTATGCATCCCCAATATCCATACCCTGTCCTCCTGGTAACACTACCTGTTATTTCTTCTGGATAGAAAGTCCATGTGCCTTTGGATGTGTAATACTGATCCCACATCTAGCTCCAGAGGTGGGCAGGTGACTCAGAGCTAACCAGTCAGAACACTGCCTCACTCTGGACAGTGGCTGGTTCAAACACTGCGTGTGACCCGGGCTGGGGCAGTCAGAATCAGGCCAAGACCCTTAGGATAAGCTGGTAGGAGAGAAGAGCATGCTCTCTTCTCCATCTGACTGGAATCTAGAAGGAGAAAGGCCTGGAACTTCAAGCAGACCTGTTGCCACCACATGGAGTCTGAGAACCCATTACTGTGGAAAGCGGAACCAAGGTAAGGAGTGAGCCTGGTCCCTTGATGATATGAGTCCCAATCAGATGGATTAAGCCATCCCCAAGTGAACTATCCCTAGCATTTTCAGTTACCTGAGCTAATAAAGTTGTTTGAGTTAGATTTTATATCACTTTATAATGAGAGTCCCTTTTTGTAGACTATATATAGGTAGCACTTTAAGCATATGTTTTAAAAATCAGTGAGCGCTGTTTCTTTTCGGCTCATATCCAAATGCAAGTATAACAGAATATAGTTTCCTCCAAACAAATTTTGAGCCTAGAATATGTTGCAGCTTCTATTTTATTATATTCTATATCAACCAATTGGCTAGTGATCATCAGCTTAGAAATGTGGGATGATATCTTCAGTTTGGATATTTCCTATGTATGGATTAAAAGGAACATACCATGCTAACATTCTGCAAAGTCTGTATTCGGAGAGCCTGAAATGACTCCAATTGATGCTGAAGGGCCTATAACAAAATTAAACAAGGCATGGGGTTGAATATTGCTTCAAAAACTTGAATTGTTATGATTTTTTTAACATCCCCAAAAGTTGCCTATTACAAGAAAGGATCACATGAGGTTACTCACATTCTTAGTCATTTTTGCTAACCAATGCATTTTAATTAACATTTTAATGAAAAACCCATATGCATTTATGAAGTACTGATTCTGAGAAAGATCAGCCTCTACACAGGTTTTCGGAGACAACACCATGAAATATACTCACTTTCAATGCTGACCGTGGTTGGATTTGATTTTCTGCTTCTGACGCGCAGCCATATTCTAAAAAGCAAAATTGAATGACCGTGTGATTTAATTCTTAAGGTTTCTTTTTTAACAACTGTAATGGAAAGCAGTCCCCTAACTTTCCTGGATAGTGAGTCAGAGAGATAATGAGAATTTTGATGTCCACATTAGGAAGAACCTGATGCTAGTCACATAATAAGTTTAAGAAATAGTTCTCACTTGACTTCAGATTGAGTCAATCTGAAGATTGAGATTGTAATAGTGGTTTTATTTTTACAATAAACAACTTGTAACATTAAGTTTTGAACTCTCAAAAACTCAAATATCGTTGTTTCTGAGATATAAACTACATCTTTTTGGTAATAAAACTAATAATCCTCATGTTATAGGAGACCCTTGGCAAAGTACTATATAGGCTTCAGTGTCTATGAAATGGCTATGTGATATTTTTCCTCCTTATCGTTGAAAATAAGTAGGATTAACAGAGCAGAATTTTGTCATGCTTTTACGCAAAGTACTGTAAAGATTCATGTGTTCCTTCCTAAAAAATAGATTATAGATCTGAAACAGTGGAAAGACTATATAATGTTTGCAAATTGCCTGACAAACATCCCTCTTTTCCCAAATGTTAGGCTACTTGCTTTGTAAATTTTTATTAAAGAATTAAAAAAACTTTAAGTGTCTTGAATGGTATGATATGATAGAATGTTCCTGTAGGCTGACAATTTCTGCTGTAAGAGAAGGTGTTATTTTTGGTGAGGAAGCTTGTCCCTGAGCTCACATCGGTGGCAACCTCCCTCTATTTTGTATGTGGGACGCCATCACAGCATGGCTTGATGAGTGGCATATAGGTCCACATCCAGGATCTGATCCCGGGAACCCTGGGCTGCCAAAGCAGAGCACGTGCACTTAATGACTATGCCACCTGCCCGGCCTAAGAAGTTTTCAAAGAGGTCAGCACATCTCCTTTGGAATGACAGTCTGCCAGCTGTTATAGAAGCTGGGTGCAAAGTATAGCACTCCCCTTCCCCCATCTGGCCCTCATCACTGAGGGAGCAATTTTGGTTCAGAGCCCAGAATCGTTTGCCTCATTGAAGATTACCATCTTCATCAGAGGGCAAGGAGGGACAACGAGTCCATCTGGATATTGTCAGCTTTGCATCTTACTGGGAATAAAATGGTAGTGTGAAATGTTCATCTCAGAGAGAGAAAAAGGAGCTCAAGTGAGGTCTGGCCCAGTGCAGCCAGGCCTCCCAAAGTTTTCCAGACTCTAAAATAGCCTCTTGTAATGAAGTCAAAAAGGTCAAAATGCAAATGGAAAAGAATATATCACCTAGAATCCCACCATCCAGGACTAACTGTTGTGCATTTTAGGTCCCCACCCCTCAGTCAGCTCTCTATGCATATATGTGGAAAAACAGAAGGGATTTTCGAGCAGGGGGATCATATTATACACAGTACTTTTAAATAAATATTACCAGATTTACACTTACTTTAATGGAATAAGGAAAACTGCAAATAGTCCAAGTTATCATTAGTATTAAGATTTTTTTTGCACTACCTGAGAGATTATTTTCTATGAGATCCCTCTCAACTAATGAGAATATATCATGAAAAGGATTAAGAGATTGGAATTTTTATGTTTTTTAATAACATACTTTTCTATTGTATTCAGTGTTGAGTTACTCCCTGCCAAGAAAGGGAGAAAATTAGCATTATACTTCCAATCACATTTACTCTCCACTTTTCATGCTATTTGCTAGTTATATTATTTTCACACTGTGAAGTTTTATGATGTTTACATTTTGTTCTGTAACCATAATTCCCACTAAGCTATTAAAATCTGAAGATGGGATATTACTATCATAAATATTTGCAGACTTCAACTTTATTCTTCATGGATTTACTATTCAAAATTCCATCTCCTTCCTGTACCTGTAATGAAACTTTCCCTTTTCTGCAGATTTCCTTTGTCTCATTAGGATTTGAAAGTTCAAGGCTAAATACAGGATTCCTTTGTCTAAAACCGAGGAAGAAATATGAGGCCAAAAGAAATCTAAAGACTTAAGGGATATAGCAAATAAAAGACTTTAAAGAAAGAACATGGGATTTACATACTGCTTCTGCATATATTTCCCTTCCTCCATCTCTTCCTCTTTTTTTTTTTGCTGGAAGAGATTCACCCTGAGCTAACATCTATTGCCAATCTCCCTCTTTTTTTTTCCCTTCTCCCCAAAGTCTCAGTACATAGTTGTATATTCTAGTGGTAGGTTCTTCTATGTGAGTCACTGCCACAGCATGGCTACTGACAGATATGTGGTGTGGTTCTGCACCGGGAACCGAACCCAGGCCACCAAAGCAGAGTGCACCAAACTTTAACCACTAGGCCATCAGGGCTGGCTCTCTCTTCTTCCTTTTCTGACCACAGTATGACTTCAGTTACCATGTTGCTTCTTTTCATATACTCATGTGCAACCAGAGCAACTCTCCTCAGAATTTCTATTTTCTTTTGACATCCTTCTGTGAGTCCCTTGGGTGTAGCTCTTTGAGATACACTTTCAGGGCCAGTGTATTTTCCTATCCATTTTTCTATAGCTTAAAAATTAAGTGAGGGGTCTGGGAGAGGAAGGATCATTTGGAGCTGTGTGAAGCCTCTGTTGGAGGATGTGATCTCTGCTGTTGTGTTGTTCCCTAAGACTTTTTGTTAGAAATCTAGAGGGAGATGTATCCCACTACCTTAGGGAAATATTCTCTTAATTGGGATTATTCCTTCATTTCAGGATGGAGTCCCAGAACTCGGATGGCCACATATGACTGTGCAGGTTGTTCCCTGCACCAGGGCTCCTGGGCAGAAGGATATGTGTGGGATGAAATCCATTACCATGCTCTGCTCCACTCAGCTAGCCGGCACCCTGTGTGGGTTTGCATCCGCCTGGAGTCGAGTGTACCTTCTTTAATCCACACAGATGCACCCCACGGGCTAGTGGCAGCCCTGGCTAGACCCCTCCTTCCTCTGAGTGAAGAAAGCTCCTGTGGACCAGCCTCTGGGTTTACCTATCTGTTCTAGCAGCTGCTGCTTTCTACTCACCCAAACTGCAATCAGTAGAGAGAAGGATACAGATGTTTCCTCTGTCTTTTCTGTATTCAGCTTTGCCATGGGGGAGGGGCATCAATGAGTATTTGCAGGATTTTGACTTGCTTTATTGCTTCTGAAAGTCAGAGGCAGAGTTAGGAGCCAGGCTGTAGTTTGCCTTGCCAGAATCTTCTCTTTTTATCTTTGGCCTCCACTTTCCAATTTTATGTCCTGAGGGGCTGCCCCCTCCCTTCTTCAGGTGCTTCTGGTGAAGTTTTTAGTGGTTTTCTAGCAGTTTTTTTGTTCATTTCACTTGGTACTGGGTGGGGAGGAGGTCTGAGACCTTCCTTGGCTCTAAAATCTCTACCTGAAAGTCTAGAGTTGTTTCTATAAGTTCATGATTTAGCCTTAAATAATGTTTCATATTTTAGTGATTCATTGCTTCAACAACCTCATTCATTCAAATCTCGAGTGTCCACTATGTGGTGTGCCCTGTTGTAGGTACTATAGACACAGCATTGACAAAGATGCCCGAGGCTCGTGCCGCCCCGGGGCCTACCTCCTCAAGGAGTAGACAGAAAAATAAGAACAAACAAAGAAATAAACCAACAAGACACTTTCAAATAGCGATAAAGAACACAAAGAAAATAGGTGAATGTGACAGTGAGGGAGGATGGGAACCGCATTGGAAAGGGTGGTTAGGAAAGGCCTCTCTCATTATTTGAGGCTTCAGCCGGGACTCCTCCATGATAAGAAGGGGCTGGCCATGTGAACATCTGTAGGAAGAGACTCGAAGTGGAGGCAACAGCAAGGTTCTGAAGCAGAGCGAGTTATCTGTGTTTGCAGAACATAAAGCAAGCCCAAATGGGGCCGCCGGGTGGCCGAGTGGTTAAAGTTTGTGTTCTCCTCTTTGGCAGCCCAGGGTTTCACCAGTTGGGATCCTGGGTGCGGTCATGGCACCACTCATCAAGCCATGTTGGGGCGGTGACCCACATGCCACAACTAGAAGAACCCACAACTAGAATCTACAACTATGTGCTGGGGGCCTTTGGGTAGAAGAAGAAGAAGAAGAAAAAAGAAGACTGGCAACAGATGTTAGCTCAGGGCCAACCTAAAAAAAAAATAGCCATTATGGCGGCAGCTCAATGAGCAGATGGGAGCACAGCATGATAAGAGGTCAGAGGGGGAGACGGGCTAGATTATGTAGGGTCTTGCAGGCCAAGCTGAGGGGTTTGGCTTTTACATTAAGTAAAGTGGGAAGCTTTGGAGGGTTTTAATCATGAGAATGATTTGATATGACTAGGACGTTAACAGGTCACTCTACTGCATGATAACGGATTATAAGGTAGCAATTGCAGACTATTGCAACAATCCAAGTGAGAGATGAAAGTATCTGGACTAGGATGGCCGTGGGAGAGATGGAGAAAAATAGGTGGATTCAGAATATGTTTTGGAGATAAAGCCAGCAGCACTGCCAGAAGATTAGGTGTGGCCAGACGAAAGGACTAAGGATGACTCCTAGGCTTTTGGTGAGAGCAGTTGGATGAATGATGATGCCATTTACTGACATGGAAAAGAATGGTGTAGGAACATATTTTAGGGAAAACTCTTTCAGATATGTTAAAGTCAAGATTTCTGTTAGACATCAAAGTGGAGATGTCAACAGGCAGTGGGATATTCCAGTCTCTGGTTGAGGGGCGTGGTTATGAACATTGTATTGAGCCATATGGACATCACTGCTGGCCTAGACAAGGGCTGTTTCTGGGCAGTGATGGGCACAGAAGCCCAGATGAAGTGGCTTGAGAGGAGAACAGAATGTGAAGATTTGTGGGCACTGAGTATTGGCAACTCTCCTGTTTTACTGTGGAAGGGAACAGGGTGCCTGGTAGAATAGGGTGCATGTTGGAAGAGATGTGAAGGTCAAGAATGAATTTTTTTTTAACCCTGGGAGATTCTATCATGCCTGCTTGCTGCTGCAGTCGTAGAGTAGAAGGGAGAAGAAGAATAATTCTGGAGAGTCTGGAAGGCTAACTGCAGAAGCTGAGTGCTTGAGGATTCCAGGAGAGAGAGGATCCGGAGGAAATGAGCTTTGACTGGGCAGGGACAATCCTTCCATTGAAACGGGGGGAAGGTAGAGAGTATGGGGACCCAGGCAGGTGGGTTAGCAAATCTGGAGGCTGAGGGTGAGGGAATTTGGGTTTGATTGCTTCTATTTTTTTCATATAGTGTGAGATCATGTTACAAGTTGACAGGTCATGTCGAGAGGTGGCGGAGATTTGAGGAGACAAGAAGAGGGAAATAGTTATCTTGGAGAAGCTTTGAAAGCGCACTTACTGGAAAATAAAGGAAGTTTTCCAAATAGCACTGAGATCCATGGGATGACTGAGAAGTGAATGTTTTTCTCCAGCAATGTTCAGACGATTCCGTGAAGACAGACAGCAGGCAGAGAGTTGAATTTATCTATTTTAAAAGCTATTAAAATAACTTTTTGTTTTTATGAGCTTCAGAGACACTGGCTGTTACTTATTCCCAAAGGAATCTTCATTTTTTCTTTCTTCTCCTCAAAGCCCCCCAGTACATAGTTGTATATTCTAGTTGTAGGTCCTTCTGGTTGTGCTATGTGGGATGCCACCTCAACATGGCCTGATGAGCGGTGCCATGTCCAGGATCCGAACTAGCGAAACCCTGGGCCACTGAAGCAGATCACAGCATGCAAACTTAACCACTCGGCCACGGGGTGGCCCCTAGAGGTCAATATTGAGCAGACTCAACGTCTAAACTCTCTGAGAGGTCTCTTCCTCCCTTGTTCAGGTGTTCCCATTACCCCTCCTGGTTGCACAGGGCCACCTGCATATCCTTATGGATGATGGGGTGCAAAAGAGCAGAGGGGGGACAGGTCAGTGCACTGCCCTGCTGGCCTCCACTGAGATGGTGCTCATCCTGGTGGCCACTGGGCATCCAGTTGTCTTTTGTCTACTGAGGTGTGGCTGCTCTAGACCCTTCTTTCTGGACCCTAGACAAAGCATTTGTGAAGGTCCTGGACTTATGCAGGTGCAGATAGGTCTCTGGTTCACCATTTCTCTCAGCACCTCTGTGTCTGGATTACCCCTATGCCACACGTGGGTTATGGGCAACTGGGGGTCCTAACTTGGCCCATCAATCTAGCACCACCTTCCACCACAGTGCTCTGTGCCTTCCCTGGCGTGCCACGCTGGACAGTGGGGTCCCCAAGAGGTGTGGCGCCTCCTTGGGCTTCTCTCAGCACTGAGACTCCAACTGCAGTGTTCTTAGGTCCCCCTAGCTGGGAATTTATGACATCTTATTCACGCTTTATGTAGAGCTTGAAAGCTGTAGCTCTTTGGTTATTGCAGACCTCCTCCCCATACAATATCCCATTGTCCACAAATATTTAGTGTAAAAAGTGGTTTCTTTTAGAAAAAGTATACACCATTTTAGTGTCTGTCCAAAAAATCAACAATATTTGGTATTCAGAGAAGCAGTATAGTACAGCATGGAGATGAGGGCCTGGACTCTGGAACTACTCTTCTGAGTGGCTCTCTTATTTGCTGCCCGTGTGACCTTGGGGAGTTAGTTAACCTCTCTGTGCCTCAGTTTCCTCACTTATAAAATAGGGATAACCTCATAGGGTTGTGAGGATTAAATGAATTGATACACTTAAGTGCATAGAACAATATCTGGCACAAACAAATGTGCCACGTTATCCATTATTAGCATCATCATAATAGTTAGTGGGAGTACACCAGTTGGGCCAGTGGATTTAGGCAACGTCCCCATTGCCTGTAGTAAAAGGCAGAAACATCACCGCCATCGGGGCCTTGGCCTGGAGGTTTTACCTGTTTCACTGCCACCGCTTTCCTTTACCCACTCAGAGGAATTTAGGATCTTTGACGCTGAAAGGAGGACGCAGTCAACGTCATCCTCTTCCTCATGATGCTTTTCTGTAAGAGAACCGTACGTCGCTTTTGCTTTTGCCAGGAGGAGAAAGGGAGGCGAGGCGTGGGGATGCGGGACGCGGACGCCCTCAGCGGCCACGGGAGGGCGCGCTGGGGCCACGCAGCCGGCGGGACAGGGTGGCTCTAGGGCCGCAAGCGACTGCGGGGCGCGGGGATGGAGGCGGGGCTTTGCTCCCCGCGGTGGCAGAGGTGTGCGCCTAGTCCCGGAGATCCGCGCTCCAGATGGGACCTGTCTTGGGGATGAAGGGCCCTGGTTCTGGAGAGGCGGCGCTCTCCACTACGCGTCCGCTTCCCACGGCTCCCCCTCCAGGGACAGCGCCCCGGGCCGGCTCTTACCCGGGCTCATTTCTGCTGCCCCGGTTCTCCTCCCAACTGCCTTTCCCCGGGCATTCTGCTCAGTCGCTTCACGCCGGGGCAGCCCGTTGCCTGGTAACCGGGTGGCGGGGATGCCACGAGCGGATGTGGGGCGGGCGCAGAGGTGGGGGTGGGGAGGAGAAGGTGCGCGCTGGGGTCGCGGGTCCTGGATCCGGGACGCTCGAGCCCCAGAGCTGTGCCGGGGACAGCTGCATGGTGGAAAGGCCCACCCTTTGCCGTGTCCTCCCAAACCCGGGGACAGTCTCGGGGGTGTTTTTTCACCCGGGCGTCTTCCCTGCTGACCAGAACTTGGTCTTCATCGTTGTCTGGCTTTGGAGAAAAGGGACTGTTTAGAGACAGGCAACACCCAGGAACTTTTCCCCGTTCTGTTTTCATTATTTCATTTTTTGTTCTATTCTGCTTATTTCAACCCATCCGTCAGAGTAGTTTCAGCGTTTGGGGGTTTGAAAGGCCCAAAACCAAGATCGTGAAAGGACTTTTGTTTGCTGCGGCTATAAGAAGACCCCATTTCTAATAATGAACTTAATAACAATGTATTAAGATACACATATCAAAGCTGTCGCAGAGGCGCCCGTCTTCATTTGTCAAAGCATGCGAATTTCCTTTGCCCCTGGGTAAACCATTTGCAAAAGATGGATGTTGTGTTGGAAGCTGGAAAGTAAGGACTGGTTGGCTTGACCACAGTCGATCCTTGTGCAAATCAGAAAATGGTGCTCTTTAAGTGAAAGTTTTAAATGACTATATGTCATTTATTTTGCAGTAGCAACCATTACAGATAGAATACAAGATAATTGAAAATTCAGACTTTGTCACAATAAGGAATTTAAAGTCATGATATTAATAATCTATTATATAATAATTATATGGCTTGCTTTCATGGAAATGAAACTTTATGATAGTTTCAATGTTTACTTGCTGTACTTTTTTCCTGTAGAAATGGTCTCCAGAAGATTTGACAATCTTTCTTGTGGCATTGTAGATAATTTCAATAAATTGTGTTTTGAGAACTTTTCTCCATTGATGACTAATATCAACCAAGTTAACTTTTTCCGGCGAGCTACAAAAGTTTTCAGCAATGTGTCTGTTAAATTGCTACTTTAAGTAAATTGCAGTATTTTGACGGGAGAATGTAGATAAAAAGCCACTACACTTTAATAAGTTAATTCTATACTAACGAAATTTCCATAACAAATAATTATATTTCACATAACATTGTATATTAATATCTAATAACATGATAATATAATGTAACGTTCCATAATAACTAATTTGTCTATGTAATACTTGTGGATTGTGATTGCAAATGAATATCAGTTATTACACAGAAATTACTTGCGGATTTAAATGGGAGGACTCTGCCACATCGTTGAGTATAGAATATAAAAAGCAGATGGTAGGAGTTACAATATCAAACTGAAATTTAGCCAGTGCACTAATCTCAATAGACACCCACTTTATTTATTTATTTATCTATCTATCTATTTATTTATTTATTCATTCTTGTCCCCAAAGCCCCCCAGTACATAGTTGTCTATTCTAGTTGTAGGTCCTAGTTCTGCTATGTGGGATGCTGCCTCAGCATGGCTTGATGAGCGGTACCATGTCCGTGCCCAGAATCCAAACTGGGAAACTCTGGGTCACCAAAGCAGAGCTCTCGAACTTAACCGGTTGGCCTGGGGCCAGCTCCATAGAGACCTGCTTTAATATTAAGATACTTTCCAATCACTTCATCAGTCAGAAAGGCCATTCTTTGCTTAGAAGGATAGTTTATTTTAGAAGTTAGGTCAACGAGGCTTTTTGATTTCAAACTCATTTGTCTTTTGTAAACTAAATCATATATGTATATTCTCAGAACAAAAAATAAGTGGTCAGAAAATATTTGTAATTAGTATATAAAAAGCCAGTTTTTGGAAACAACAAAGTTATAGTAAATTAAGAAAAATTTTAAATAATAAAAACTACAATATGAATGGCATCCCTTCAGAAGAGGCCCCTTGTTAGGGCCTCACATCAACAATTACATGTGGAGACCCCGTTTTTTGGTGAGAGAAACCTGGAAGGATAATAAGAAAATGTCCCCCCAAAAATGGGGGTGAGTGGTGGACACATCTTTTTGGGGGCATTCACTGCATTTGTGAATGTATGCTGAGGGAAGTCCTATCTGAATACTCATGGCCACTTAAAACTGTTGTCACCTATCACAACCTACACTAGGTTCCCTCCATTCTGGACTTAAAGGGTAATGGTGACACGATGACTTGTCTTCTCTGAGCATGAGTTTACTTATCTGTACAATAGGGAGCCAACGGGGTTGCTGTGAGGGTTAGTGAAGCCCCATGGAAAGGGTCACATAGGAGGCTGACCGTGAACAGCAACTCTAGACCCTGGAGTCTAAGGTGAGATTCCGTAACCAGTCTTGACATTTTTTCCCTGTGATTCTTCCTCATTTAAAAAGAGTTGACACTTCAATTGAAAAACATTCAACTATTTTGGCTCAAATATCAGAAAATTTATATTTTAAAGTGAGCACAGGAGAATGTGTATAATTTGTATTGTGTATCAACTTTGTTGATGAACTTGTCAAACTTCTAAAAATAAAAAATTTTACAAGTTTCTCAGTAAAGGCACATTTAGATGGCCTGTAAAGTGTAAAGTCCTCATTATGTTTTGTTTATTAAATTATTCTTTGAGGAATTTAAAAGTAATGGAAAGTGCAAATAATTCTGTAACTAACCATTTTCTTCCACCTCGCAGAATTAACAATTATAACTCTCTTGGTATATTTGATTATTATTTACTTAGAAAAATAGAAAATTATGTAGAGTTGAACTCCCCACCCCCTCCTGTACTAATCTTCCCCATATTCCTCCTGTAAGAAATCACCATCATGAGTTTAGGGTGGAAGCTCCCAGTTCATTCTTACGTTGGTATCGTTACTATATATGTATTCATGAGTAATATAGATGATTGCTCCTATTTGTTTTAAAATTTTCATAAATGGCATCATCATTTATGTTTTATTCTGCAGCTTGCTCTTTTTACTCAACATTGTATATTTTTTAGGTCTATCTGAATTTTTAAAAAATACATCTTTAATTCAATTGTAAAAATGGACTTGGGATATCTTTCAGTTCTTCCAGTGTTTTTGCTTTTTGGTCTCCATTATTTTTTTAATTTTGAAATGATCACCAGCTTTTAGTAAAGTTGGAAGTATGGTCCAATGCATGTTTCATTTTCTCCTGAACCGTTAAGAGTGAGTTGCTGACACTATGTCCCATCACTCCTGAATACTTTGATGAGTGTCATATAAGGACACTCTTCAACATGGGAGCAATGTGGCCATTAAAATCCAGAAATTAGCATTGATGCACTACTGCCGTCTAATCCTCAGGTTCCACTCAATTCCACCAGTTTTCGCAGTAGTGTTCTTTATTGCCTGTAGTTGTTATGACATGTCTCTTTACTCAGTCTCGTGGTCTCAGCATTTCCTATTTTATTCAGCGAGTTACAGCAGGATTATCTTCTGTTGTTAACACCATTTATATTGTTGCTTAAATTTCCCTAGCTGGATCAGTGTGGGTTTCTCTAGCTGGCCTCTGTGTGCTTTTAACACATCTTCTTCATTGCTAGAACACATCTTTGTTTTCTTGACACAACCAGACGCTCCAAACTCGTCCTTTACTTTCCCTGCCTTAGCCATGAAATCAGCCATTTCTCCAAGGAATCTTGGTGTCTTTTAGAGGACAACAGTATTTAGAAGCCAGTATGTGAGTGCTAAGTGTGCATGTTGCTGTCTGGGTGTAGCTGCTTCCAGGCCGTCTTAGTGGATGGCGTTAGGGAATGTCTATAATGGGTATATATACATATACACATACAAACACACATACACATTCACATCCATATTTATTTCTGTATCTCTCTCTGTATATTGATAACCATGAGTTCATGATACCTTCAGTTCCAATCCAACATCACAGTGCTCTTTCTAGTTTTATCCCTTTCTTTCTTTTTTTTAAAAGGTTGCCTTTTTTTTTTTTTGAGGAAGATTGGCCCTGAGCTAACATCTGTTGCCAATCTACCTCTTTTTTTTCTTTCTCCCCAAAGCCCCAGTGCATAGTTGTATATCCTAGTTGTAAGTCATTCTAGTTCTTCTATGTGGGATGCTGCCTCAGCATGGCCTGATGAGCGATGCGTAGGTCCACACCCAGGATCCGACCCGGTGAACCCCAGGCCACTGAAGCAGAGCGCGAGAACTTAACCACTCGGCCACAGGGCTGGCCCCTCTCCCTTTCCATATTTGTAATTTCCCTTACCAACAATGAGAAGGTTGACTCCCATTACTCTTTATGTATTTACTTATATAAGCAATGCCCTTGTGAATATCCACTCTCTCCATGCCGGTCTTTCACCATAGCGCCCATGTGGATGCTCTTGTCATCCCACGTAGGTTCTAGTGCTCTGCTCTGCCCCTTCCCTCTTGCTCTGCTTAGACCCTGAACCCAGTCTTAGGCCTCCTCTCCTCTCAGACACACTCCTCACCCCTCTTGGCTCTGTCATCCTGTGCTGGGCACCCTCTCTGTATAGAAGACCTATGCATTCTCCCTGGGGTCTGACATCGTGCACCAGCCGGTCCGAGGGAGGGACACCCTCCTCTCTACACTCAGGCTCTAACTACTGATGCCAATGTGCCCCCCTCCACCCCCCTGCGCCACGGATGCTGTCTGTTCCCTTCTTGGGATCAGACACCCAAAGTCTGCTTTTGCAAGGTCGTGATATGATTCTTGCATGCTTTTTTCTAAAAGCTGTATTATTTTACCTTTCATATTTAGATTTGCTAGTCATCCAGAATTGATTTTTTGTGCGTGAGGAAGATTGGCCCTGAGCTAACATCAGTTGCCAATCTTCCTCGTTTTGCTTGAGGAAGATGGTCCCTGAGCCAACATCTGTGCCAGTCTTCCTCTACTTTGTATATGGAACGCCACCACAGCATGGCTTGATGAGCAGTGCTAAGTCCACGCCTGGGATGTGAACCTGCAAACCCCAGGCTGTCGAAGCAGAGTGCATAAACTTAACCACTATGCCACTGGTCCAGCCCCTGGAATTGATTTTTATATAAAGTGTAAGGTAGAGGTCAATATCCCTTTTTTTTTTTTAATACGGCTATCTGATTGAGCCACCCTTTATTTATTATAAAGAATATAATGCTCCACACCAGCTATATACTTTACTATATTTTTAAAAAGTGTTTTTCTTATGTATGCTCTTTCTACCATCTTGACCCTAAAGTTCCTCATTGCAAAGTTGCCAAAGTCGAGTAAAGTGATTATTTGACTATGCAGAACATAGATTAGAATTAGATAAAAGGGGATAGTATAATGAAATTTCCTTTAGACTCCCAAAATAGAGAAAACTCCCTTTTCCCAAGTAACACCAGGAGAAACCTGGTCCTCTGAGATTCTCCCAAGCTCTTTGGCTCCTGTTGAGCACTTAGCATCTTCTACAGCCCTCAGATTCCCATTAAATAGAAATGAAGGGTCAATGGCATCAGAAGAACCTGATGAAAATATGCATTACACTTACTCAGACCTACCTCACTGTTCCGGCTCCTATGACTCTTAATGGTTCATAATCCCATGTGAAATCAGCAAAGTTTAGAATCAAAAGACTTACTCTGGGGGGGGGGGCGTGTTAGATTTCCCCCCTCCCTAATATAATTATTCCCCCAATAATTAAGTAATTGGTGAAATTTTCTTGCTTATACTTGATGGTGTTGAGAATTGTGGAATTTTATGAAAAAAGTTATTTTCCAGATTTTTGTGGGGAAAACTGAAACATGGGAGGGTTTGAAAACTTTTCAGAAACTCTGTAACCGGTCAGTGCTGGACTTCCTGATTCTGAAAAGCTGGTTTTGCCCAAATCAGTTTATCTTAGTGCTTTTTCCCCCCCCACAGTAGATTGTAGTTCTATGAGATGGGTCAATATTTCACTTAAATTTTACAAAAGTATAGAGGAGGTATAAACGTAATTAATGCTAGATCTGAAAGTTCCTTTTTCCTGATATGATATCACACTTCACCTGCACTACCTTCTCAGTGTGGTGACACTGTTTCTATTTCATTTCGCATCATATCAGATAGACAGTGGACCATATTCTGTCTGGGTATATGCTTTCTCTGGTCACATGTCAGTCAGTCCACCAACTTCTCTAAAAATGGCTGATGTTTTTTGATTGTGAAATTCACCGCTAAATGATGGAATTAAAATCTGTACTGCCACTTAAAAAAAATCTGTGAGTCACAATATTTCAAAATCTTCAGATAGTGGCTCCTCTTGGACAATCCACTTTCACCTGTTGACTAACAGCTGCAGATTCAAGAATCTGGAACAAATTCAGGAGCATTGCACAAAAACAAGTTAGTCAAATCTATTCTTAGAGTTTATTACCAGACTAAAATACTTCTGGGTTTTTCAGCTTCATAAGATCTTTTTTTAAACCGGAGATCACAAGGCTATCATTAATCATAGCTGAGATCTATAGTAGTGTGAATAAGTGACCAAAATACTCCTAGGATATAACAAATTTGGGCAACTGTCCTGAGGCTGATGCTTTGGTCACAGAGGGGGATCTATGTGCTAGTGACTTAGGAAGTCCTGGGTGGGTAGTGGACCTTTCATAGATCAAACTAAGGGCTTGATCCAGTTGCAAATACCTCTATACCCAGTCTTATTTAAGTTCCTTTTATTGTTAATTTTAGCCTGATTTTGTCTATAGAGGAAAATGAATCCCACAACTCAGTAAGGATAGCCACTAGCTTTGGCTCTTAAGAAAGTGGTTGCTACTTTTAAAAGGACATATTTATAGTGACATGGTGGGGATACTGAGAAAGGGAGTTGGTCTAACTCTGAGTTGGGTGTACTCTTAGGGATAGATAGAGAGAAATATCAAAGTAGCTTGAGAAGGAATAGATGTCAGGGAAAGAGGTATTTCTAGGATGTGTAGAGTACTTGAGCCTACTTGCAGGCTGAGAAGAAAGAGTCAGTGACAGAGACTGAGTGGGAAAAATAAGTTGGAAAGAGAACTTGAATAGAGTAATGGGCATGACTGGGACCAAGAAGAAGACAGAAGACTAACAATGTCTTTGAACGTGTGAAGGTTTCCATTCTGTAGAGATAATATAGAGCTTTCCTCCCTCTGACGGAGGCTGTAGCAATGGGAAAGGCACTTTCTCTGGAACAAGGCACTTATGTCAGATAAGCGCTCTGTTTGTGAAGGTTACTGAGGGTGAGTGGATGTTCATCGGTTTGAGTAAATTTAGAGGTAGTAGTTTCTTCTAGACTGAGGAGTCTTTTTGATTCAGCTCACAGTATGTGACCCCCTTATTCCTGATGCTAAACTGCTTTCTGGTTTTTAGATGCTAAAGGAGCTGCGCTGACTCACGCCATTTGGTCACACGTTAATCATAGTAGTGTGTTTCCCTTGCTATATAAAGATACCATTAATGTGTACTTCCAACAGAGCTGATGAATTTGCAATAATAAACTCATATTCCTTGCTTGACTTCAACTGTGAGCTATGACATGAGTGGTGGTGTCTGTCACCATGGAACAGAATGAAACTTCTAAATTGAACCGAGAACCCGGCCACGTTGAAAGCATGCCCTCACTAAAAGGAATGGCCAGCCAGTTGATACTGATAAAGACAAATGTCAAGTACAGATCAATGACCATTTGAGCTGGTAGAAGTCTCAGGGTTCATCCAGTCCCTCTCTTCATTCTGCAGGTTAAGAAATTGAAGCCCAGTGGCAGAGCTGCAATTAGAATCCAGGTCCTTATCCAGAGCTCTTGTCGTAACAGTCCTTACTTACTCATTACTTAAATCATTATTTGATATTTTTGTTATTCCACACTAACTTTCCTGGCACTCACGGGAGAGATGAATTTTAATAGAAAGAGAACAAACATGGACCATAAGTTAACATCGACATACATAAAACAATACAATAGAGAAGAAGAATTATAATAATGTTCAGAATTCATAGATTTAAAGATTTCCAAACCATCTTACTTATTACTAGGGAATGTTAGTGAGTTTAAATGGTGGGGGTTTTTTCTAGTTATTTGGTCTTGTACAACAGTTAAACTCTCTGCAACTTTTCCTCATCTGTAAAATATTTGACAAAGTTGTTGTAAGGATTAGAAATAACGCATGAATGTGTCCAGTGTTATATTATGTCAAGAATTTTGTAAGCATTCGACTAAAAGTCTACATACTCAAATAAAATACATATTTTCAATAGAGGGATCTCAATCTCTTATAGCTACGAGATTATAACGGATAGAATATTGCCAGGGAGTCTGTGGTGAGGTCAGGTTGCGTGTCACCTCAGGCTTTTAAAATTGCCCTCCTTAAATGAAGCAAGTTCAGTGAACCTCATGAATCTGATCAGTCTTAGTGTGAAATGTCAACCCTCCTGGGATCATCAGGAATAGCAATCTAGTTCTATGAATCGTCCACCTTGATGGGGTTGAGCTCCTTTAACTGGCCCTTGATTTTTGACACCAATGAACAATTAGAAGGAATAGGAATGCAATTTTGAATGTGAGGTTGAACAGCAAAAATTACACATCATCATAGTTTGTTAGGGGCTTACTTACACATTACTTAATGGGAAACGTGTTTGGTATTTTTATACAAATTATCTTAATTCTTACAACAATCCTGTGAGGTAGGGATTATGATCCTAATTTCCTGGTTGATAAAACCAAGGTCTGGAGAGATTTCATGATTTCTCCATATCTTACAGCTAGACGAGAGTAGAGCTCCATTTCAATTTATTTTTGTAACCACCAAGCTCTAATACTTGGAGTAAGTTATACTGAAGTGAAATCTAGGAGATAATTTTTGCAAAGCTTACTGAGGGCTTTGTCATCCCATGAAAGCCTTCTACTCATCCTACTAAAAGCTATTAAACCTCTTGTGCAGAAATAATGCAAAGCAGCATAGTGAGGTGGTCGAGAGCATGGATTCTACAGCAGACCACCCAGGGTCAAATTCTGGCTCCACCATCCACTACAGGAGCAACCTGCAATAACCTCTTTGTGTTTCGGTTTCCTCATCTGTAAGATGGGAAGAAACAGAGGGCCTGCCTCAGAGGGCTGCCGTGAAGATCGAATGAGTTAACACATGTGAAGCGCTCAGAATCGTGCTTGGGACACAGTAAGAGCTGTGTAAGTGTCGGCTGTTGCTATTATTTCAGCAATGATCAAGCATTTTTCAGAAAAGGAATTTCATATGAAACATCGAAACAAGGAGGAAGATTTCTACTCAGGTTGTTTCTTTTGATCCTAACCATTTCTTATCTTGGGAATCTATCTATTTAACAGATTAGTGACAAATACATATTTATATTAATAGTGTCCTTGTTTTAAAATAACAGCTTTATTGAGGTATTCTGCACACGCCACGTAATTCACCCATTTGAAGCGCAATTCGGTGGTTTGTAGTCTATTCACAGAGTTGTGCAAGCGGAATTAATGACTTCAGTCTAGAAGAGGCTGAGACTACTACCTCGAAATTTACTCAAGCCTATCAACACCCACTCACCCTCATAAACTTCACAAACAGAGCGCTTATCATCTGACCTTAGTGCCTTGTTCCAGAGAAAGTGCCTTCCCCATCGCTTCGGCCTCTGTCAGAGGGAGCATGACTCTAGCTCATCTCTACAGAATGGAAACCTTCCCAGGTTCAAAGAGACTGTTGTCCCTGTCTTCTTCATGCCCATTACTCGATTCCTCAAGTTCTCTTTCCAACTTATTTTTCTCTGTCTGGAATTCCTACCATTGAAGACATTCTTTTAGATTAAAAGACTGTTTCCAGAACAAAGCACAACAAATATTCGACATGAATGGGGCAGTAGAAAATTATCAGTAATTGTTAGCATGAATTAGTCTATTTGATTAGCTGGCAGAGCAAGCATTCATCAGAGGGACTGGGATGAAGGACAGGCATATTCATGAAGAGGAGTGAAAAGGTTTCCAGCGCTGAGCAGTGTTCTGGAAGGGTCATGGTTGGGGGCTTTGGGAATCAGACAGCGGCAACTGGAGCCCAGAGGCCTGAGAGGGCAGACTGAGTGACCTGTGCACCTAGGGCGTGATGGTACCTACAGCAGGCTCTTGCCGGTGACATTGGTTGCCTAACCTCGGTGCTTCTGTGAACCACAGGTGTGTGCACACGTTAGCACATACACGTTTGATGGGTAATACACATGCCTGTGTTTTTCATCTCCTACACTTCAGAAAAGGAGATAGAATGGGATTTGGGCCTCATGAGAGGGAGTTCTCACACTCACAATGTAGTTGTGCTCTTGGTGCAGAAATAATAACTTGTGCATACTCTATCACCAGATGAATAATTCAGTATATAAATGAATGGACTAATTTTCATTCTCAAATAAGTATTTGGCACTTTATATAATCTTAATTTAATATGTATTTATGCTCATTACTTATTATAGGGGTAGGAACTAGGTTTTAGGAGAAGATATCATATTTTTCTTTGAATAATGGATAATGGAATTGTGCTTTGGGTTTTCATAAATTACGACATG
This sequence comes from Equus przewalskii, assembly GCF_037783145.1. Taxonomy (NCBI): domain Eukaryota; kingdom Metazoa; phylum Chordata; class Mammalia; order Perissodactyla; family Equidae; genus Equus; species Equus przewalskii. Next base: position 23,555,915 of record NC_091858.1, on the reverse strand, counting down.
CTGAGGTGCCTTATTTGTAGAGAAAGGAAAGCATGTTGTTAGGCATTCCTGTGTGCTTAGACCAAGTTTTCAGATTATTAAAAAGCTAATGGTAATGTCTAATATTATGTTCTTCTGAAATGAATGATTGATAATATTACTAAAAAGTATGAAAGAAAGTGATAAGCAACCACTTCTTATAGGCGCTTTGTTTTAAAATTAATCATATGGGGGCCGGCCCTGTGGCGCAGTGGTTAAGTTCGCACGTTCTGCTTCTCGGCAGCCCGGGGTTTGCTGGTTCTGATCCCGGGTGCAGACATGGCACTGCTTGGCAAGCCAGGCTGTGGTAGGCATCCCACATATAAAGTAGAGGAAGATGGGCACGGATGTTAGCTCAGGGCCAGTCTTTCTCAGCAAAAACAGGAGGATTGGCGGTAGTTAGCTCAGGGCTAATCTTCCTCAAAAAAAAAAGAATTAATCATATGAAGCATTCTAATTAGCTTAAAATGTCAATTTGTAAATACAGAAGAAAGTATTCAAAAAGCCATTTTGTAATGCCTAGTATTCAACATCTCTTCTCTGGTAGATTCTCAAATAAAAATTTACTGAGCGCTCTCCAAAATGAGTAGAGATTTGAGAGAATTATCTTGAAATAGTCAGATAGATCAGGTAAATGGTTTATTTACTTGTATTATCTGAATACCCTCATTCTTTCTTGAATCATCTTTTTTATGCTTAAGTTTAAGATGGCACAGCATAAATAATAAAAGAACATTAGGCCATGATGACATGATAATAAAGAATAATGGTTATAGGCAGCAGTTTCCAGGAACTGAAATCAAATCTGTTCAAAAGACAGCTTGACCAAATTCTGCAGCTGAAGTTGTTACTATAAGACCCCCAAAGCTCCATTCTGCTTATCTAGGGATGTTCTGTGTTGGACAAACTTTAGTTTATTTTATGTTGAGATGACTAAACTTTGTGCGTCACATTAACCGTTAAGCTTCACTCTGCTTACACAGGTGCACAAATATGTGATAACTAGGACTGTTTTTCATTCAATCAATCTTCCTATCAGTAAAGAGTACAGCAACTCTATCCTATGTTTACTCTGAAAAAACAGCAGTTTACTTAATCACGAGTCCAAAGTTCATAGATGGCCAATTCTTCATCATGGATAGTTTCATTGATCATTATCAGCTTTAATAAGCTTATAAATCTAAACACAGTGGCTAATCTGTTTTCTAAGAAAATATGTTATTCCATGAGCTAAATCAAAACTGGATGGCATTCTTTGCTCATGGCATGAATTCCTATATAGAATCTGTTGTGAAGTCATGATTGAAGGACAAAATACTAGCATAGGGGAAAATATTGCTTTCTCATTTGTTTACTTTCTGTTTGTTTTAATTCCTTTCCATTTCAACATTGCTATTTTCACTCTTTATATATTTTAAAGCGATTTTCATATTGCATTTATTTCTATTTATTAATTTTGTAGTTAATTCCCCTACATGTTTACATTTCTAGATTTAATTGTTGGAGTAATTTTTATTACAAATAGTGAACATGCAATTTTAGGGCATCCTTCACAACTTAGTCACATGGTCACAATGATCTGATTTACACCATGTCTCTCCTCAATTTCAGGATAGAACTATACTACTTTTTCTGGTGAGGAACGTTGGCCCTGAGCTAACATCTGTGCAAGTCTTCCTCTATTTTGTATGTAGGATGCCACCACAGCATGGCTTGATGAGCAGTGTATATAGGTCTGTGTCCGGGATCCGAACTTGCAAACCCTTGGCTGCTGAAGCAGAGCATGCGAACTTAACCACTTTACCACCAGGCCAGCCCCTATATTACATTTTTTTAACTAAGACTACTTTTTATTTACTCATTATTAAACATCTGAACTTAAGCAGTTCATTATGTACTCTATTACATATAAAATATATGAAACATAATTTTAAGGAAAATACTGTTTGATGTCTACCATACAATGTACACTAATGTACAATATAATGTCTAATGTGCGCTTTTGTCATGAGTCTTTCATTCTTACTTAATGTAACCTCTTTTCAGGATGGTACACGTACCCTGAACTGTGCTTCCTGATGCTGCTTCAGAGATGCTATTTCACCTCCTCCAGGTAATAACCTAGCAGCATTCCCCTGGGAAGTGCCAGGTGCGTGTGAGAGTATGGGGGCCGAGAGGGGACACCTCTGGGGATGAAGAGCTTCTCAAACAGCTTCTCCTGGATCCTCCTTAGAGTAATTCCACCCTTATCCCTGTAGTCCAGAAATGCCTGGTGCTGTCAATTCCCATGCCTTTTCAAGATTCTGGAGGGTAAACTGGGTTGGTTTTCAGTTTTCTCCACTGATTCTTTAGATTTTAACTTTCTCAGGTTTTCTAAATCAGTTACCATTCATTTGCTCTCTAGCTTCCAAACTTTTAAGTTTATATCCTTCCCAGCAAAAAATGTTTTAAAATAACATCTGAACAAAGAATGTGATGTATTTTGGGTGCATTCATTTCTTTGATCTCTAAGTTTCTTATTGATTTTATTTGCATAGCTCTGTTAATGAATCTATGTTTCGGTGCAGGGGTTCCAGTTGCAATCTCAAATGCCTGTAGGGGCCAGGCAGGTGTTCTGGCTCCTCTCATTGGACTGAAATCCTAGACAGGTCACGGTCAGAAATAATTAAAGTTTGGGAGAATCCCAGAGCATTACAACCTGGGCCTTATTTTCCATTTGGGACAACACAAGAACACTACTAACTCCAGGCCCATGGGCAGCAGTGGCAGTAGGGTAGAGATGACTTTGTGACATGGTGGCGAGATAGAGGGCCTAGACAGTCCCTACCTCCCACCCTGCTGGTTCCCCATGGTTTGTACTTCGAGGGAACAGTTGCAGAAGTTCTCATGTGTCCCCAGTGAGGAGCATGGGAAGTAGGTAAGACATGCAAGTCACGGGCATTGCCATGGGGCCATCATAGTGAGAGGCAAGGGGACAAAGCAGTGCCAGGGGCCAGATGGAGTCCATGTCTGAGATGCCAAGCATCCCTGACTCCAGGGAAGGCTAAGCTCCACACCTTTGGAGGTGGTGGTAGAGCTGGGGTTGTTGGCTGGTCCCAACTATGTCGAGACAACAAACCATGGATTCCAGCAGTGGATACAAGCAGGGCCCCCGGAGACCAGCAGTCTCTCCCTTCCTCAGGAGGTCCAGGAACCTGTCTCCTCTTGGAGACGCCATCTTGGGAAGGAGGAGGAGGCGATAGTGAACCTTGAGCACAAAGAAACAGGCTTGATGGAGTCTGGACCTTGAATTCAACTAAATATCTGAAAGAGATATTTCAAATGAAAGAGACTATTTCAAAGCAAAAGAAACTTTTAATTTTTTTTAAACTGAAAGAGACTGAATTACCTTTAACTGGCAAATTTCAATGCTCCTCCTATCGGCAGAAATGGTGGGCTCATGAGAAAGAATACATGAGTTATAAAAACTAAAGAAGCCACATTTTTCTTAAAATACCTGAGTTGTTAGAATACATGTTAAGATATGATTGGGCCCTCTTGCTGGAATGTTGATTTTATCTGCATTCATTGAGTGCCACTTCATCAGGTATTTTAAAAACGCTTTATGTATTTATTACGTATGTTGCATCTAGTGGTATAATTGTTTGAGTATGAAACTAGAGAAATCCAGGGTATTTCTCCCTGCCATGCACTATAACAGTTAAAAAAGACTGCAGGTTGTGTTAGAATACGAGATTGTCATTTGGTATTTACTACAATTGCAAAATCAACTTGTTAAGGAAAAACAATTAGACTCCCCCAAATATCTCGATGTTCTGGTGTTTGATGGTCGTAATATAAATGTAAATTGTGGAGTATGACATACAAAAAAAATTATCGCTTTAAATGTCATTAAGTTATTGCTAGCCCCAAAGAGAAAAAAATTGCAAAAATAGCTGAATGTATGTTCCTGTGACTGCAGGCATTTGCTTTCCATTCCTTTTACCTCTGAACACAATAAGATAAACGTCTAAAAGTCTAGATTTGGAGCCAACAGTTTGCTATACTTTTGCGCAAAGCCATTAACGTCGTCCCGTGCAGCGTGCGTGGGTGAGTGAGGGGGTGCTCCCGTCTGCATAAGACTTAAGCCCGGGGATAAAGGGTGACTGTGTCGTAGCCCTCTGGGGGCCTCGTGCGGGCTCGCGCATGCGTTTCGCAGTACAGCTCCCCCTCCACGAAGAAGTAGCCCTTTTGTTTGAGGTTGAGGTTGCAATCAGCACACACGAAGCACTCGGGATGCCGGTACTTATCCCGGGCCTTCACAACGGCACCCCTGGGGAGGAAAAGGAGAGCCAGTGAAAAACACAAAGCCAAAAAACTTGATACAAAGGGAGACACTACAGAGAAGGCAGGAGTTATGCGTTTCACGTTCAGGAAACAGCAGCCTCCAGCTGTAAAACCGGGCACAGCTGGAAAACTGATGTAATTGTCAGGGAGATCCAAGACCACCATAATAAGCCGTCAGGCGTTTCTCTCTGATGTTGACGTGTGACTATTTTTCAAACAGACCCGTTGATATAAAAATTAGAGAATTTTACAACATGATCTTTCCCCATAGTTTCTTTGAAGAAGGGAGACAAGATACAGATAAGACAAATACTTCTGCAAAGGGTTCTGATTTTAACCACAGGGTTCTGTCTGCACAACTATAAGTCCCTCCAGTTGGTTTCTACCTTGGTGGTCTAGCCTCTACTCTATGGAGCACAGAGAAGACAGATTAAAGAGCAGAGATGGAATTTGCACCAGGTAGATGGACTCGCCTCCACTGTCAAAGCAGTTTACTCCACCTGAGGAGCAAGAATTGCTTTGGTAACATCATGAACTATCATATTTTATGAGGTCTTCTCTGCTCCCCAGTGCCCTGTCCTGTTTATTTCTCTCTGTCTCATATTCCGCTCTTTGTTCCAACTGGGCTTGTCTCCCACTGCCCTCCTGGGCTTTATCCTGATAACTGGACAGATGAGGCCTCAGTGTGTGAGCTAATGATGGAGGAACAGAAGAAAGGGATGGGAAAAGTAGCTCGTAGGGCATTTGCAGTGGAGGGGCTGAAATGATCTGGTCCACTTGAATGTTTGAACTAGGAAGTGGGGGCTATTCAAACAGAGAGGGCCTTGAAATGGAAGCTGACTGTATTTTTAAAAATTATGTTTCAATATTTGTGCAATTTAAGAAACTGGGTAAAGAGAATGTGTTTTAATTAACAACCTGATGCCTCCTGTATTTTGTTTCCCTGTGTTTATATAGAAAAGGAAATACTCAAGGACTATACATTAACAAAGGGAGGGCTTTTTGAAGTCAAGTTATGAATCTTGGAAATGACTTTTTTAATATACTTCTGGGGCAATCTTTTAAAAATGAGATTATATCTGAAATTATAAGTCAAGACTGCCAACTCACAGTCTATGCCAATTTTAGGGTACATCTAAGGAATTCTGGTCAAAATCTGCTAAAGGTGGCAGACGTTGTATTTCAAGTCAATGAAACGAAATAGAGACAGGATATCAAGACTTAGAGTGAATTCCTGGGTTAAAAATGAAACTTACACAATGCCACTCCCACATTTGTCACAGAACGGCATCTTTTGTGTGCTGCCAGCACCACCGTGGACTTTTGTAACTGGAGCTCTCACACTCCGAGTTCCAGCAGGACGGTCATCTGAAAAAGAAAGTGTTTCCATTTATGGCCAGGAACAGCTGGCTGCGGTCTGTACTCTGCTTCTATTTTAAGGTGTGCACTTTAACCTGAGGAATTCTGAAGTTGCACCCGTACTATCATTTCAAAACAAGCAGGACCAGTTCAAGCGTAATTTGTTCTGAAACAGAGCCTTCCAAAACAGAATTAATTAAAAGTTTTTGTTGTTGTTGTTGTTGTAGGGAGCTGTTACAAAAATGCTCAAGGGAGCAGAGAACATTTTGCACTTTTGTTGTTATGGTAAAATATACATAAAATAAAATTGACCATGTCAACCACTTTTAGGTGTGCAATTCAGCAGCATTAAGTACTTCACATTGTTGTGAAACCATCACCTATATCCATTTCCAGAACTTTATCATCATCCTAAAGAGAAACTCCATCCCCATGAGACAGTAACTCCCCATTCCTTTCTCCTCTCAGACCCTGCCAACCTCAGTTCTACTCTCTGTCTCTCTGACTTACCCATTCTATATTTCTCATGTAAGTGGAATCATACAATATTTGTCTTTTTGTGTCTGGCTTGTTTCACTTAGCATGATGTCTTCAAGGTTCATACGTGTTGGAGCATGCATCAGAATTTCCTTCCTTTTTAAGGCTAAATAATATTCCATCGTGTGCACGTACCACATTTTGTTTATCTATTTATCTATGGATAGACATTTGGGCTGTTTCCGCCTTTTAGTTATTGTGGATAACGTTGCTATGAACATTGGTGTACAGTATCCGTTTGAGTCCCAGCTTTCAATTCTTTTAGGTGTGCTGGATCACACAGTAAGTCTACGTTTAACTTTTTGAGGAACTGCCATATTGTTTTCCACAGTGACTGTACCATTTTATGTTCCCATCAACAATGCACAAGGGTTCCCATTTCTCTACATCCACGTCCTCACCAACACTTATTCTACTTTTTTTTTTTGGTGAGGAAGATTCATCCTGAGCTAACATCCGTTACCAATCTTCCTCTTTCTTCGCTTGAAGAAGATCAGCCTTGAGCTAACATCTGTGCCAGTCTTCCTCTATTTTTTGTACGTGGGATCCCTCCACAGCATGGCTGATGAGTAGAGTAGGTCCATGCCTGGGATCTGAACCTGTGAACCTGGGCCACCAAAGTGGAGTGCATGGAAATTTAACCAATTGGCAACACAGCCAGCCTCTATTATCCGTTTTTTTGATAATAGCCATCCTACTGGGGCATTTTACATTTTTGTGCAACTTTTAAAGGCCAATATATTTGGGGGGAGGGGTGGAAAAATTGGTAAAAGTATGAGCTCAGAAGACAGCAGGAGTGGACTGGAGACCCAGCTCTGCTTCTTACAGGATGTGTGACTTTGTATAAATCCACCCCCTCTATGCCTCAGTTTCTCATTTGTTAAATAGGGAAAATAATAGCTCCTCACCTCACAGAGTCATTGTGACGATTAAATGATCACGTGTGCAAAGTACTTAGCACAGGATTTGCAACATAGGAATGGTTTAGTATGGTGTTATTTTTAAATTTTGATGATGACGATACCCTGGAGGGTGGGGGAGGCTGAGAAATTTTGCAATATCCACTTAAAACTCTACTTTAAAATTTATGAGCTGAGCTAGCCCTTGACTACTGTGGATAGAACTTATCTTTGGTGCTCTTTTAACCACCAAGCTGGTAGCTACTTGGATACGTCCTGGAAGCTCCTTTCCTAAACCAGGTACGACCCAAATCCTTGTGAGCAAAGATTCATTTGATTACAGCTTAAAATCACCACTTTTTAGACCTTCCTTCTCAGTATGTTTGCTGTCCTCCCCTCCCCGACCCTTCCCACAGCCTCTGGCAGTGCTGTTTCTGCAGACGTTCATGGCTGCTCACCATCATTAACGAGTTCCTGGAGCACTCTGAAGGAGCCTGACTGGCGAGGCTGAGTGGGTTCATCCCGATTGTCATGGAGCATCCGGTACACGTCTGACTGGGGGGGCACCGAGGCAACAGGTTCACTGAAACAAGATGGCGGGCGAGGCAGTGTCAGAAGAGTTATGAGGCACCAGGTGTGCAAGAAGCCACAAGACATCAATAAGCAGTAATCACTATATTTACAGCTACTCTTCTGTTCTTTCAAGTTAATCTCTATTATAGTCAGAAACATAAATTAAATTCACATGGGTTGCCTTAAAAATACCATGAATTCACCCGGGGATCACATCAGCACTTCTCCATTTGGCAAAATACTTTGGAGGGCAATTAAAACGTGATTGTTAGGAAATAGTAACTTTAAAAAATAACACTTGTGTCTGATGGATATACAATTATCAGGTGAACCAAATTAACTTTTCTCAGAAAAAAGACAACATACACATGAGAGAAAGTGCAGGAGTGAGCCCCGTTTGATTATTCTCAGTCATAAAGTTGTCAATAAAATTCAGATTCATTTCTGATATTAAGCTAAACGTATACGGTTTAATTTTGTTTTTAAGGTTAATTGGCTCTGTTAACTCCTGGGAACAACCAAGATATTTTGCTTGTAAACTGAGAAAATTCAACTCGTCAGTGTTTGAAAGCACATTAATGTTGAAACTTTCACATATACCTCAGTTATATTGACTACACTATATTTTCTAAATAGCCACATGATAATTCATTTACCACAATGACAGCAGCTTTATTTTAGTAAACTTTCTACAAGTATATTCATAATGAGCTATTAAAAAAAAGCCATAATAAGACTACATGTCAGGCACTAAAAGTTTTATTATTTTATGCCATTTAGTTACATTATCTATAAAAGATAGTTGCTATTTGCACACACTTTTTATTATCTATATCATATTTGGAATAATTATCTTATCTATCTGCAATTACTTGCAAGGTGGCTTTGAAATTCATCATGCTGTTATTTCATTGTATTCATCCCGAGAGATATCTTTGAGATATTGTTACACAGCACTCTTAAGCATTATAATACATTAATTTATACAAAGTGGTTCTGTAATATTGAAAGATGTAATAAGATTTTATCTTATAATGAATCTTTTTAATTGAAAACGCTCGATGGCAAAAGTACTTTGAACAAATATTCATACTAAAGAAGAAATTTGTCAAAATAGAGAGTGATGGAAATTAGGTATCTACATTAACAGCTTGAGGTATTCACTTATTAAGCCCTTATTCATGGCAAAAAACTTTAAATGGAAAAATAATTACCTCTTCACAAGATGCCATTAGAAGAGAGAAAAAGTATCTCTTTTAAAACTCCTCTGAACGTATAATCCGTTTCCCAAGTTTTGACCCCCAAAGGGGAGGCAGTAATGCTAGATTATAAATCACTTTGTTTTTTGGGTTTTATTTGGTGAGAAAGATTGGCCCTGAGCTAACATCTGTGCCAATCTTCCTCTATTTTTTTTTCATATATGGGACGCCACCACAGCATGGCTTGATGAACAGTGTGTAGGTCCATGACCAGGATCGGAACTCATGAACTGGGGCTGCCGAAGCGGAGCACACTGAACTTAACCACCATGCCACTGGGCTGGCCCCTATAAATCACTTTTGAGAAATATTGTACCAGACATTTGTAAAGTACATTGTAGCTTTTCAAAAGACATATACACTTTGTCCTTCCATGATTTCATTTTATTGCAATCTGTCACATAAAGCTCTACTTAGTTAATTTTTCAAGTCACCTTTATCATTAGGCAATAAACCCTTAGCGTTTTTTTCTTTAAAGCTTTTCACATAGCTTCCTTTCAATTAAGACATATGTTAAAAGACATCAGTAAAGTTCACACTGCCCATGTGTTTAGTTAACATGCCCATGGTTCAAAAAGACTCATATTACCTCATTGAGGGTGCTTCCCCTAGAGCTGTTGAAACCTGACCCTGAAGTGTTTCCATAATATTGTCATCTGAGTACAACTGCATAGGTGTATTAAACTGGGCATGTACAATCTTCACACCAGGAAGTTCCATTTCCAAAGGAATGTTAGGGGCCATCTTAGCAGCAACTTTCAAGTCACCTGGGCAAATAGTACTAAGAGTACTGACAGAAGAAGGGGTGCTACGTCCACTGCCACCGTCAATACCGGACGGAGTACTGCATCCACTGTGTTAATGACCACGTCACACAGAGGTGACACAGGAACCAGAAAATCCAGACAGAACACAGAAAACAAGTACAGAGAGGTTAGAAGGAATTGAAGACAAAAAGTAAGAGGTGAATTCAATCAAATTAAAACTTAATGTTTATTTTTGCCTAGGATTTATTTTAAAGAGGGAAGATGTTTAAAAATTCATTATGGAAAACAGTTTAACAAAATTAAAAGGGACTGGTGATGCTGCATTTTTTGGCTCTCTTTTCCCAGGCGGTATGTAAGTTGAGGGTTGCAGGTAGAAAGAGTTGTATATAAACAAGTAGAGAAGATGCGACTGTCATCACTTTTTAAAAACAGGCCAAATATGCTAAACTCAACAGTATCCCAGACAAACGATGCAGGGAAATCACATTGGCTGGACATCCTTTCACATTTCCGAGATGCAATATTTAAAATGAAAACATTAGTGAATGATCCTTCACTAATAGTAACTGAATATGCAGCCTGAAGATCCAAATATTTAGACGCAACATTTCAAAGTAAGAAGTATGTTTTAGAAATGCAGTTGAGTTTTAATGAAATAATAATTGGCCACTTGTAGGTTATGTGATGGAGACTATGTTTTAAGACTATTTTGCCGATGTTTAATTGTTACTATTTTAGCTTTTTCTATTTTCATTCTTTAATTTTGTGAAGAATACACTTTAAGAAATTGTTCCGTGATTTAATACATGCTCTAGAAACAGCCAATAAATGCTTGTCATCTTGAAATTAATGATTAGAGGACAAATAAGGGGATTCTGGATGCTACTAAGGGCTAAGATATATTTCTTTAATACGTAGCTATTTCATGTAAAATTTGGGGAGCACACATATATTTCCATGCATATTTCTCATTTTCTTTTAAAGCCAAGTTGAGGGGACATATTACACACGTCAGAAAGGCCAGTCATGCAATTTGAAAGACAACTAGGGAGAGCTCATGTTCTCTAGAAAGCTGGATAGGCAACTAGTCACTGATATGACAATGACTAAAAAGTCAGTTTTCCATGTGCATTTTAAGTGCATATGAGAAATGTATTTTACAAGAAAATGGAATATACTGAGGTTTTTTTTTTTTTAAAAGCACAGTCATTTAAGACAAAGCCAAAAGAAATATTAGTATTAATGTTAACATCTATCATGCCCGTCAGTTAATGCTGCTATCAACTCAAGACAGAGAATAATTTGTATAGCGTGTTTATCTCAAAGTCAGTATTCTCTTAGGGTTCAAGTATGCCCCCATATCTGCACTTACTCTCTACAGCTGCTAATGCTAACCTCAGCCACACAGAGAGAGCAAAACCCAAAGGATATTGGACATTGATTTTGTTGGCTTCATCAATGTTGCACCCTGATTAATCTGGACAACTCAAGTCACTAAATGGGTTTTTAAAATTTTTCTGTCTTGTGTTATCCAGTTCAACCATCTGCACAGCCTAAACGAAGCAGGTAAATATAGACTTGCTCCTTCACTTCCCGGCTGTTGAGAACCCGTTTAAAACTCAATCTGTAAGTTGGTTGATTGCACACAAAAATGTCAAGTGGCTTATTCCCCATTTTCATAGGCTCAACTCTATGCTGGCTCTGGAAATTGACTTAAGTTGGTAAAAGAATAGAGGTAAAATTTCTATTATAGTGCAGCTTAGGCAGGATGATATTGATTTAGCCTAAGTATAGTGAAGCTTATTAAATTGCAATTTAGGGATTTGAAACACTGAGTTAAATCTTGGGAGACTGGGGCTAAATAATGAATTTTTTCAACAAGCATTGATAACCACTCTGACCTTTTGTAGGCCATGCACAGTGCTAGAAGGTAGCCAGATAAACCATGGTCAGTTCAGAACTTACAGACATACCTTATTTTATAGTTGCAGTTAGTAATCTTTTTCTGTTATTAGTGTTCTTGTAGACATGCATGTTTGTGTATCTAAGTTTAAGCGAAGACTGTGTCTTCTGTTTCCTACTTTATCATTCTGTTTAGGGACCATGTCTATTGAATGGATAGGAAATAAATCCTAAGCTAACAAGAATTGCTTTTTTATAAATTTTTGGGACAACTTTTAAAAATCTCTCGAACTGATGCTTTAAATGAAATAGTTTTCACAGACTCCAGTCACTGTGGATAGCATCGTGGGTCACCATGACCTATTTCTGTGACTTGGAAAGGTAAGTACTAATGAGATTTCTTGAGGTTGGCTTAGTGACTTGGCAAGACCACCTGTAAGGTTGATGATACACTCAGTTACTTTGGCTGGATAGACAGAGGCAGAGGACTAAATTCCCTGGTGTGTGTACAGAATTTTGGGGACATGCCTTTGGAAGTCACTTTCCATAAATCACTCCCAGGATTGTATTTTATCATTTGAGTCTATAAATTACCTTGTACATATTTTTAATTATAGCTTTGGCTTTAAAAATTTACCTAACTGCATATGAAAATACTGGTCTTTTAATATGCTTTGGTTGTAATGAAATAATTAAAAGAACATAACTAATAGTAAGACTCCAAGGAGATTAACATATTAATAACTTAGCATCTCCAACTTACTTCTGATTAAAAAGTTGTTCATTAATGGTGTAGGTATAACGTGGTATGTAGCCACTCAAAATTCCACCTTGATGAAGAATCATTTGGTAAGAACAAGAAATTCAGAAGCTAGAGCAAATAGTGAGGGGGGCACAGGAAGAAGGGAAAGATAGTAGAGGCAATTCTTTAAGATTTGTATACTGGTATGTGTTTTTTGAGCAAATCCTCTCATCCCTGTTTCTCTTCTCCCCTCTTCCAAATTCAGCTATACTGAAAGGCATCTTACAATGACAAAATTAGGAGTTGCTTGTCAGTATCACCATGTTTGAATTAAAATGAAAATATAAAAGAAGGGCCTTATATACCTGAGTCTGACTTTCCCTCAATTTTTATATAACTGTGTTCTTGGTCTTTAGCAAAGGCAAGATACATGTTCCTCTAATCTACCATTTTATTGGCGCCTCCTGAAGTCCTATAGCTCATGTTGGTGAACCGACACTTATGCCAACCTCAAAAGAATGCAAGCATGTTAATTTTACTCTGCTTCTTTAGGAAGTTGTATATATATTTATTCAACAGTAAAGCAGCATTTTAACTTTCAATCTGGTGTTGTTATGTTATTGGGAGTGGGGCTGGGAAGCTGTTGAATGTAGAGAAATAGGGAAAAGATGCAGAGGAAGATGGAATGGGAATAAGGGAAAAAAACAGAAGTAAAAAAGAATGGTGCAGAGTTGCAAGTATGAGGGAGGGATGATAGCTCCTGGTTCCTCTTGCACTCAGGAAACATTATTAGGTATTCTTTGGATTTTGTTCCTTTAGCTAATGAACATTTATTGAGCATTTACTCTGTCCCAGCCTCATTCTCGGTGCTGGGGATATAAGGTGCTTACAGATAAGTGAGGGAAGATGTGTTTGGTGGTCTTTGCCTTTTTAGCATCTTTCTCCTGCTCTTCCACTGCATTGCTTTCTCCGGGTGTAATAACACAAAATTGTCAGGCTTATTTTGAGGTAATCCTCTGGCCCCAACTCTAGCTTATGGAAAAGTCTGCACTTGGAAATCATATGTCAAATGTTGACTGACCATCTACAGCAGGCTTCATAAACTCAGACGTCCCCAGGGCTAGGAGGGTCACACATATATGAAAATGGGCCAGGTATCATATGCTTAGGAGTGATGGCATTTTGACTAGATGGAGAGTAGATGTTCCATCCTAAGGCACTTAAGTTCAGTTTTGTAAAACAACAGGAGAGTTAAACAAAACATTATCTGTGAATTGAATCCACCACGAGCAAATAGTTTGGGACACCTGATGTAGATCATTATTCAGTGATCCTAACCTGGTAGGATCAATCCAGCCTAACCACTGACTTCCTTCCCTTGGGCTGACTGATGTAGCTGAGGTCCGAGGAATGGGTTTGAGGTTTCCTGAAGTCGCTATTTCCAGAGGTGGCAATACAGGGCATTAATTTCTTCCCCCTTAGGTTGGAGTTCAATTTCTAGACACGATATTTGAAGAGGCTCATCCGAAGATGATCTGTCTCTCTGATTGACAGACGACAATGAAGAGCTTGCTCATTATTATTCCAATGTGTACACAGTACTCCCTGAGGGCAACAATGTATCTCCCTTCCTCCCAACTCTTTCTTGATATTTATTTTCCCCCAAGTAAACAAGTTCCTTTTCAAGTGGCCTCTCTTCCTTTGCGAGTATCTCTAAGAATGCAAATTAATTTTTATGTACGGGCTAGAATGAGTGGGGTTACCCTTGGGCTCTGACAGCACAGCAAGAAACAGGTGCTGAGGACCATCAGAGTCTGCCAACACATGTAAAGCGACACCAGCATTCCCACGGGTGCCCCACCTGCTTCCTTACTCCTGACTCAAGGCTGGTTTCCATTTCTGTGCCCGCTGGCCGGGCCTCCCTGACCTGGGACGGGGTGCGTCTGCCTGCCTCAAAGGTCACTGTGTTCTGCATGGGATCCTCCGAGTAGCAGGGGTATTAGTTATAAATATATGTGCTGATTGCATAACATTTCACACCTCTATAGTCTTGTCAATATTTACTCTCAGAAATAGAGGTTAGTTGGCTACTCTCCTAAGCGAGTTTGTTTCTTTTGCTTTTGAAACAAGCTTCAAAATGAGAAAAGTCACTCCAAACACATAAAAGTTACTTTTCCTGGTGATTAGTAAGGATTTATTAAAGAAGCATGCACTCCAAACTTCACAATCTCAAAGTTTAGGACCTGCTTCGGCCTGGGATTATGAAAGGTTTGGGCCGAATATTGTGCTTGTGTTCAAAGTAGTTCACATCCTGTAAAAACAAAGGGTTAAAAAGTCCCTCAGTGGAAGATGAATATACGTTTTTAGATAAAATTAAGGGAATGGTAATTGTACAGAGGGGATTATTTATCACCAAAGATCGATATGACTAACAAGGGCGAGAATGGAACCAGAGCCATTTCTTCGTTATAACTATCTATTCACTAAATGCTCAGGAGCTGGCGGGTTGGACTCTAGAACATTAGAACCATGTTCTAGATGCCGGTCTTTAAAATAAGAATCTGATAGTGCCTTCCGGAAAGTAAAAACGAAACAGCAAGAGCTGGACTTTCGAAAGGAAAAGAAATCGTCACATCACTGTTAAGAACACGGTGGTCGGAAACCGAGTCTGATACTTACTGTTGAGGTGAACTAGGAATGAGACCCCGCAGCTGTCCGTGAAGTGCGTCTTGTATATTGCTAGTTGAATAGAGCCCAATTGGTGAGTTATAGGAAGCGCTCACTACCTGTCTTTTGTCATCAATGTTTGCTGCTGCAACAAAAGGCTGGGCCCTTCTGTTGTGGGCGGTACCAATGGGTTTGAACTCCTGTACAATGGCAGACAAAATACACAGAGCCACAGAATGCACAACAAAGCCGTTAATGAGCAAACCAACAGCATCGCTTTTGTTAATCAAGGCCTCTTAACCCACTATGAGATTAATGGCAAGGTTAAAGAAGGAGTTAGGTATAAACCTTTCTATGTTTTCCTTCCGTGAAATTTACATGTGCTATATTCTCCCACCAAATGTTAAGGTGCAAAGGAATTGACTGTATTTAAAATATTGTAAAATAATTCAAAAATTCTATCTTTTGTCTGCCCCCTGCTGTCTTCTACATCTATAACTTTTAAGAAATTCTCATATGCCTTGCTTGAATACAGAAATTTTGTGGCAGAAAGGAGATTTCTGGCTTAGAAAAATGATTGTACTTAACATTTTTTAAAGTAGAACTTACATAGGCTTTCTCTTCTATTAGTATCTTAAAATTTCCTCCATTTTAGGAAATGGAGGAATAGAACAGAAAGGGAGTGAGCATTTATGAATAACTACACTGAATCATTTTAACTAATCCAAGGAAAAATTCTATTTTTTCTTCGTACCTACAACAGAAAAACAAATTCTTAATTTGGCTTAGGTTATAACCTTAAATGTAGAAAAAAGAATAAGAATTAAAAGACTTTTTTCTTATGAAAGCAGAAATAACATTTCTAGAACCCCTCCCCCATTTATTTTTGTGATGATTTCATGTTTGCGTTTAAAGAACTCTTTATGTTTACTCTAGTCTCAGAAACACTAAAGTCAGTAATGCAGAGAGAGCTAATGTATTTGATTCACAAAAGGATTTTCACTTTATTGCTTTGGGACAAGGACCAAACATCAGAGTTCTGAATTCTGAGTTTGAAATATGCCTGAGTGATCTGAAGCTTTCTATTATTGTTATTTATTTATTATTGTTTTAGAAGTGATAGCAATGTGTTTAGTGAGTGCCTCTGGGTCATCATTTTTTTCTTTGAGGAAGATTGGCCCTGATCTAACATCTGTTGCCAATCTTCCTCTTTTCGCTTGAGGAAGATTGTCGCTGAGCTAACATCTGTGCCAATCCTCCTCCATTTTGTATGTGGGATGCCGCCACAGCATGGCTTGATGAGCGGTGTGTAGGTCCACACCTGGGATCTGAACCTATGAATCCCAGGCTGCCAAAGCAGAGGATGAGAACTTAACCACTATGCCACCTGGCCAGCCCCTATATTATTATTTTTTAACGTAGGATCAGATGTTTTCCAATTTTTACATTGATTTATAATTTTGTAAAGTCATTCTATATGTTTTTTCTTCTAAGCAACAGAAGAAAACCAAAAGGGAACACTAAAACACACACGAGCTGATTCTCTTTCCAAATCTTTTCATTTGGCAGAATTAGTAAGATAACTCTTTACAGCAATATTTTCGCTTGCACATTCACAACTTCATTTACTTTTGTGAACGTGCCACCAGTGTTTCACACAGATTTCAAATAGTACAAACATTTATGATTGTTTGAAATGGTATTGGAAAGAGACTGTTTTTATTAAAAAAATAAAAAGATCCTGCAATATCCTTGCTCAGGTCTTTTTGACAGTTTTGTCATTAGAGATGAGTAAGTTGTGGGATGGTGCTTTTTTGTTAGAAAAGAGACTGACTCCCTTTCTCAGGGGTGGAACCAGAGCTTCGCTTAGAGACTCTCGTGCCTGAGAACACCAACAATTTCCTGGGGTCCAAGCAGCAAAATGCTTTCTTCTGGTTCTCCAGAGCAGGCAGTCCCCACACATACTCCCTATTCCACCATCTAGGCCTATTGGCGAAGCCCTCTTTTTTTTTTTTTTTTTTAAATAGTTATGAGAAAGCAAATGATGTGTAGCTTCAAATACTAGCCTACTGAGTGTTTCACTCCAGCTCCTCAAGTCTCAGGGTACCTGAAAACCTGCGATGTGGTAAAGAGCAGCTTTTCTCTCATCGCCCTTAACAGTGTGTTTTAACAGCTTCCAGAACTTGAAAAGAAGGTCTGAGTTGAACACAATAGCTTATGCTTCTAGAGTGTGATTGAATTGACCAATTTTTTTCCTCCAGAATAATGGCTCACTGCCTAGGGGTTGGTTGTGTGATAATACCGTTGCTGATATTAGACAGCAGCATGACTCAAACCACCAAATGTGGCTTTCGAAAAATGCTAAATCCCGGAACATGCGAAAATGTGTGTAGTCAAACATTTATAAAGAGGTACAATCAGATTGTTTTGGCTGATTTAATAATGAGTTTGGATTGGCTGTGTTATATGATTAACTATTATAATTAGCCATTATTATGGCATGAAAAAAGTGAACTGGAAATAATTATAAATAATGACAACAGCCATGATTCAAGCCTTTGTTGACCTTTTTGATATGAAAGAAGACAGAAAACTAATTGCCTAATTTAGTTTTGATGGATTATAAACCTCTAAGGCTAATTATAAGAGTGAATCAGGCAGGACTGAAGAACTCAAGTTTTGTGGAACTTAGCTTTTTTTTTAATAAAAAAACCAAAGTATGATATGCCTTAAACATCTTGATAAATAGAATTGAATTTACAAAAATTAACATAATATGATGGCTTTATGGGAAAAAAATCTCTGCCCTTATTTCTTCTTAGTCTTAAAATGGTAAATAAACATGGATGGTGATTGTCCTGTGAATGAGGCAACTTCTTTGAAAATATTTGTCCACTATAATCTCTAGTAGAACTTCCAAATAGCAGCACACAAGTTAATTAGCTCCAAGCTTTTTCTTTGCCATTTTCAGTTTTGGTTATATATTGCAAAGATCACAAATGTGTAATTTGTTAAAAAGAAAAAAATAAAACCCTCTATTTTCTACTCAGATCATAAAAGGAAATGTTTTGAATACAGGCTTCAAACATTTGTATTTAGGCTTTGCAAAGCATTAGTTTATGGGCTGCTAGAGTCATTCCAAAAAGCACGATGAAGTGTATACACCAACGGTAAATGAAAACTTTAAGTATGGCACAGAGAGGCAACATTCTGTCCAAGACTTACATCATTGCTGATGGTCAAACAGCATCAAAAGACAAAACCAATTAGCAGTTTGCTATTCCACTTTTATTCCTTTTTATTTTTTCCTGGAAAATCATTAGTAACTGAAAATACCAGCCAAAAATTTATATAGTAGTTAATACAGTCCAGCTCTTGTGTTTATTCTACCCAGACAAAAGCATCCAAACGATTCTTATCTCTTAAGGAATTCAATACGTCATCATTGCAATTAATTACACTTTCAAATATTATTTTTAAGTGTTAGGAGCTTGTCTTAAGGAATAATATTTTGAATTAATGAAATGCTAGAGGTGCCAGAGTAAAAGCTAAGGAACTTGACAGAGATCTACTGACATTGGGAGAATGCAGCTCTGCACAGCAATCCCCCAAGCCCTTGGCATGACCTCAGCCAGGACGGCATTCAAAGCCAGTTCACCTTCAATTTCTTACTTGGAGAAATTGTCCACAGAATGAGATTCAGTCCAAGAACTGAGGCAATTACCAGCTCCAACAGAAATCACATGTTTGATAATATACATATATAGCTCTTTATTTTTAAGAAAAAATAGTTATGAAGTTATGGAAATAAACATATCAAGTGATCATATATTTGATCAAGCCACACTGAGTAAACGATTCTATTTTATCACGTTTGGAATTTATGAACAATCGCTGCCCCCACTTAACCCCCCCTGCTATGCTCATTCCTTGAATGCAAAATAAAGTCACTCTTATAATTATTTCTTCTTTAGTGATCTGTTTCAAGTGTTTCCCCTATCTCATTGGGGCAGAATTTGGGCAAATGGGGATTAAGAGCTTGTTTTGTGTAGGCTGCCTTCCAGTTATGGAAACATTGTAGAATAAAATTGTATTATGAAAATATAAGCAGCTTCAACCCGTAGCTCACTTGACTGTGCATGTAGTACATCTTTATGATGAAATGTTCTATGCAAGGAGGCAATCATTTATATGGAAAAGGAAATAGCTATCTTTTCATTTAGAAGGAACCATTTTTATTTCTGAAAAGCATCTTTCCTGTATTGTGAAAGCTACATTATAATTTTGAGTTGTTCAATTAACATTAAACAAAGATGAGGATAATGTTTCGTTTGAGAATGTAAGCTTTGAAAAAGGACAAAGAACTCTAACAACATACCTGAAGTCTGGAGCAATGCTTTGTATAGAAAAGCACCTATGTCTGCTCATAGGCCACGTTCAAGATTGTATGGAAGAGGTTTATTCAGTGGCTGGGGGTTGATCTAAACAACCCCTAAACTTCCTTTTAAGCCTAAGATTTGAGTCTAAATTCATAAAAACAAAATTTAACTATTTAATAATAGCATACAAAAAGGAAAAAAAAAGCTAGATATTAAAATTTTGTAAAATCAATTATTACTATAACTGGATGAGACAAAGTCCCCCAAACTAAACCTATGCACAGGGAAAAAGACCAGAAATAAATACACTAACATTTTATTATTTGTGGCTGGGCTTGGATGGTAGGATATAGTGGAGTTTTTTTTCAATGAATATATATTACTTTTAAAGTGAAAAAGAATATTTTATTCTAATAGCAAAGGTCACAACTTACAACAGAAGTTTGGCTTGGGTTGAGAAACGAGAACTCAAAGATTGTATTGCCCCACGGCATTTTGCCCTTCATCTACAATGGCGTGTTAAAGCATGATATATTAAGGGCATTCTATTCTCAGACTGATACACTTCTGTTGTCCAGAAAGTTGCTTTATTTGCAGAGTTCTCATTTGGGGGGAAAAAGAGGCATCTCTTTGCATAGCTTTGTGTTAATTAAAAAAAAATACAAGAAGAATACAAACATAACCACTATTTAGCTTTTCTTTAATTTCATTCTACAAGTTAAATTCACTGCTTGTTTTTAATCACTGCTTTTTGTTCTGGTTTATGCCATAGGATTTTCAGATAGCAGAGGCTGGGCTGAAATGTAGCTATTTGGTGCAGGGAATGTCTGTCCTGAAGTGCCAAGTTACATGGACTGGTCATGCAGAAA
This sequence comes from Equus przewalskii, assembly GCF_037783145.1. Lineage (NCBI taxonomy): Eukaryota > Metazoa > Chordata > Mammalia > Perissodactyla > Equidae > Equus > Equus przewalskii. The sequence continues at coordinate 23,535,618 of NC_091858.1, read as the reverse complement.
TCTGGCCTGAGGATGATGGGGAGTAGGAATCCTCTGGTCCTTTAGGGGAAGAACCGAAATGATTCTTATCTCCTAGCCCTTCAAACACCAGCCTCTTGGAGAGGGTGCCGGTGAGAATTGGTCATGATTCAAACTAAAGGAATGTTCAAAGGCTCCATCTGCCTGGCTTCTGAGGCCCTTAACCCAATCTTCACCTTTTTTTTTTTTTTTTAACCTATTTCATTCTTTATCTTTTCCCCATTTGTAATATAAATATCCATATTGTCTAAACCCAAAATTTAGGACACATGGGCTAATACATGATTGACAAGAGGCCACAGTATTTAAAATTAGCATTATCTTTTAAAATCCAATTCTTGGAATAACCATAGTCATAAATTAATACTCATAGATTTACACAAGGGGCCTTTTAAGAGGTCCTTAAACTCTGATTCTGGAGAGACATAGCAAAACACAAGAACCCATCTTGGTGTAAGCTCCCCTTGTGCTTAGTAAATTCTGGCTGGGTCACCCACATGAGAGTGTGGGTGCTGCAATAGGATCAGGGATCATTGGGGATTTAGTACTTTGGTCAAATCTGTCTAATTGCCCCATATCTTAGCATCTCCTATTGATGAAATTGGATTTTAAAAATTTGGAGAAATTTTGAATGGAAAAACAATTTGCAAAAGGGGGCAGTCCAATTTTGGATGTGTACTGTATACAGAAAAGGAAATTGAGAATTCTATCCAGTTTGTCCTGGTGATAATAAGAGATTGGTGGTCAATAAATGCATGTATGTGAGCCTTAAATTTTCTTTCTTTTTTTTTTTTTAAAGCACCACATGATCTCTTTTTCTCATGTGTTGCCTCTAAGTGATGAGTTGATGAGGGTGGAGGAAGCGGTTGGGCTGGGGCATTACTATGAAAGGCTATCTACAAGTGACAGCTCTTGCTCAAGAACTCAGTGTTTTCTTCTTGCTATCTTTTCTTCTACCAAAGAAAATGTTCATTAGAGGCATTATTATTCCCCAACACACCTCAGCTGCCACAGGAAGCTGCCATCGACATTCAGATCTCTTCTCACCACATTTATTACCCTGTCTCGTCCATTTTATCTTTTACTCATTCACCCTGAAGAGCAGAGCTCTTACCTGACCAAAATTTCCCTCTAAACTTTCACAATCACTTTTCCATGGGACAGCAGGGGGTGGTGTCAGAACGCCAGTTGGAGAATTGGTTCCCAGGATTGGTCCTGGGCAACGTTAGAAAATGCTGTTTATCTTTAGGCCCTCCAGTTTCTTTCATTGATTTGTCAGCTATTTATTGAGTGCCTGCTGTTGTGCTATGCCTGGGAGACTCAGAGGAAAGAGAACAGACACACCATTCCCGCCTTCGCGAATATTCCATATCCTGCTCGTTCTCTTTGGGGCCTGTTTTCTCCTCCTTTGCTCTTAGTGGTTTTTAGGCTCAGGCTCTTCCTTCCCTACAGTTAAAAGTCTGGGACAAGGACCTATTGAACTCATTTTCTGTACAGATTAAACTACTCAGGATGTTTCTTCTCCTGGGGGCGTTGTATTTTAACTGAAAATAAAGTTTCCATCCAAAGTAATTTGTAATAACCCTTGTAACAGCAATGAGGAAGGCGTCCCAGGTATCTAGGAAGCCCCATCACATAGGCAGCTTCCTCTCTCACTGACAAAGGCCGGGAGGCTTTCTGATCACAGCCTGGTGGGAGGGGGGGTACCATCTTTACAATAATGAGAGCCCCCATTCAATGAGCAATCTAATGTGCCAAGTTCTTTTTTAATATTATTTAATTTAAATCTTTGAGGAGCCCTATGAGATACATGCACATATGGTACTTTACATGTATTTTATCAAAAAGAAAATGGTGGCTCACGGAGACAAGTGGAAAACTTGGACAAAATTCAGGAGCTGACGATCCTGAAAAGGGAAACACTGCTGAAGCATAAATTACAAGTAGGTTTTCAGTTCAGTTTCATTAGATATATATAAAAACGACACTTTGGGAATAGCTAATCAGTTTAGTAGGAATACTTGTTTAAAAAGGGGTATTCAATTTATGTCTGTCTCTCTAATCTTGGGAAGCATCTGCCTAAACAGAGGTTCTAAAGTTACTTTCTTGATTACATTTTTCCATACAGTACAATTGAGGGTTGGTGTAATTTCAGTTTTTTGGAGCTTTTGAAAGGAGACTAGTCAGATAAGCATCCGATTATTAGATTAATTTAGCTCTTGAGATAGAGCTGCCTCAAGGGGAAAATCCTTTGTCTTTTGGAATTCAGCTGCACGGGCTGAATATCCCCATAATTACATAATGCAAAACTCTTTCTGTAGAGTAAACTTAATTACAGAATGCCAGAATTGAGAATTAAAGAAGGATGTAAAATAAGATCTGGCTGAAGACCTCAAGGGATTGGAGTTCACAATAACTAGTAGATTAGAGACACCTGTTTCAAATGGTCCACCCTATTTATGTTTTGCTTTGTTTTAACATCTTAAACTTCTTGGATTACCTCATGGTCATTTGGCAGAAGTCCATCATAAGAAAATATGGATTATTTGTAGATATAGCCAAATTTTTCCTGATGAGAACATATTTGTCTTTTAACAAGATGTTTGCCTAGGCATACTTCTCTTTTCTTGATAAAAGAAAGAAGACATGGATAACATAAATCAATCTCAGAGAGCCAGGGCAGACAACTGGGTCATCATCAGGTAGCTTATTCCAAGTTTTTAGATGTGTCATTTCTTCCTCCTGGAAGGCATCCACATCACTTAAAAGGAAATGCAATGTGAATATCATTTACTCGAAAATTCATACCTGTGGTTCTGATTCTAAGTTGATTTTGAAAGGATGAGCCTTCCCATCTTCAGTTACCTGTGGAGACCACAAGCGAGTGTCTGCCCTGTAAATAAAATAAAGTTCATAAATTCCAAACTCTAATGGAGCTTCCACTGTTAGCATACTTTAATTTCCTGTAATGTTTGTGAGACACTATCAACCCTTGCTAATTTAAGCAAAAGCAATATTCTTTGCTCATTACTCTTTATTCTCCCAAGCAATTAGTCTTACATTTTTAGTGTACTTCTGGGGAAACTTGGATGGATCATAATTGCCTGGAGGAATGCTATGGGCTGAATGTTCGTGTCCCCCCGAATTCATATGTTCAACCCTAATTCCCAATGTGATGATATTTGGAGGTGGGGCCTTAGGGAGGTAATTAGGGTTAGAAGAAATCATGAGGGTGGGACCCTCATAATGGGATTAATGCCCTTATAAAAAGAGGAAGAAACACAAGATCCCTCTCTCTCTCTCTCTGCGTTGGGAGAAAGTAGGTCTCCAATGCATGTGGTACAGGGTACAGGAGAGGGAGAATCTGGCGCCACACCCCGCAGAGGACCACACAGGCAAAATCCCCAGGTCTCCTCGACTTCCCTCCTAGCCTACCCAGGCCAGCACAGGAGACAGTGAGTAATTTGCCAGGTGAATTTGCTGTTGCCATCAAGGAAACGTGCTTTGTCCAGTCCTTCTGATGTAGCTATTGGGACTGTGCGCTCTTGAGGGGCTGTGTGTTTGGCGGGAACACAGGTTATGCACAGACAGGGAAAGAATCAATTTTACCCCATGAAATGACAGATTGGCTGGCTGGCTGTGCCTTCTGTCCCACAGCAGGGAAAACCGTGAATACAATAGTAACAGGATAAACTCACAAACAACCACTATTAAGAAACGTGATTTTCACAATTCAGTTTCACACTAGGGCTCTGATGCCAAAAGATCAGGTTCAATTTCCTAAATTTTTTTTTTTTGGTGAGAAGTCTCATTATCTAACACACTCATGTGCACGTGCACATGCACTCTCTCACCTCATGAGATTCTTCTGGGCTGAATTCTGTAGAAAACAGCCAATGGCATACAGGATATTAACAACCAATTTTTAACATGATCACATTTTGGCAAGTGGATTCTTTTAGGAGAATCTTTACATTCCATTCCATTCTCTACCACATTTAGAACAGCAGTACAACTAGACATGCTGTTCAGGGCTTATGTGGCCAGTACCTTTAATGATTCTATTTTTATAGTCAATTAACTGGGTTAGTCCAGGAAAAAATATTCTTTTCGCCTTTCATTATTCTGACATTCCAGAGAATTCTTTTTAGACATAGTTTGTTAATAGCTACTGGATCGACTGACTTCAGTGAAGAACAGACCAAAGTGGCTGATATATTAAAAAAGTCAGCCAAAATTCTTGGTCCTGTCATACCCCTTTACACTGGGAGGATGAAATCATTTGTAGCTCTGGTTCAGGTTCTCCTGCAAAACAGATCAAATTTTAACACCATTAATTAAAGGGTACCTGTCAATTTTGAGACACAGTTGGTGTGCTGCTGCTTTAATCCTGTCCTGTGCATCAGCATGAGTCATGGACTCTGTACCAAAGCCATCGATAGCCAGGATGACATCTCCAGGACACAGGTTGGCAGCTGCCGCCTTGCTTCCTGGAGTAATCTGGAAGAAATCATGGCACCATTTAAAAACCAACATTCTGCAATATCTTGAATTTTGTGCCTGACATTTATATTCAAGCTTGGTAACATTTTAAATGTTTCACTGGGCAGGAAATTTTAAATGTAACTTAAAATAATTCTTACTTGGTCAATTGTGTTAGCTCTATTTTCCCATCATGCTAAATAATTTTGTTTCTTACTAACCACATTTCATCTATCATGACATCTCTTTTAGAACATCTTTCATCACTCCCCACTTGAATCATATTTTCTTTCCTTTAAACAAAATAATTTGCTTTTAGTTTTTTTTTTTTGTTACCCAGAACTCGCTAATTGGGAATAGAACTTTACTAAATTCAGCGAGCTTTTATATTTGTATTGAAACTGCTTTAGCATCCTCATAAGTTGTGATCTTTAAAATTCACATAAAGGGGCATCTAGGATGTAGAAAGCTGGAAAGAGAATCACTTTTGTGCTAATAAAGGGAAGCCATATAATATACAAACTTATAACTTTTCACGAACTCTTCAGGGAGCTAAAGTTGCAGGGCAAGCAACTAGCCTGGACTCTAAGGAAAGACAGGTGCCTCCAATGAAAGACAAGATGTAAGGGTGGGCTCACTTGTGTCAGAGCACGGAGGAAGATGGGGCCACCATACTAAGAATTCAGCTAAAATTATGAACAAGTTGCTAAAGGCCGAGTGTGAGTTAGCATTGTGAGTTAGCACCGAGAACCCTGGGGACCACAGACACAAGAGAGGATTGCATTCACTCACAGTCTCTTTGGCGTGAATGAAGAATGGATAGAACAAATAGAAAACAACTAACAAGATGGCAGATTTTAATTTAACCTTATCAGTAATTACATTATATGTAAATGATCTAAAAACATATCACCTTCTTTTTGTTTAACAGAGATTGTTCCATTAGGTAAAAAAAAAACAAACCAACATCCAATTTTATGCTGTCTACAAGAAATCCATGTGGGTTCCTTTTTGGGGGGGGGGGAATGATATGGGAAATAATATGAGAAAAATGAAAATGGGAAAAAAATGGTTGTTAAATGTTTAAAAAGTGCAAATTTGAAATTACTATTGGGTATTCGGGTAAAGACAACGATTCTTTTGATTGCTATACCTATTCCCAATTTTTCTGGGTAAATCCCAACTATTTACCACTCCCTAATAGTCCTCATCCTGTCTTGCCCTGCCTACTTCTCTAACATCATCTTACCCCATTCCTGTTCCCCCTTGTCCACTGCCCTGTAGCTATTCTGGTCTCCTGTTAGTTCCTCAAACAGGCCAAGCTTGTACACTCTTCAGGGTTTTCCACGCACTGTTATTTTTGCCTGAAATGCTTCTCCCTCTCTTCACCCAGTCGCTCCTTCTCATCCTTTAGGTCTAGGCTTAAATGCCACATTCTCAGAGAGACTTCCCTGAACATCTGAAGTAGCTTCTCCAGCCCCTTCTCCATTGTTCTCCCGCATTATACCCAGTTCCTTTGAAAACAATTTGTACTTTTATATTTGTTTATTTACTTGTGTATTGACTGTCTTCCCAACTAGACTGGAACTTCTTGAGGATGTGTATAATATTATGTATATTCCTGGTGCTTCACTGTGTATGTTCCAGTGTTCAGAATTAATGAATAATTATTGAAAAATGAACAGAAAGGACATATAAATCAGAGCTTATAAAACAAAAAGAGCTAGTCCCTACACACCCAAAGATGGTGGTTATTAATGTCAACCTATCCTTGTTTCGTTTGCAAGTTCCCACTAGCTAAAGCAGAATAATACAAAGGAGTTGACTTAATCCTCAAACTGCTCCAGGAATAAACTAGATTGTTCCTAATGCTTTACTTGAGGATCAATCATTCATTCATTTTTTTTTTCTCTATTTGCTTAATCTAGCTATTGATCCTATTTAACTTTGTGGCCCTAAGGGAGAGCCAAGATTCATCTAAATGAATAAAAGTGCCAAAATAATAAATTCTCATGTGTCCTAGCTCTTCAGTCTCATCACTAAAATGTTTAGTGTGCTCACTTTCTTTCTGTAATCATCTCACTGTAGCAATCGTGATCATTTTCCAGCAGGAACAGTTGATAGGGGCTGGGTGAAGCGACTGGGGATTATCATATCTCAGCCTTTGGGAAGCACTGCATAGCTGTTTTCCATTTAGACGGTCTCCCAGACCCAGAACTGTTAGAAGAATAAAAGTTTCCATTCCCCACGTGACTTGTAGGGATAAAAATAATCTTAAACTTTTAATTTCCTCTAGCTATAGTTCATCAAAATCAGTACTATTTTTAAATCTCTAAGGCCACAATACTTTTCTTTGAGTAAGAACATGAGAAAGCACGGCTCAGTGTGTTTGCTTTTAAAGTCTCACTTAGCTTTCTAATACACTTAAATAGGTTTCAGTTATATAACACTTAATCTTGATTTAGAAAAGCCTACCAATATTTTTTAGCTCTGGTTAGGATAAGTGGAAGGTAGGGTTGTGTGTGTATCCTTCTATGTGAATTTTAAACAGAGACATCTGGTTGGCTGAACTTAGATACCAAATATTACTAAATTTTATTACCAGTAATAATATGGAAGTTAATAATGCCATCTTATATTTACCCAAAATATTACATTTGCAAAGCTTTTCCTAATAACCTTGACCACTGCAACAGCTCTCAGACAGGCTAGACAAAGAAGATTAGTTTTATTTTTCAGAGGAAGAGAAGTGTCTAAGTAACCTGTGGCTTTGTACTAAGTTGGGAGCAGCTGTACACCCTTGTCATCAGCTGTTTCAGAAGTCAAGTAGGATAGGAGTTGATAGTGCTGGCCAGAACCCACTTCTGGCTTTGCATTCAACCTGGTAACTGATGTCCTGGGACCTCCAAGGAGGGAGTTGATAAGAAGGAAAAGAGTATGTAGAGAGAGAAGGAGAAAACACAGTCCCTTCACTTCTTCCTAATTCTCAAGTTCAGCTAAGCTAGTGATTAGAAAATGACCACTAAATTGGCCTGGTTTTAGTAAGTTAAACTGTTTTTCATAAGAATCAATTATTTCCCAGCATTACTTTATTACTATATTATTGCTCACAGTTTATTATTAATATGAAGTCCCAAATTAAGAGATGAGAGAGAGAAAATGAGGCAAAGGGTTTTTCAATGGATTATTCTTCAGGTTCATTAGGGTCTCAAATATGAAAAACATTAGAGAGATCATTGGAAATAGTACTGCCGTCAATCACTTCACACATGTTTTCAAACTTGTCTGATTAGGAGAATCACCTGGGGTCCTGGCTGAGCATAAGGACTCTGATCCCCTCCAGATGCCTGGAATCACGAATCAGAGGCTCTAGGAGAGGACCTGGGGAATTTGTGTTTTTCCAAGTGCCTCAGATGATTTCTACTATTTACATCGACCTATTGCTTGGGTCCATTTGCAAAAAACTAATTTAAAACACAGATAAAGCATCTAGAATGTTCTATTTACTGTGGGAAGCATGAGGATTTCGAAATCCAAGATATGAGCCTGATGGGATTTTTATGTTAAGAATGACAAATGATTGAAATAGTTATGGAGCAAGATAATATATACTGTGGGGAGTGGATCAACATAGGGAGAAGCGCCACTGATCTGTTGTTCTCCGTTGCCTACAAATAAACTCCAGTCCCTTACCTGGCATCTAAAACTCCTCTAGCGCCTGGCTGCCATCTACATTCTTAGAGCTATACCCCACACCAGTTAAGTCAGAATCTCTGCAAGTGGTACCCAGGCATGGATATTTTCAAAAGTTATCCAGGTAAGTCTAATGTGCACCGGGGTTGAGGACAGTTATGGTATTGTTGTTATTATTGGAAGTGTATTATTGTTGAGAACTGTTATCTCAATTCTCAAGATAATCTTTTAAGATGAGAAAACTGGTGCTCATAAAGTATAAGAAACTTGCTCAGGGTCACACATCCAGTGACCAATCTGAAATTCCTATCTGGGTCTGTCTAACTTTATAACTCAAGCTCTTCCACTATCCCACAATGCCACTCCTGCAGATATTCTCTCTCCTGGATTCCTCCTATCTCTTTCGCTATACTTTTCTCCAGGAATACGGGGCAAGTTGTATGATGGTAGTTTATGCACACGTCCCTTCCCTTCTACTGATATACGAGCTTCTTAGGGAGTAGAAACCCATTACATTATAATCGTATCCTCTACAGCACCTTCCACATACAATACATTCTGCACTTAATAGATGTTTGTGGGATGTATGAATGTTATGAACATATGAACCAGCACTTCCATGTAGACACATCTTTTTAGTAGAACAAAATTAAATAGGTTTTTATTCACTCAACCTTCCTACTACACTTGAATCCTGGAAAAGGATGGCATTCAACTGTAAACATTTCTTTCTAAAAGTTCACATTTCAAATATAGTTTATATTAAAGTAATATACTCTTCTATGTTAAGGCCTGCAAAACTTAAGCATACACTAACATTCTCTATGTTGGTACTCAAGTCCACATAGATCTCGGTTACAGTGATGTTGATCCTGGGTGTGTTCTGAATAGGAAGGGAAGCGGGGAAGAGGAATTGAGGGGGAAAGGACCTACTGGCCTTGGATGTGTACAATAATTTTACATCATGGACATGAAAGAACCTTGAGCTTTATTCCAAATTGGACCATTTGTGCAAACAAACCATCTGTAACTTGGCTCTGATAGTAGCTCCACCTTCTGGGTGGTCCAAAAACTTAAGAAAGAAACTCCTTAGAACTTTCTTGCCAGAAAAAGAAAAGCTGCTCACTTAGAGATGTGAACCTTAAATTTATTCTGTGAAATGCTTAGGCAAGTTATATATGGTGTTGCAGTAACAACCCCCTTCCCCAAACTGAGCATCCACAACTTAAATTTATACTGCACAAAACATAGCACACCTATTGCCTAGAAACTGTTTCCTACAAATTGTATCACAACCAATTGCTAAAATTTTTTGAGAATGTCTGGTGTTTGATTTACCCTACTTCTGATGTTTTTTATGACACAAAATTTCACCTGGCTGATTAATTGGACTGTAAACAATTATGAGGCAGGGACCCCTTGTCCTAATTTTGTGAGTTGTAATTTCAATTGATGGAGAGAGTTACGTTTGCAAACCCTCCTCCCAATTCTGGGGGAGGGGAGGACCACTGTCGAGGAGCATTGCTGTATTCTGCATTTGTAGAGTGTAAGGCGGGGGGGGGGGGGGGGGGCGGGGCAGGTATTTGTTATAGGAGGATAAAAATTGATTTAATTGACTTGAGGAATACATCTCATTTATGGGAATTTTTGTGGCATTAAGTGCAGGCATTGATATTTCAATTCATTGCATACTTAAGAACTTATCAAAAACAGACAAATCAATTAACAATAACACAGTTGTAATTTTTCTATATTGTGGAATATTTTTGAGTACACAATCTCTACCTATTTATGATAAAGTCATATAAAAAGTGAACAATCATCCATATTGTGTCTATATTTATTCTATAACATACATGATGTAAAAGCCACCGTGCTCAGCACTGAGTAGCCCCCAAATTTGAACATTCCTGCCCTCAGGGAGCATGCGATTTATAGGATATAGATGTACTCAAACATCTGTGGTACAAGGCATGCTATAAGGAGAGGTTGTCAGTCAAAAGCTATGATAATCAAATGGATGAAATGCTTATTACTGGAAGAAGCCTACCAGAGTGGTATTTGAATGGGTTTCCACAGGCATAGAGGACAGTGGGGTGGGGTGGGGAAGAGAATTGTGGAGAAAAATGATAGTAGGAGCAAAGATATGTTAGAGAAATCGTAAGTAGTCCAGAATAGTGGCACCACTGCCTACTGACAGAGTGAGAGGAGGAAAGGGAGAGGGAAGGTAGAGAGAGGGAGGAAATGAAGTTGGAAACTTGAGTTGGGATAGAGGGTGAAAGCCATGAATGTGTGCAAAGACCACACATTTTATTCTCTGTAAACTGGTGATGCCATTGAAAGATTTTTAAGAATGGAGAAGACAGGAGTAATCTTGCATTTCCCAAAGGTGGCTGGTAAGAACATGCAGGGTAATTTGGAGAGGGGAGACAAACAGCTGGGTGTGAAGTTATGAAATGTTGAATAGGGACAGTGGTGGGAAAAAAAGGAAAGTGGTAGATCTCAAAGATGTAGAATCAATATGACCAGGCGATGAATTGGATGGCACAAAACACTGTCTGGAAATATCTGTACAACAAGCAGACTTTTTCACATGTGTGGACTTCAGAAGGTAGGTTTCGGAGGCAGGTAGACCTGGCATCAGATTCTGTCCCACCACTTGTGATTGTTGGCAGGTTAATGACACTCTTAAACCTCATTCTCCTCATTTGCCAAAAGGGGTATTATTACTACTCCTCTCACAGGATTATTGTGAGATTTAAGTGAGCTGGTGCATATAAGGGGCTTAGAAGAGTGTATGGCAAACAGAGAGTGTAATAACACATATACAACCTTTTCACATAATATAAAAATTATGAAAGTAATGGAATAATTCTACTACCTAACTCCGACGCTCATTTTTTTGTGTAATATCATCTAGTCTTTTTCCAAATGACTTTTAGTATTCTTTTTTTTAAAAAAAGATTTTATTTTTTCCTTTTTCTCCCCAAAGCCCCCCGTACATAGTTGTATATTCTTCATTGTGGGTCCTTCTAGATGTGGTATGTGGGATGCTGCCTCAGCGTGGTCTGATGAGCAGTGCCATGTCCGCGCCCAGGATTCGAACCAACGAAACACTGGGCCGCCTGCAGCGGAGTGTGCGAACTTAACCACTCGGCCACGGGGCCAGCCCCTGACTTTTAGTATTCTTACAATTTCAGTGGAAATAGTCTCAATTAGGTGTTCACTAAAGCAAAAGAGTTCAATTCAGTATGCTTTTATTTATTCAACAAGAATCTACCATGTGCATGATTTCGGGGACACTTGGAAAACAAAACAGTTTAATGTGCTCTCCTTGAGTTAAATTAATTGTAGAGAAAAGGCGAAGTCAAATGAAACAATCATATATAGTTGTGCACTGTTGTTGAGCCAAGTGGCAACATGAGTGATACAAATTAGTTATGAGTTAAATATTCAAACAAGAATGGGTTTCCCAAATAATAACCCATTCTATCAAATACAGTCACCAATAGCTCCTGCAGTCTCATTCCAAAATGGAAGCACCACTTTAAAATAACATTGGTTATAATGTCAGCAACTCAACACTTCAAACATAAGATTAATCACATTGACATGTTACATAATAGTAGCAAGATATTTCTTTTACAAATCATTTAAAGGATTTTTTGTGACAAGATTATTTCTTTAGGATTTAAGATAAATATGATTTATCCTTTGTTAGGGTTCAAGAGCTTATTTCATTTAATATAAACAAATGAAAACTATACTTCAGGAACCTTAAAAATATTTCTTAGTAGAGATAATGGAAACTGTTTTCTTTGGTAAAGCCATAAAAGGCATTGCTTGGCCCAGATGACTGAATCATTTTCTGCTTAATTTACTCAGGAACATTTTGGGGGGTATGTTAGGTTTTCATGTCTCCTACAAAAACACATGTCAGATGTGTTTATACGTTTTTGAAAAGTGTAAAACAAAGCTTGTAGTCTTCCATGGTATGTGTCTGTATGATATGTTTTGATACATTTTAAAAAGACTTTAGTTCCCAAATCTCATAGATGTATAAGTAGAACAGAATTTAAAAAGAATTGCTTTGTCAGAAATCTATGTGAGTAAATCAGATTACAAAGAATACATTTCTAAAATACAGTATAAGCAGTAAGGAAGAAAAGAAAGTATAATAAAACTATAATATTCTGAAAGTTTATGCTTTTAAATTAGGTTTCATATGCTTTTTATGCGATAATTGAAATAATAACAATAATTTTCTATTAAGACAAACACGTGTTAGAAAAAAAAATCAACTAGACCAACTAGAAATTTATTGACCAGACAGAAATCCTGAAGTTTCCTTTTCCTTCTTTTTCTAATTAGACAATACTCTGGGGGATATTAAGTAAAAAAAGCTTGACTTTGATAATAAAGCATTATTTTCAGAGTTAGGCTGGTGGTGACGTTTTCCATCAGGCAAACTAAACCATCTGACACGTTTTCTTTGTAGTTTGAGTTATAGGTGATAATTCCTAAGTTCTCAGCTTTGGAAAATATTTATTCAAAATGCCTGGAAACCTAGGAATACCGATTAGTAGTATTTTCCCTGTCTCGGCTGATACGAGCGGTTCCAACTTGGCCGACCCAGGTTGGGCTCTGCGAACAGCGCCCTGCTGAAGTTTTCATCCAGACAAGAAAAGCGGTTAGATGCGTGTCTAGCTCCAAGAAACAATCGCCTCGCCTCTGCTTGAGGACCCACTCTCCTGCGTTACTGAGAGGGCACCGGGGGTGGAGGGCGAGAAGGCACCCGGTCCTGGCAGCCTCGGCTTCTCTGAGCCCAGGGAAATCACGCAGTCCGTTCACCTGTCCTCGGAAAGTTGCTGGGGACCAAAAGGATGCCGAGAGACCACTGGAGCTGACTTGGTTAAATCTCTAAGCTGCTCTGCATCCTCCAAACCTGTTTGCGAAGTTGCTTCTGCCCCTCGAACTGTGAGCCCCAAGCTGAGGACCCACCCAGCGCACCCGGGCTCACTGACCACTCTCCGCCGCTCCAAGGGGACCCGCCAAAAGCCAAAGTCCCCAACTTTTAGCAAAAGAATGGAAAACACCTACCCTGGTGATGACCAAAGGCTGGTTGAAGTCTATGCCCCCAGAGAGTCTGAAGCCCCAGGGCGCGGGGCCCGGGAGGATCACGTTCTGGGGCATGGTGTCTCCTGGCGCGGCCTTCCTCGGGCGGGGGCGCCTTGGCTCCCAGGGACTGGGGCGCAGCGAGGGGCGGCCCTGCCCACGGCGAGTGTCCCCGAGTGGGACAGCCCACTCCGCTCCCGGGGCAGTGTCCTCGCCTGGACTGTGGCCCAGGAGCTTTATCCCTTCTCCCGAGTGACGTCACTGGCCTACTCTCCTCCCCGCCCCCTCCCACCAAGGAGAGCTCCAACTTTGGAAGAAAGAGACGCGCCAGACCCGCGGGAGTTCACGGCCGCGCACTGGCCGGGGGCAGCGTCCCAGACCCTCCGGGCGCGCGCTGGAGGAGGCTTCGGGTTACAACTTCCATCACCTTCTTAAAGTAACACCTGTCCTCCTGTTTATCTTCTCCTTGGAGGTCAGCAGTGCGCTTCGTTCGAAGTTAAAAACAAACCACAGCCTCTGTGCTTTCAATTGAAATAAAACGCAAGCACCATTAACGTAATTATTTCGCAATTTTGAGTGCGATAATATTTACTTACCAGCTGTGTGACCTTGGTTAAGTTACTTAACGTCCTTAAGCCTCAGTTTTTTCATCTGTAAAAGAGGGATAATAATTGTACTTACCTCGTAGGGTTACCATGAAAATTGTACCTCTGCACAGTGAAATACCATGAAAATGGGCTGCGTCTGCACAGTGCCTGGCATAGCATAAGCGCTCAATAAATATTAAGCATTTGTGCAATTAAGTACATATAGTAATATATATTTATGGGTATACATAATATACTTAATTACATAAACAAATATATTCAAAATTTATTTTTTAAAAACGAAGAAATCTGAGTGAAATTGTTATACAAACATACACCCAATCTAACGAACCATTAAAAGTACATATGAACAGATGGTTAACCAATATACTCAAAATATAGTTTAATTTTGATTGGAGCAATTGTCACCTCCCTCAAATTCAGTCTCTAAACTTGTGTTTTTGACACATCAGAGGCAAGTGTAACAAACGTAGGAGTGGAGACTGCCCCCTGTGGACGCTGCAGCCAGTGTGAGGATGCTGAGTGGAGTGTGAGTAAGATGGACTGAGAGGCACCCCAAACCAGATGAAATAGCATAGAGGAAAAGGAGGGGGACGAGTATTCATTGAGCATCTCCACGGTCCCGGTGCTGTCACCATTGCTTCAGGCCTGTGATCTTCATTCTCATGACAAGTCCATCAGATTGCTGCTATTATTCCCCTTTTTTTTCAGATAAGGAAACCCTTTCTTAGAAGTGGAATTACTTGCATAAGATCATGCAGTTAATAAGTGGTAGGATTGAGATCACAAACCCAGGTCTGCTTGGTGAAGGTATAAAGATCAGGAGAGTGTGGGGAGGGTACTGTTGTAGTGTCAATGTGGAATCAAGTATTTTCGGTGTTATACTCCAGAATGTTCTGATTCCCAATGAGTGAGGGAAGAAGGAAGGGAGAGAAGTATGAAATGCTTTAAAAACCTAAAAGTGAGGGTCTTGGACTTAATGCCCAACATGATAGGGCCATATCGGTCCAGGAGAGCAGAGCTGCCGTATGCTTTCAATAAAGTAGTCTGACTGGAAGTGGTTTTAAGACTGATAGAGAAAAGAGAAAAGAGATTCAGGAAGCTGTAAGCAAAGCAAGTGGACCAGCCTGGGGACAGTGTTAAATCACAAACCCAGGATTGATACTACTTTGCTCACGGTCGTGGATGACGTAAAAGTCCCAGAGGATAGGTGTTTTCCAGTGCCCCACCTATGTTGGGTTATCAGGGAAATAATCATAATATATTCTTGTTGATTTTGCCTATTTGGGCTGGCTATTTTGTGCAAAGCACATTTCCTCTCAGTCACTGGTACACGCACACACACTCCCCCCTCCCCCCACATACCCCCAGAGGTCAACGGACAGAAAAAAACCAGGCAAGTTATTTGGTACAGTGTGATTGTAATAATCAATTATTTATACCTTACCTCATGAGCTGGCTTATACAGCCAGTCAATGACGTGTTTTGTTTTTTGTATTTTTTTTGTTTTTCTGCCTTTTTGCTGGTCATTTTGACTTCCGTTAGATGTGAGCAACATCTATATGACATCAACATAATACCTGATGAATTTTCTTTTTTAAAGCTAGGGAGGTAGCTTCCCGCCATATTGTCATTTCTTTTTGTAATTTTTTTTTGTTTTAAAGATTGGCACCTGTGCTAACATTGTTGCTAATCTCTCTCTCTTTTTTTTTTTTCTTCTTCTTCTCCCTCAATCCCCCCTGGCACATAGTTGTATATTCTAGTTTTGAGTGCCTCTGGTTGTGCTATATGGGATGCCACCTCATGTGGCCTGATGAGCAGTGCCATGTCTGTGCCCAGGATCCAAACTGGTGAAACCCTGGGCCGGCGAAACCCCGGGCCACCGAAATGGAGCATGCAAACTTAATCACTTGGCCATGGATCCGGCCCCTGATGAGTTTTTAAGACTTTGCAGAGAGCATGGGAGGTGACCATAACAAAACATAGGAGTTGAGAGTGTTCCGTGTGGACTCTGTGGCCAGATTGAGAGGGCTGCTTTTGGTTTGGGTTCTGTCCCAAGAAGAAGTCCTTTTGGGATGAGCTTTTCATTTATTTTCTTTTTATATTTCCCTTTTTAAAGGATTATGATAAACTCCCTATGATTCCGTTAAATATTACTTTGAGGATTATTTTAAACCATGTTTAGACAGTCCTTTAACTTTTTCCTTTGAGTAAAGCATCAATAAAACTGTCCATTCTACTCTTATATAACCAGAGAAACTTTCTGTTCGTTAAAAGAATCATCTCTCCTACTCTAATTCTCAAATCCATCATTTTGACCTTGAACTCTCATCTATTTTCTGATCCTGTTTTTCTAACCACCAATTGGTACAAATACAATTCAACCTGTACAAAACCAAACCCTTATTTTCTTTACTCACCTCAGACTGATTTCCTGGCCTCTGTCCCTTTCAATTTCCTCATTTCTGTTCATTTTTCTACTGTTAATCTAGGATTCTAGGATAGATATTGTGTTTTCTCTTCTTTATTTCCTTTATATCAAATGTCACTATGTATTGTGGTTTCTTTTATTCACTCATTCATTCATTCAACAAGCATTTATTGAGCATCTATGACGTGCCAGGCACTGGGAATGCAAAGATGAATAAGACCCACTTTCTGTCCTCTGGGAGCCAGTAATAAATAAGGGAGATGGAGATGGAATACGCGGTCACATAAGGTGATGAGTGCTGGGACAGCAATTTGTACGGTGATAGAATAAGAATAAAGGAATCAACTCTCCCTGGGGAAAGCGTCAAGGAAAAATTTCCAGAGAAAGGGATGTCAGAGGTGGATGCTGAAGGGTAGGAGTTTCCTAGGTGCCTGGGAATTGGAAGGAGAAAAGGAAGGAGGACATTCGACAGAGGATGTGCAGTGGCAGAGATGGCGAATCAGGAAATATCAAGTAATTTGGTATAGATGGATCTTCACACATGGGGTAGGGACAGGAGACAAGGGTCATAGCAGTCAGGAGCCGTCTCAGGGAATTTCATATGTTACACTAAAGTTTTGACTTTATCCCATTGGGAACCTTGCAAGAGTTTTAAGGACCATGTACAACAATCAGATTTGCATTCTACAAGCATCGTTTTGGACGGTGGGAGGATGAATCACAGTTGCAGGAGGCAGGTAGTTCAGTTAAACCTTACTGTACTAATCCAGAGGAAGACGTTGATTTGGGCAGTGGGGATGCAGAAGAGTGGGCAGCTATGACAATCATCAAGAAGGTTAATTGATGCAATCTGGGGACAGATCTCACCTGGAGGATTAGGGACAGTTTAGGAGATCTGATTGGCTCCCAGACTTCTTCATTGGGTATTTTGTGAATGGCGGAGTGATTAATATGGAGAAAATATATAAGAAGTATAGCAAGATATTTTTCTTTTAATAAGGGATGGAAAAATTAAAGCACAGCTTTGGTTATTCTGGGCTTGAAATACCTGTGGAATATCTGTGCAGTGTAGTGTACTGGTTAAAAGAACAAAATTTGGAGCCGGACTGCCTGGGTGATATCCTAGCTCCATTGTACTCGCTGTGTGATCTTAGGCAAGTTATGTAACATCTTTGTTAAAATGATGATAATGATAGTACTTGCCTCCTAGAGTTATTGTGAGGTTTGCATGAGTTAATAAGTATAAAATACTTAGAACTATATCTGGCAGAAGCTAAGTGCATGCCATCATTTGCTATTATATTATTAGTGGACATAGTAGAGTAAGCAATTGCACACATAAATGCAGAGCAGTTGGATATAAATCCAGAGGTCTGGGCTTGAGACGAATATCATACAGCTATAGAAAGAGTTGTAGCTATTTTTTAAAAAGTGGCTGCAAATTGTTTGAAAGTCCTCATTTCAAGATGTGGCGCTTATATCCCCTCCTCTTAAACTCGTGTATATATGTGACTCTTATCTTACCAATAAAATGCGGAGGAAGCAACATTGTGTGACTTCTGAGGCGAGGTCAGAGAAGGTGATGGAATTGCTACCTTGTTGATTATAACATTTGTGGCTGAAGCCCTCAGCTGCCGGGTAAAAGCTCTGAGGTGCCATGGGGTGAGGCAGCTCAAGCTGCATGGAGAGGTCACGTGTTGGTACTACTATTGGTAGCCTCAGACCAGGCACCAGATATGTGAGTAAAGACCCCTCCTTCCAGTTCCCAGCCCTTACATCACCTCCAATCTCTGAGTCCTTTCAGCTGAGACCCCAGACATTGTGGAGTAGCAAAGAGTCATCCCCCCGTACCCTTTCCAAGTTGTTGAGCCACAGGTGAAGTGACAGTTGAATGCTAAGTGCCTATTACATCTGATAATTGTGATGTTACAGGTCTGAGAGCAGCGTCAAAGTAATGGTGAGGACAGAAGCAGACTGCCATGGTTTGAAGAATAATGGGAGGAGTGGCAAATATAGACTACGTTTTCAAGGAATTTGTTAATGAAAGGGAAGGGGAGACCAAGTGAGGATGATCAGTGGAGGGGAATACAGGTCAAGAGAATGAACTTTTTTTTAAAGATGGGAAGCTTGGGGATGTTTGCTGAAGTCAGAGGAAAGAAGACGCTGACGAACCAGGAGGATGTGAGTGAAGCAGCTTTAGGCTATTGACACAAGAGGCAGAAGTATAGGTCTTGAAGAGGACAGACCTCTTTTCTTCTGAGAGTGGATGGAGCTCCCGTAAATTGGGGTGTGTTAGCAGTGCAATACACTATGTAGTTCTCTTCATTTAAAATTCTACCTGCCTATTTTCAGGCTGTAGGAGATCAGAATTGGCCGCCCCAAAATGTGTCTCTTTGACTTGATTATTTTTAAGAACAAAAAACTCTGAAAGAAACTTTGACCTCCCCACAACGTCCTAAAAGAATTTAAAATAGAAAGGCCTGTTCCAGGAAGGAGCTAATACCATAAGATAACTGTAGTGTAATGTAAAATGTGTCTCTCAGGTCACATTGTCTGTAGTTGGCCTATTTACATTTCCCTCTCCATGTAAATTGCCTTCCACCTCCTTGAAGTCCCAAACCACTACCCCCAACATCCTCCTTTGTCTTTAGCTGAAGATGGTATTTAAGATGAGAGCCTCTGCCATTTGGGCAAGTGGCTCAGTTTTCTTGAGTGTCTCCCATGTATACATGTTATAAAGCTTTGTTTGATTTTCTCTTGTTATTCTGTCTCATGCGAATTCAATTCGTAACCCTGCCAGAAGGACCCAGAGGGTAGAGGATATGTCTTCCTCCCTTAGAGGCACTCAGTGACTTCACCTCTTGATGGTGGCAAGTGTTCTGAGATTGCCTCCTTGCTATAAATCTCCCTTGCTCTTTCTACCTTACAGACTTCTTCCAGATTGAAATACTGTTACCCTCTTGGTTAGGAACCCACTGTAGCACTTCATTGCACATAGGATAGAGCCAAACTCTGCTAATAAAGGGCTTTGAGGGCCTTTTATCATCTGACACGTGCCATGGATGCTATTTAGACTTGGTCTCCTCGTCATGCAGCAGTCACTGTAGAGCCTGCCAAGTAGGCTCTGACTCTCTTTCCCAAGTTGTTTTCTATGTTTAATTTTTTCTTTCTTTCTTTTTCTTCCTTTCTTTCTTCTTTCCTCTCTGCTTCCTTCCCTACCTTTCTTTCTTTCTGCCTATCTTTAAGGGAAGAGTACATCTTTAAGTCTGAGATTACTTCAGCCAGTGGTTCTGAATTTTGATGAGCATTAAAAGAGTCTAGGTACTTATTAGAAATGCAAATTACTGGCTCCCCTCTCAAGAGATTTGAATTCATTTGCTAGGGCCAAAATCCATGGTGGGTGGTCTGTGGACCACACATCAAGAAAAAGTAATTCAAATCAACACATAGGATGATAATTTCTTATACTGTGCCTTTATATGTGCTGTTCCTCCTTTCTGGAATGTTCTCTTTTCTATGTCACATCCCATTCTCTTTCCACATTTTCCGGGAAGACTTGATTGACCACCTGTATCAACATCAAACTTTCTCTTTACTCCACTCTTACTTCTAGTTACTCCATTACAATTTTGAATTTGGCTATTTTCCAATGTAACTAAGCACCTGGCAACGTGATGGGTGCTGGAGTTAAACAAAGCAACAAGGCGTGGATCTGAACTTGGAGGCACAGAATCTTACAAGGATGACTTTTTCATGAGAGCTGTTTTTGCATTCCCAGCCAGAAAATAGACTCCTTCAGGGCAGAAGCTGTACTTCTTCAGAATCTACCACAATTGCCATCCAGTGCTGGACACCGAGAAGGGGGTCAGTAATCATTGATATGTAGAAACAGGTTTTGGTCTTGAGACTTGTTGGATTTTGAGAAGCTAATTCTTCCTTCTCAGTTCTTCCTTCCACAATAGTCGTACCAAGAAGCACCTTCCTTGACAATTTCCATTATGCCCATTGTTTAAAGTTTCGTCTCCTTTGGCTTCACCTTGCTGTTGCTGAATTTGCACGTACTTGTTGGTTTGGTTGCGCAAACCAACTTATCCAAGGGCCCCGGGCAGCCAGCCAGTGCTCCTAAGCTTTCCGCACATTGTGTCTGACTTCCTCTTTGGTAAGAACCCGTGTGATTTTCATGCTTTGGAGGATTTGGGCCCTTGTGAAATCTCTTCTGGGGAATTAGCCACACTGAATTCCATGCTTTGTCTCTGCCCTCAGTGCTGGCAGGAGCCTATATTGTTTCATTCCCACGTCGTCGCGCTCCTTGGGACGATGCGATGGTTCAGCTCAAGTTCATTTGGTATTCCGCTCTGAAATGTCACTGAGTTTTCCCACTGTTTGCACTGAATTAACTAATAACAATCAAGGGAATCATAGTATGCTGGGAACCATGAACGGAAGCTCTGCGGGGTGAGCAGCCAATAGGGGCCTCTCCTGGACACCAGCCTCTGTTACTGTTGGTGGCTGCCATTTTAATGGTAGTGCCTCTGCAAATTACAGAGACAAGGAGAGAGAGACAGAGAGATGGACCGTGTTGGTAAGGGTAGGGGAGATTTTAGTAGGTTTTCCCATTGAAGCAGCTTACCTGGGGCGTTTCCATCCTTAGTAGATTGTCTTCTGGGTAGACTTCAAGCTGAATGCAGACATGTTGCTTCCTGCCACTGGCAGGTTGAGAAAGATGCTTCTTTCTTTGTGGGTTAATCACCTGTTTCTGATTCTGGGAAAGTGAACTTGATCAGAAGAGCTGCCATCACGTATCTGGCATTGTGATAAGCATTTAACATGCTAACTTTTCTAATTCTTAAAACGATCTTGCAAAATAGATATTATTCTCCTAGGATACAGAGACCCTGAGAAGACAAGGAATCTATCTGAAATCTTACACCTGGTAATTAGCAGAGCTGGATTCAAACCTAGATCCGCCCCTTTCTGCCACTTCCTGATTTCTTCTGCTATTCCACGTCGCCTCTTAAGGCACATTGGCTAAGCTTTATTGACCCCAGAGTGCTTCTAACAACCTCTACAGACTGTTTAGTGCAATATTTTGAGGTCGTTACAAAGCCATCAGCTCTGTTCACACTGAAGTTTGGCTCTCCTTGGGGACTAAGGTAGAGTCACAAGACACCGTGGAAAATGACTCCTCACAAAGTTGAAGTCGACCTCACTCACTGCAGCCTGTTAATGCTGTTGTCAGGATTCTAGAAGTTCTTACCTAAAAGCATCTCAGAAAACAAATCAAAGACCTCATCTTTTGTCCAATGATATTTCACTTGATAGGGTTAACTGCCCTCAGATTCTCTCTAAATGTACCTTCACATTTTTCACAGCCCTGGAGAGCAATCAGAAAAGCCAGGATGCATAGTTATAAGAGAAACACATCTGAATCTGTTCTTTAGTAACAGAGACCATGTGTTTTGGGGCTTTTCTATTTGGAGCCAGTTTATCATCACTATAAAAACATTTCAGATGGGAACGGAGTGAATGGAAATGCTGGGGAGCTGTACAGGGAGCCTCGGTTTGGATGGCTGAGTGCCTGGCCATGGTTTAGTCACTCAGAAGGTTTGAAGCAAAACACTAATGCTAGAATTTAATCGATCACAGACGTCTTGGCCATCTCCCTGAGCATTTCCACCTGTTTTACCACTGGGATCCGTGGCTGTCTCTTAACAAATAAAATGTGTGTGTTCTGTACTCAACATGTCAGTTAAGTCAAGAGAGAATTGGATTTCATATTTAGTCATCATAGTGGTGTCTAGTTTTCTTTTTTTAAAAAAAATTCTTTAACTTAGATGAAAAATGGAGATAATAACCAATGACTAATTACTTTATATAGTCTATTTTTAAATTATATGGAAAATATTATTCTCATTCTAGAATAATGTGGGAGACACATACTGGAGTGGAGGAAAATTAGTACTTCTGCCCTCTTTTCCCCAGTTTACTGGTGCCACTGGGAAGGAAATGGGCTTTGGTTCAAAGTCTTGGCTAGGCGGTAGCAGGTGGAGGGGAAGTCTTCTCTCTACAGGAAAGCCACCTGCAAGGAAAATACACTTGCTGCTCCCCTAGAATGATATAGCCTCTAAGTTATAGACATAGACTTGGATGCTCATGATACAGATTAAAACCAAACTCAGCAAAGGCTCTGGGCCTATCTGTTCTATTAAAATTATCCATCCATTGCATCCTTCCATATGGAATCTTCTGGATTTTCTCTGACATATGTCACTGGGTGCTCCTTCTCAGTTCCTTCAAAAGGCCTCTTCTATAATTGCCTCTTAAATGTCAATGATTCTCAGGCTCATCTCATGTTTTGGAATCTCACGGAGTGGTTTCATTAAAACCCATGGCTTTTTCTACTTAAAATGAAAGACTGCCTCCCCAGTCAAATTATATCCCGTCATTGCTTTCTTTTTCTTGCTGCATGCAAGATCCATATATTGAAGTGTCTATTCAAACTTTTTCTCTCAGAGAGACTCAAACTTGTCCAAAATCCAAATTTTTGCTTCTTTCCCTTCCTCTCCCCTCTGTTCTGGTGAAGAGCATCATGATAGTTATTCATGGCTCAGACATGAGTGCTGGCTTCCTGTCCTTCTCTCAACCACGCCAAATAGATGACCACTCACTGAGTCTTGTAGATTACATCAGCACATCGCTAGCCCTCGTCTCCAAGTGCCTGTCTCCAAGTCTGCTCCTTGAGTTCAAGCACCTGCAGATTCTTCCTGAGATGACCAGCAGGCTCTCCTCGCTTCTCTCCTCGCCTTTGGTTTCACCCTGTCCAATTTACTCTGCACACTGCTGCCAAAGTGATCCTTTCTGAGACGTAAGTGTAATCATGTACCTTATCTGCTTAAAATTCCTCAAGGGCTCCCCTGTTGCATCCAGGATAAATATCAAACTCCTTAGCTCAGCCTACACTGCCCCCATGCCCTGTTTCAGACCTTAGCTCTAGCCCCAGCTCCCACACTCCCCGACCAGACACTTTTTCTCCAACCATAATCAACTTCTGTGGTTCACAGAACTCATTGAACCGCTGAGTGTTTATAAGTCTTTGATCACGATTCTTCTTTGACCTGGAATTCATTTATTCATTCATTTGTTAAATAATTTATTCAACAGATGTTTGCAGAGTCTTTATTCTGTATCAGGCACCATTGTGGTTACTGGGGACGCAGCGGAGAACATGAACATGACAGAGAAAGGTCCTGCTGTGATGAAACTCACATTCTAGTGGGAGAAGATAGTACAAAGCAGACAATGAATTGCAGATAGTTCTGGAAGTTGTGACAGCAATGAACCAGGCTATGAGATAGCAAGTACTAAAAGGTCTATATGAGTGTGTGGGACTTCTTAAGATAGGGTTCTCTGGGAAGGTTCTCCTGAAGAGGGCTATTTGAACAGAGATTTTTGCTGGGAGGGAACAGCCACGAGGTCTGGGGAATGGCATGTGCAAAGGCCCTGAGTTGGGAATACCTGTAGCATTTTCAAGGGACATTAAGAAGATCCAGAGGTTGAGGGACAGAGTGGTAAGAGATGAGGATGAAGAGGCAGGCAGGCACCAAATAGTGTTGGACCTTGTAGACGTGACAAAGAGTCTAGTTTTTATTTTAAACAGAGGAGTGATCTGATCAGATTTATGTTTTAAGAAGATTATTCTAAAATAACAAGTATTGGCAGGATGTGGAGAAATTGGAAGCTTCATACATTGCTGGTGGGAATATAAACGGCGCAGCCGCTGTAGAAAATAGTTTGATGATTCCTCAGTAAGTTACCTCACAGAGTTACCAAATGATCCAGCAATTTCACTCCTAGGTATATAGCCAAAATAATTGAAAACAGGTGTTCAAACAAAAATTTATACATGAATGTTCATAGCAGCACTATTTAAATAGCCAAAAGGTGGAAACAACCCAAATGTCAATCAACTAGTTTATGGATAAACAAAATGTGATCTATCCATACATTGGAATATTATTCAGGCATAAAAAGACTGAAGGTTTGATAGATGCTATAATATGGATGAACTTTGAAAATATTATGCTAAGTGAAAGAAGCTGGACACAAAAGGCCACATATTGTCTGATTCCATTTATATGAACATCCAGGATAGGCAAATCCATAGAGACAGAAGGCAGATTAGTTGTGCCAGGTGCTGGGGAGTGTGGGAAATGGGGAGTGACTACTTAATAGGTGCAGAGCTTCCTTTTGGGCTGGTGAAAAGATTCTGGAACTAGACGGCGATGATGGTCGCACATTGTGAATGTACTTAATGCCACTGAATTGCATATTTTAAAATGGTTAAAGTGGTAAGTTTTATGCTATATGTATCAGTCAGCTTGGGCTGCCATAACGGAATACCACAGACTTGGTGCTTAACAACAGAAGTTTATTTTCTCGCAGTTCTGGAGGCTGGAAAATCCAAACTCAACGTTCCAGCAGTGTTGACGTCTGGTGTTCTCCCTTTGGGCTGCAGGTGGCCACCTTCCTGCTGAGTGCTCACATGGCCGTTCCTCGGTGCACTTGGTGAGAGAGAAAATATAGTCACTGAGGGTGAGGGCTTCAGCATATATATTTTGGAGGGACACAGTTCAGTCCATAGCATTATATGTATTTTATCACAACAACAAAAAAATATTATTCTGGCTACTATGTGGAGCATGGACTATAGTGAAAGTAGAGAAACTAGTTAAGAAACTAGTACAGCAATCCAAGTGAGAGACGACAGTGGTTTGAACTTAGGGTGGTGTCAGGGAGGGGCACTTAGTCATTATCCTTCTTTTCATGTGGACCGATTCCCTGATATAACTCTTGGCTTCTCATCCCACCTCTTATTCTTCCTGTTTCCTAATTGATATTTGAAAGCCATTGGTCCACATTTCTTAATTGAGTGGAGTTACTCTATTAGCAAACTCGAAAGACTAGGGATTCTGTACCTTTTCTTCTCCCTGCTCTCAGGTCCAGCATGAGATAGTAATCCTGTTCTGCGGACCCCAAGTTCCCCCTGGAGTACTGTCAGTGCCCAGATTAGGGTGGGATGGGTGGGGAGCAGAGAGTATTAGCAAGCTCGCTTCACTACAAACCATATCTGTTCCTCCAGTTGGCTTCATCATAATGTGGAGAATATTTTTGTTTCCATCTTCATAGCTCCTTTAGCCTACTCTACAGACCCTTCAAATCTCAGCTCAGTATTACTTTCTCTGGGAAATAGTCCCTGACGATCCCCATGCTCCAGTATGGTTTACGTGCCTCTCTTCTGTTTTCTTATGGGACCATGTGTATTCCCGTAGCTCAGCACACACCAAACCATATTGCAATCACACATTGTGTCCTCTCTGGGAGAGATAAAGCCACTGCATGTCATATACACATCATATTTCACACAATTGCAGTGCAGAGGGTCTAAAGACATTAAACCTCTTAAGGGTGAGGCCAATCTTAATCGCTTTTCATTTCGCATGGCTGATACAACGTCTGACACACAGTAGGTGCTCAATAAGTGTTTGTTGAATACACAGCTCCAATAGCAAAGGCAGTGTTCCTATCTCATCTTTTTTCAGAGTCAGAGAGTCAGAGAACGTACAGAAGCCTCTAAATCTCCCTAACCTACTACTGAAAGTTGACTTCCTATCAAATAGTTGACTGTTATAAAAAAACCAAACATGATGAGCGTTGGTAAGAATGTGGAGAAATTGGAATCTTTGTGCACTGTTGGTGGGAATGTAAAATGGTGCAGCCTCTACGGAAAATAGTATGATGGTTCCTCAAAAAATTAAAAATAGAATTACTGCTTGATGCAGCAATCTTGCTTCTGGGTATAGATTTGAAACAATTGGAATCAGGATCTCAAAGAGATATATGCACTTCCAGGCTCACTGCAGCTTTATTCACAAAAGCCAAGATCTGGAGACAAACTAAATGTCCATCGACAGGTGAATGGATAAGGAAGATGTGGTATATACATACAATGGAATATTCAGCCTTTAAAAAGACGGAAATGCTGCCATATGTGTTGACGTGGTTGAGCCTGGAGGACATTATGCTAAGTGAAATGAGCCAGTCACAGAAGGACAAATACTGCCCGATTCCACTTATGTGAGATATCTAAAGTAGTCAAACTCATAGAAACAGAGAGTAGAATGGTTATTTCCAGGTGCCAGGGGGAGGAGGAAATGAGGAGCTGCTGTTCAATGGGTATAAAGTTTCAGTTACGCGAGACGAATAAGTTCTAGAGACCTGCTGTGCAACATTGTGCCCGTAGTTTACAAGACTGTATTGTGCACCTGAAAACCTGTTAAGAGAATAGATCTCATATTAAATGTTCTTACCACGATAAAGAAAAAGTTAACTTGAATAGTAGAAGAGATTGGATCTATCATTCTCATGGAACTATTCAACCTACTGAAAGATGTCCTATGAGGCAAGTGAAGTTGTTTCATGTTTTTGATAAACTCATAACTTGATACTCTACTGGAGTCTTCTTTAAAAATATTCTGTCTTCCTAAGTCATGGACTGATATCTTCTTGGAGGTGATTGCCTGATGGTCAATTGAGTATGTCAAGTTGGTGTGTGTTTGTGGTGAAAGGTAGTAATGTTCTTGGGGCCATCTAAGTTTTAAAATAATCGGAAAATGTAGATATAAATTATACATTCCTTTAAGAGCACAAATGAATGCGGTCAAGAAGTCATGGGCTTTGGGGAGTATCCTACCAATGGTTAAAGGGTTTTTCTGTTCTGTGCATATGTTCTCATCTAGTTTCCCTATAACTGGGGATGTGCACACTTTGGTGGTTGGCTGGACTCATTGCTGTCATCTGCTGGTGTGAAATGGTTTGAATCCAGCTTGTTAATATAGCAGTTGAATTTTTTGGTTTGCATTTCTTTAGTTCCTATCCTCCAACTAGCAAACTGACCTGCCACAGATTACAAATTTCCTGAAAATTAAACTGTAAAATGATTTAAATGCTATTTTGAGATGTGTCCAATATCCTGAAACATATTAGTCGATTATGTATTTCTTAAGATAGCATGCTGCCTAAAAACATAAGCAAAATAGTTTGAAGATGATGCTAGTCTGCAAGTAAAACATAAATAATGGATTGTACATTTACCTGGCAACGTGACATTTAAAAGAAGCCAAGATTAAAAAGAAAAATGAGCATCTATGGATGTCAGAGAGAAGCGACTGCAAAGACTGCCATTCGTGTGCTACGTGTTCATCTATTTAGTGGAGATACGCTCCTTTGTCCTAGGAAATGCTGTATCGTCTCTCTGTCATGGGTTAAAATTAGCCCCCCGCCCACACACACAATTTACAATGTACTTTTAAATAACCCAGGGCCTCACTGGAAGCAAGATATCTTTTTAGCTAAATATTTTTTGAAGGTGGATGAGATGGTGATTGACTCGAGAGGTTGGTGGAAGGCTTAGCAGGCATTCCTAGGATTGCAGGCATGTCTGATTTCATTTTACAAAGCAATTTAAAATAGAAAGCACAGAATTAGTCTGTCTACGAGCTTTACTATTGCCTGGTCATCCAGCTGTGATGGGGAGGCCAGAGCAACGGCAACCAGGGCATTCAGAATACTCAGCAGGATGTCTTCTTATGAGTCTTTCGCTGGGGCCTTCAAGTTAGAAAAGCTCCGTTTATCACAGAATTGTCTAAGAAAGTCTTAAGATCCTTACATTGTTGTACCCAGATCTGAAATTCTAATTTAATTGGTTATTGCAGTTTTAAATGAATTGTTAGGAATTTGAAACTTCTTTCATTGATATTGTTTCTTTACCATCTTCTACTAAGGTTTTGATGGACTGTCTTGGAATTAGGACACAGATTTTACCTTATATAAAGAAGATCATGTGGTTCCTTCTGGGGACACAAAGAAAACAAAGAAAAACAAAATAACCAAGTAGTTAAAATTGAGGATAGATTATGCTTTCTACAACTCAAGTTTTGAACTTCTAGGCTTCTCCACCACTTGGCGTGAATAAAAATAAGATCATTTTTTATTGTCTTTGGAGTAAATACTCTCAATAAAAGAAATCACATATTTGCAGCAGGTGTTCCCTGGAATTCAAGATTATCTGGGCATGAGTCAAGGACTTGTGAGCCCACCGTACTAAGTGGATATTTAAATGCAGAGTAGTTACCTGAGTAATCCCTACTGAAGAAATTGATCCTAAGGGAAGAGAGAACAAGAGGTCAGATAAATTACTCAATGGCTGGTGCAAGTCCACGGACTGGTGTAAAAGGGGAGGAGTTATTCTAAGTGTACCCAGTCGTTATAATTCTATATCAGCCTCAACGTGTTTCTAAGCCCTAAGGAAAGAAGTTATAAGAATGAGAAAGAGCGATTTCATGAAAATATCTATGAGATTTGAGCACACATACTGGCCATTACGCTGGTGCCAGCAAACTGGTGGCTTCTAGAGAGCAACTTCCTTAGCCAATAGCACCCTCAGCACGGGGCATGGACAGCTGCTGAGCATTGGTGGCCTTGGAACACGAGTCAGTAGACATTAGCAGCAGTATCATTGCCTCTGGGAGGGAGCACATGGCAGACTTGGTGCAGCCTTATTGCCCACTCTCCTGGGAACTGTTACGGGATCAGTGGGCATAGGCAGGAGTGATGGCAGCTTCTCTGGGCATTGGTGATTTTGACTTCATCAAGTTTAATTGGCATAAACTGCCATTTTTGGTGTAAACAGTTGTGGAAGCTGGACCACGAAGGAAGGCATTGTAAAGCACATGTAACAGACTCCTGGGGAGGTAACCAAGAATTGGAGAAGGGTTCAAGGGAATTCTCTTAGAGTTACTACAGAATTGTGCGGGTGGAGCCAGTGTTGTAGTCTTGTGTCTCTAGTTGGGACCCTCCTTTTGTCCCAGGTCCGAACAACCTGAGAGTGAGATTTGACTTGTTTGGGCCAGATATTCAGCTTAAATTTTGATGTTTTGAAGTTTTTGGTGTTTAGAGGAAACCAGTAAATATTGAGAAAGGAGAAATGTAAAGCTCTTTTCCTTTTGTTTTCTT
This sequence comes from Equus przewalskii, assembly GCF_037783145.1. Taxonomy (NCBI): domain Eukaryota; kingdom Metazoa; phylum Chordata; class Mammalia; order Perissodactyla; family Equidae; genus Equus; species Equus przewalskii. Next base: position 23,506,200 of record NC_091858.1, on the reverse strand, counting down.
TCCACCTTCCTTCTATTCACGTTGAAATCTTTAAAATTTCTTTAATTTCAAGATTTCCAGCCTAATTTTGCCTTAAAAAAAAGCTTTCATAAAAGTAAATATTCCGTTTATAGTCTTTCCACAAATGTACAAAGAATATAAATGAGGACGAGTTTTATTGAAGGCCTACAGGCCAAAGCCAACTGGATAGATCCTTTAAAAAGACATTATGGCTGTTACTCTGGAAATTGAGTGTCCTTATTTTCCATTCTGTCATTTACTCCTCAGTGGCTCAGCTCCATGTTGATTGTTAGAATCAAACGTCACCTCCGACTTTGGCAAACAGCTGCTCTATTTGGTTTAGGGCTAAAGCCTGTTCTGGCAAAGAAGATGGATCTGCTCCTTCCAGATGAGAAGGTTTGGATGGAAACGGTGTGGCTGTCTGCCAGAGCTGCAGGGATCAGAATGAAGGCTGAGGACACGTACCCTGTGAGCTGGACCCAAGAGTACAGATGAAATCGATAGACTTGGGAGTGTGCTAAAGGATCAAACACGGAGCTCTCAAGCCAGCAAAATCCAATCATAGAACAATTGCATAGTCTTGGACCTAAGTAGGTTGCATCATATCCCCTGAAAATACTTACACATGGCAAAGGTCAGTTACAGATCAGTTCTCTTATCAGAGGAGTATTAGCCTGGTTCTTTATAAAACTCCCTGTCCATATATGATACTTGAGGATAAAGATAATAGAAATAGTAATTTATTATTACTGCTAGAAATATTTCGGATAATATTATATTACTTTAGCTATTAAGTAGCCATTATGAATCTACTAGCTTCTCACTTATGTGTTTGCTTAATAAACTTCTATGTGTACAGCATTGTGTAATGGCAGATAAAAATGAAACAAGAAATGACATTCCCTGACTTTGAGAAGACAGGATGTGCTTGTATAAATAACTTGAGGGTAAGGCACAGGCAATGTGTGTTAGAGATTTCAAAAGTTAAAGACAACTGTGAAGAAAAACGCAGGGGTGGGAAATGGTCAGCGAAGGATACTTGGATGTTTTGCACATCTTGAGGAAAGTGTTTGATCGTAGTTGGCGGAGAAGGGAGGATTTAGCTTTGCAAGCTGCTAAACATTAGCAGAACTGTGTAGGCAGTAAAAAGCATCTCGTATGGATTGAAGGTAAGGGAAGAGGCGGTGGGGAGCTTGCACAGTGGTTGGAGTGGTAGGAGAAAGACTGAGGGCTGAGAAGACCAGCCTAAAAGTGTTCTTGTTAAGGCTATTGGAAGGAAATATTGGATAGGTTGGATGGATCCATCTGATGGATGCTCTTAAATGTCTGGCAAGGACCTTTGGGTTGTTACTTACTCATTAGTTTGTTCATTCATTTATCAAATGGTCATGTGTTAGGCACTGGACTAGACATTGGAAATGAACAGGACCGATGCTGGCCCTATGGAATTCACATTGGGGAAAAGAGGGACAAAAACAGCTATTACAACATCATAATGGCTTTAAAAGAGGTCGGTAGAAAGTAGCTTGGTAACAAAGCAGAAAGCTTAATTTTGCCTGGAATGGAGGCAGGGCTGAAAAATCTTGGGAAAATATGCATAGTTAAGCAGATGGAACTGATGAAAAATATCTGAAGCAGATGAAACCGATGAAGCAGCCTGTGGAAGCTATTGAGGAACAATCCAGCCACCAGGCGAACAGAGTAAATCGGCAGTGACACGCACACTAGATTGTAATAGGGAGGAGGAGTCGGTCCAGCAGAAGCTGCCGCGACACACTCCAGGCTCAAGGAGAATGGAGTAAATGCTGTAACATAAACTGCAGTGGTGCCGCAAACAAGGAGGACAGCAGAAATACCTTAAAGATGCAGCAGAACTCAAGTGTGTGGTAGACCTAGGTTTGGGCTGCCGGAAAAAGCAGTGCTTAGAGCAGCTTGGCTCTTACAATTAGAAACTGCTGACGCTGTAAGCAGAGGCAAGCCCTTGGCTTCACTGCGAGAAGTCACACACTGTGTGGGAAAGGACTATTGGACTCCCACTCAAGTCCCCATTCGCAGAGACAGCACTCTTGGTCATTTCCTTTGCTGGTCCTCCAAAACCTCAGGCATTTTTTGTGCCTCTGAATCTGTGAATGTTTTACTCCCTTCCTCTTCTTCCCTCCAATGCCCTTGTTCTCCTGGAGAAATCGTATTCAGCCTTCAAATGTCACTTCTCTGCCACCCCAAGGAATTCCTCATTCCTGTAGGTAAATACCTCCACTTTGCATATAGCTCGCTTTAGCACTTATGTCTTTGTGTATTTAGTCATTTATATCCAGATCTTCACTATAGATTGTTCATTCTTCAAGGGCGGGGATTGTGTCTTATTTATAGCAAAAGCAGCATTGAGCCTGGTCTTGGCTTCGAGTCTCTGCTTTACCACTTATTAGCTCTGTGACCTTAAGAAACATGGTTAGTCTCTCTTTTCCCACTTTCTTCATTTATAAAATAGGGCAAATAATATCAACCCATTAAGGTTACTAATTAAAAACTAATTATGATAATGTATGTAAAACAGCTGTCAGAGTCATTCATTCAAAAAATTCAATAAACATTAATTTTTTTCTTCTTTCTCGCCATGTATATTCTCAATGCTCACCACAGTAGCTGGTATATAGTAGAAACTTAATAAACTTTGGTTGAATTTACAACCTTTAAAGCTCACTGAGGGCTTGCCACATTTCAGGGATTCTAAGCGCTATAGGTGTATATTAACTCATTTAATACTCTCCATAACATGATGAGGAAAATACTAGTAATATTGTCATTTTCTTTATGAGGAAACCATGACACAAAGAAATAAGTACTTACTCAGGGAAGCCCAGAGAATAAACGGCAAAGGAAAGATTTGAGTCCAGGAAGATGCAACTCTGAGGTCCATGCTCTTACCTTAACCTTTATTCTACAGGTTGATTCTATGATGTTTGCATATGATGTTGAACCTTCTGGTAATTTTCTGCTGGTGATGATCTGGCCCATTCAGAGAGTTCCAAAAGTAGGATTGTCATATGCCTTGAACAAATCCATTCCTAGGATACTCCTAACAAGGACTTCTGAATACTCTTAAATTCTTGAGAAATTATTTCTTGTAAGAAAAATGAGCGAATTCTTTCTTTCATGGGAATTCCTCCACTAGTATGGATAGCCATTCACATTAGCCTATGAGTTAACTAAGTAACATATTCACCTAAGTCTTACTCATAAGTTGCTTAATTGTTGTTAAGCTATAGAGGTGTAAGGCATGGAATTCTCCTTCACAAGTAACTGTCTCCACCACTGCCACCACCACCAACTACCATTTACTGAGCTTCTATATGGTTGTCCTGTGACATAAGTCCTGCTACAGCTCCATTTTGCAGCTAAGAAAACTGAAGCTCATAGAGGTAACTAATTTGCCCAATTTCATAGCATCAGCAAATGTTTATACCTACGTGTTCCTGACTCAGATTCTATTGGGGAAATCAGAGCAACATAATGAGAGAAGCTGATGATGGCTCCATAGTGATGATGGCTCCTTAGTTTGTCTCAAAAGGAAAGAATAGAATGTATGTTATCAGTACTCTCCAGGGTAGAGTTTTCACTATCTCTATGGCATTCATGAGAAGCTCCTGTTATTTCACATTAGCAGCAGTGCAGAAGAGGAGCGGAGAGCAAGGGACACAATGCAGGATGTCTTGGGTTTGAGGCTGGCTTCTCCACTCAAGTCTCCTAACTCCTAGATTTATTACAAAGTGAGAATAATAGTGGTACTTGCCTCAAAGGGTAGTTATGAGGATTAGCGGACATTATGAAGGTGCTTCAGTAGGGTAAGGGGCTTTTAAGGACATCTATTGTTTTGTCTGCCCAGCTTCTATGAGACAGAGAGCAACTTTCGCTTACTAGTGGGAGCATAAATAGAAAAGACACACGCACATGAGGCAGGAGAGTCCTGAAGAAACCGTGAGGGAACCATGAATATGAGGAACCAAAATGCAGAGAAGCAAGGATGTGGGCTGTTTGTCACCAGAATACTAGGAATTGTCACATTTTTATCCCAGAGGGGAAAGAAGATAACCCAGTGTATTAGTTTTCTGTTACTGCATAACAAATGACCACAAACTTAGTGGCTTAAGACAAATTTATTCTCTCACAATTTCTGTGGGTCAGGAGTCCAGGCATGGCTTAGCTGGGTCCTCTACTCAGGGTCTCACAATCTGAAATCCAAGTGTCTGGCAGGGCTGTGGTCAGGTGAAGCTCAGGGTCTTCTTCCGAGCTCATTGGTTGTTGGCAGAATTCAGTTCCTTGTGGTTGCAGGACTGAGGCCCTCAGCTTCTAGAGGCTGCCTGTCATTCCCTGCGGCATGGCGCCCTCTACAACATGGCAGTTTGCTTCTTCAAGGCCAACAGAGGGATCTCATTCCAGTCTTCCACTTTGGACTCTCATATAACAAGGTAACCAAGGAGCTACTGTCCCACCACACCCATGGTCCTCTCCACATTCAAGGGGAGGGAGTTATACAGGGTGTGTACACCAGCGGGTGGGAATCTTCAGGGCCATCTTATAATTCTGCCTACCACACGCACTCCCAGGGTGGCACCAGAATCTTTCAGATCTTGAGCTGTTTTCTAGCCTCCTGGAGTCCTCATTTCCTGCACAATTCCTATCTCTCTCATTGCTAAGTATTGTAACTTCTCGAGTGAGTCAAAAGACCCTATTTAACACGTATAAGAAGGAAACATAAAACTATCTTTTCTGATCTGAGAAATGAGCATTTCTGGTGAAAAACAAAAAAAGCGCGCTTCAGACATTTCCTCTTAATTATTCCTGATTTAAATATTAGTACTGAATTTTGATTTGAGCAAAAGAGTGACTGCATGGCCTACAACCATAGTTACTGTAAAGTCAGACTTTTTCTTTAAGTAGAAAGCTTCAAAACCATTTCATTGTCTGAGGATTTAGATGGAAGAATATTTTTTTTTTACAATAAATTTCACTTCAAAATTAGTCAATGAGGCTACAATAGTTTTCTCTATTTTCCTAATTCACTATGTAATTTTTCAATTTGTGGGGAAGCCAGAAGATGGATTTCTTTGTAGGAAATGAAACGTTATATAAATATTTTCTGAGAAGTGGCCCACACAGATAACATTAATTACAAGTGATGAAATGGTATAACCTTCTGACATCTAATTGTGGTTGTGTTTTAGTGTATTGATTGATGGAATCCAATTTCCTTTTTACTTTATTTAAACCGATCTTATACTTCCTGAGCAAAAAGCTTAAAACTGAGCAAACATGATAAATAAGACGAATGTGCATGAAGTACACATTCCTTTCCAAACTGGAAAGTACATACATTCCTTTTGTTATTTCCTACGTGGCCAGCTAAGCACAGACTGTACTTGTGAGTAAGTCAAGAATAAAGTAATAAACTCCAAGTATGCACTGTTGAAAATTAATTGATATATGTGAATTTTCACGTGGACAAGATTGCGCGGGAAGTCAGTACTGATGCCAAGCACAGAAATGACTGCTCCTCCTCTGTTTGGGTCTGCTTGTGGCCTTTCCTCTCGTGGTGGCATTAATGTGCTGCAGGAGTCAGCTGGACAGAGACACCCCCAGGCCTCTGTCATTGGGGCAGGATATGCTCCAAATTTTCTAATGTCATTGTTTTTGCAATGGGCCTGGATCTCTTGTCCTCCGACACTAACTCTCAACACAATGGGACTGATCTGCCCAATTTGCTCTTTCTTGATCTCTTTCTTTCAATCTGAAGGCAGCCCAGATACAGGTGATGAGAGAACACCTGCTTCTATTTCACTCCCAGTTGTACTGGTACTTAAGTGACAACATTTGCAGGACAGGTAGGCCCACAGGGTTCCTAGGAAGATGGAGCCTCTGAGCTGGACGTGACCACTTCTGACCCTAGAAGGCTGGCCCCGGCTCCTCCAGGTCTCTCTGGTCACCAGCATCTCTGCTTCCCTGCAGGTGGCCAAAGGAACCGAGTGGACTTTCTATTCCTGGTGGTCCCTCATACTCATGTTCAGCCAAGAACATCCCACAACAAAACTCCCTGGGTCCCAAGCCACACAGCTTTTGGTGTCACATCTCTTTCCATTACCGTAGGTAGCCATTTGCCTTTTAGCACATTCGCTGTGACAGAGTGGCTGGAGCAATGGGGTGCCAGCATCAGCTGCACACTTGGTCCAGCATCAGCAGTTTTTCTACTTGGGCCTTGCTGTTGTGTGTGGATCCATCATCCAGAAGCCCCTCCCCATCATTATGATGAATGTCTCTATTGTTCTTTTCTGTCCTTGGGTGTCCCATAGGATTATGCTAGTTCATCAGGCACATGTTGCAATCTTTGGCCCTTAAACAGAAGGAGTCAGGCTCTAATCCCTTTTCTTCTAGGTCCTCTGCCCCTTTGTAAATTCTTGGTTGCAAAATGATACGCAGGGAAAGACAGCACCCAGTAACTTCAATGGCTGAAGTGCAGACAGATATGCTGGTGGCAGGTGACATCTATCTCCTCCACCAGTGGTGTCCAAGACTCAAGATCTTGCCATGCCCTACATTACGTGGAATAACAAAGGGATTTGAGTTGGATCTATATGGTGATGACTGAGTGCTCACAACA